>NW_006399762.1:5418535-5439496 GCF_000299155.1 Elephantulus edwardii
CTGACATACTTTGGACATGTTGTAAGGAGAGACAGGTCTTTGGAGAGGGACAGTGCAGGAGGGGAGGTGGATTGATTCGGTGACTGGGGTAATCCGGATGGGTGTGTCGGAGGCAATGAGATTGGCACAGGATGAGCGTGGTTTAGGGCTGTTGTACATAGGGTCGCTATGAGTCGCAAACGACTCTACGGCACATAAAAACAACAACAACAGTCCTATATCCATAATACAATAAATACTTGATCACAAAATAAATGCTAAGTTAATGGCTAAGAAAACCATTTGAACTATGAATCCTTGACTGGCATTTTAGTGTGATCAACTATACCCAAAATCAACTTCTTTTTTTTTTTTTCATTTCCTAAAACGCTAACTCTGGGTTACAATCATTAAGTAGAACATTTACAAATAACCAAGTTTAAGAAATAATTCAGAACAAGACTTAAAGGGATGTAGGAAATTAAGTAACTAATCTCCATAGAATCCACTGACATTTGACTATTGTAATTCATTGATTGGTTAGCCTGGTTTCTACCAAACTTAAGTAGGTTTGACTTTAATGACATTTCTATTCTTTTTCCTGGAACCTATCATGTCTCTCTTTGACTTAGGAGCTCTTTTTTTTAGCTGCCAAATTGTGACATCTTCTTTACATTCTGAGCTGTAATTAATGGTCGGTCATTGTTTTCACATGATCTTGAACTTGTTTTTCTCTATTCTTCTGAGAAATTCTCTGAACATCAAGCCCCCTTGATCCTTATTCTTCTATTGCCAGAAGTTAATAACAATAAGCAAAGACAAAGGGAAAAAAAATACAAAAACCAAACCAAAGCAAGCTAAAACATAAAATCTCCAGACCACACACACCATCGTCTGACTAGTGTTCCCTTCCTTGAGGATTCTTTTCCAATAAGAGTATTTTCCTCTTGTCACTATTTTTTTTTCATACAGCAACAATTTGGAGTTAACACATTTATGTGTACATTAAATAAAAAATTCAAGGCACAAGCCCTATTAAGATAAATTTAGGTAAACCCAATGAAGACAACATTAGCAAAGTCTGAACACTCATGAGCTTAGAACACACATAAAAGTCAAGATAGGTCTGAATCTGACATTTCAATGCACCTTAAATAACTGTGTATATTAATAGTCATAACACTAAGTAATGTCTATAATAAAATGGCTCTGACATAATGAATAATTCATATATTGTTTTAGGAAATGATACCATAGTTTTATTAAGTATCCCTGAGAATTATGGAAGTTAAAGTGGACAACAATTACTTCTTGATTGTGCTAAAGTGTGGATTAAATGGAGTGAGGATTATAAAGCGGTTGTTTTAAAATAAAGACAGGAAACCTTTGATCAACTATTAATCACTATATCTGTGAGAGATTCAAAGGTAAACTTGAACAACTACCCCATACTTACTCTTTCTTTAGTCTACTCTGTCTCAATGAAGAGTAACTCCTTTTATTCAGTTACTTAAATTCAAGGAACTTGGAGATACTATTCTTCAATTTTCTTTAGCTATCTCTACCTCCTCCTCTCCTACAAGCTAAATTCAGATTGCATCCAGGACCCATCTTTTTCTCTTCATGCTCATTATTACAATTCTATCCAAATCATTATCCTTTCTAATCTGTATAACTGCAATTGTTTCGTTAATGGCCTCCATATAGGCTTCTACTAAAACTATTAACCTGAATGCTATTTTCAAAACACATTCACACTGCATCCTTTACACAAAACATTGATCTCCTCTGAGTAATAGTCAAATTTTCAAATAATATCCACAAACCCTTCTTGATCTGGTTTCCTTTTATCTCTGTAGCAAAATCTCCTACAAATCTCATTCTAATTTATCCTACCAACTCTAGTAATGTTGATGTGCTGTTCCAGTTATTTTTGGATAATCTTCAGCAAAATCTTGCTTGCATGTGAACTACCAGAAGTGCAGGCTGAGTTTAGATGGGGCTGTGGTACCTAGGGAAATTGTAGCTAATGTTTGATGAATCTTGGCCGAAAGCAAGGAGTAGCAGAACAAAGTCTATCTTTGTTTCTTTGATTATGCAAAGGCATTTGTCTATGTGGCTAATAACACACTGTGGCTAACTCTGAGAAGAATGGGAATTCCAGAACACTTGATTGTACTAATGCAAAACCTATACTTGGACCAGGAGGCAGTTGTCAGAACAGAGCAAGGAAACACTGCATGGTTCAAATTTGGGAAGGGTGTACACCAGGGCTGTATCCTGTCTCCATACCTTTTCAATCTTTACGCAGAACAGGTTATCCAGAAGGCTGGGCTCTATGAGGAGAAATGTGGTGTCAGGATTGGAGGAAGAATCATCAACAATCTATGTTACGCAGATGACACAACCCTGCTTGCTGAAACTGAGGAGGACCTGAAGCCCTTGCTGTGGAAGGTCAGGGACTGCAGTCTTCAGTATGGATTGAGACTCAATATCAAGAAAACAAAGATTCTCACCACTGGACTGATTGGCAGCATCATAATAGATGGTGAAGAGATTGAGATTGTTCACAGTTTGGGTTTGCTTGGATCCACAGTCAACACTCTTGGCAACAGCAGCCAGGAAATTAAAAGATGTATTGCAATGGGAAAGTGTGTGGTTAGAATCCTTTCTAAAGTGCTGAAGTGCAAAGATGTCAGTCTGGAGATTAAAATGCACCTGATACATGCCATGGTCTTTGCAGTTACTTGCTTTATATCAGAGAGTTGGACAATGACTAGGGATGATAGAAGGAGAATTGATGCCTTTGAGCTGTGATGTTGGAGAAGAGTATTGAATATACAATGGACTGCTAGGAAAACAAACGGATTCGTCCTGGAGAGGATGAAGCTGGGCTTCTCCTTGGAGGCAAGGATTCTGAAGCTTCATCTGACATACTTTGGACATTCCGTAAGGAGGGATCAATCCTTGGAGACGGATGTCATACTTGGGAGGGTAGAGGGACAGCTTAGGAGAGAAAGACCCTTAATCAAATGGATTGATTCAGTGACTGGGGTAGGTGTGTCAGAGATTGTGAGACTGGCACAGGTTAGAGCAGAGTTTAGGCCTGTTGTACATAGGCTCACTATGAGTCACAGGCGACTCAATGGCACATAACAACAACTCTGGTAATAGCTTAAAACTAACACCTTCAAGAAGATTCTGATGCTGTACGTTGCCTGGAAAGAGACTGACAATCTTTTCCCCGTCACTGAGGGTTTTGAATCACCAGAGAGGCTGTGTTAGTAACATAATTCCTTTTGGACTACACAATCAGACATCTCTTACCTGAAATCATCACTCTACTTAAGATTACCATCTTCATATCTGTCCTACCCCACCATAATTCAGATTCCTGTTACTTTTCTCTATATTTTTTCTATAATGCCAGTTACCTTTTAAAATCTTTAACTACATCAAATTTGCTTTACCTCACTCTATTTTGCATCAGTGGAAAGGAACTCTTTTTTATTTGGTTGTTTAGAGTAAAAGAATCTGGAGATAACCTTAAATTTTCTTTACTTATCTATTTCTATCCCTATTCCCTTTATTAAAACAAACAGACAAACAAACAAACAAGCAAACAAACAGCATACCAAACCTACTTCAAAGGGGTGAGCTAAAAGACACCTATGGGTCAGGAGAAAGGAAATCAAGAGCTATAACTACCAACAGTAGAAGAGGAGTAAAGGAGTAATAAACATACAGAAAGATGATCAAAATCTAACATCACAGGTAATTTGGAAAATACAGACTGAAACACCAATAGAACATCCATCATTGGCAAAAAATGTAAGCTACCAAGACTGACTTTGGTTGTAGGAAAGAGAATTCCTAATCCTAGCTGGTTACTGTTGTTATGTACTGCAGAGTCAAAACTAACTCATAGCTGACCCTGCAGCAGGTTTTCAAAGGCAGTAATGCACACAGGAGGGGATTTTCCATCATTCTCCTACAGAGCAGATGGTGGATTTGAACTGGGTATCTTTGGGTTGTCAGGTCAACTCCTTATCACTACGCAACCAGAGCTCTATCTCCATAACTGGTAGAAATGAAAATTGTAATAATCAACTTGTTGTGTAACCTAGAAATACTATTAAAAGTTTAAGTACTTTTTTCATTTAATCTGATCTCCCTTGTGAATACATTTCTAATACAATATTGAAGATAATTTGAAGACATTTCAAAGAGAAAAAATATTATAGACAATTTGAAGGTCAGCAGGGAAATGATTCGGTTAGTTTTATCTATCCATTTGTGTTGTTTTTCTGTGCCTTCAAGTAGAAATCCCTCATAGTGGCCCCTCCAGTGAGTTCAGAGGCTCTAAATCACCAATGAGAAAGATTGCCTATCTTTCCCCAGTGAAGTAGCTCATGGATTTGAAATGCCTGCCTTTGGTTTCATCCACAACTCTTTATAACTAGGCCATTAGAGCTCCAAATACACTCTTTTTAAAAATGTATTATTAATTTCAATGAAAATTTACATAGATTTGGGATTTCCATTCATTCATTGTTGCACTTTTCTCCCCTCCCAACCCTCTCCCCTCTTGGAAAAGTAAAAGAAAAAGTCTTTCATTGTTTTACAAACCCTCCCCCCAGGTCCACTCCACTATGCAGCTTTCACTCTGGACATATCCCTTTTAAACAGCTTTCTCCCTTTTCTGTTTCAATACAGTATACATTATTTATCCCATCTTTCTCAGTCTCCCCCGCCCCCAACCCTGAGCTCAGTCCTGTTTTACAACAGCGGCACCATGCAGTATTTGTCCTTTTGTGACTGAGATACTTAACTCAGCATAATGCCCTTCAGGGTCACCCATTTTGAATAATATTGCATGAGTTCCTTATTTTTCAATTCAGCGTAGTATTCCATTGTGTGAATATAGCACAGCTTCTCTATCCATTCGTTTGTTGATGGGCACTTAGGCTGTTTCCAACTCCTTGCTATTGTGAACAAAGCCTCAATAAACATGGGTGTGCATATATCTGCTTAGATGTCAATTATGGTCTCTTTGGGGTATATTCCCAATAGTGGAATTGCTGGGTCAAATGGCACCATACTCCCTTCCACAGTGGTTATACCATTTTACACTCCCACCAACAGTGAATAAGGGTTCCAGTTTCTCCACAACCTCTCCAGCATTTGTTGCTTGCTGTTCTGTTAAATTTTGCTATTCTGACTGGGGTGAGAGATGATATCTCATAGTTGTTTTAATTTGCTTCTCTCTTAGAGCTAGGGATTTTGATGTGCTTGTTAGCCATCTGAATGTTTTCTTCAGTGAAGTGTCTGTTCATATCCTGTGCCCATTTTTCTATTGGATTATTTACCTTTATCTTGCTGTGGTGCCAAATACACTCTTAAATCTTATCTAGCTTTTTAGAGTCACTTTGAAGCTTCATCTGACATACTCTGGGAATGCTGCAAGGAAATGACAGTCCTTGGATAGGGACATCATGCTTAGAAGGATGGAGGGACAGCACAAGAGAGGGAGATCCTGGCTAAAATGGATTGACTCAATGACTGGGCAAATGGGGGTAGGTGTGTCCAAGACAATGAAGTTGGCTCACGATAGAGCAGGGTTCAGGGCTGTTGTGCATAGGGTCTCTATGAGTCACAAGTGACTTGACAGCAGATAATGACAACATGAGTTTTACCAACTAGATGGCATATAACAACAGTAATCAGCTTTTAAAAATAATTGGTTAGATCTATGTGATGGACCTATAGGAATGTTCAGACAAATGCAAAAAAGTAAAATAATATAGAATCTTAAAACTAGCAAAATAATGTATAACATGGATTTGTTTTTATTTTTACTATGAAAGGAGAAAGAAAATAGTATCTTGTATATTAGTAAATACATTTAATGGTATTTGTTGTTGATCATAGAGGGTAAAGGTGCATTAGCACAGTAAAACTGAAGGAAAAACACAAACTTTTTCTTTTTAAAGCCTCTAATATTTGTTAAAATGAGACATACTTTTGAAGTGTAAAAATAGCCTGATAAGCAAAAATCAAACAAATACAAAATCATAGGCTACTATTTGAAGATACAAACCTTAATATTCTGATAAAGAGACCTGGTGGTGTAGTAGGCTAAGTGTTAAGTGTAGGAAGTGCTAACTGAAATGTGAACAGTTTGAACACAACATCCATACAATGGAGGCTATCTCCTCCCATAAAGATATACAGTATTAGAAACAGGATAAAGGGTTTTCATGAGTTGGAAATGAATATTCTGATAAATAAATACTAGGTGTATGTCTAATTTCAGATAACTTAAGTTTTTTTCTCAATTCTTTAAAAATAAAAGTGACATTTAAAATATATTTTATTATTTTAATATTAGAGTTGATCTGAAGTGTTTAATTTAGAAAACAATAAAAGGAAATCATCAGGTACGTAGTGCATTCTTGCTTTATGACCACCAAATGTTTATATGTTTATATGTATCAGGGATCACGAGGGGTATATTGTACAAATGGTCAGACTGCTAATCCTGAGGTTGACGGTTTGAATCTACTAAGTGTTCTGAAAGAGAAAGATGGACAATCTTCTCCCTTTAAAAGTTACAAGAGTTTATCAGAGGGTCACTATGCCTTTGAACTGACTCACTGACAGTGAGTCCTTTTTGTTCATTTTTAAATTTATATGCTGTTAAGTTTTTTGAGTTCATTATATACTAATTAACAAATGAGTTAAGTCCTTCTTGTCCATATTATAGCTTTTTTGTGGCAGAGCCACATTTAGAACCCAGCTTCTATAATCCTGGGTTCCCAAGTTTGAGACTTGTTCAGTAATAACAGTAAAGCTTGGGGGAGAACATGAAGCAGTAACAGGCAAATAGGAAAACTCCTTATCAATCTACATTTATTAAAATCATGATGCTTGGGGTATCTAAGCATGATATACAAAAGAGAGTCTATTGTTTCCTTTTATAAGACTACAAAATAATTATTATAAGCTAATTTGAATCACATGTGTCACGAAACAATGCAAAATAGCCACATGTTCCTCTCTGGAACCTGCTGCTCTTTCAGAAGTTGGCCAGCGGCCACACACCATCTTGCATGGAATGGCCCCGTGGTTGCTGTGGTGAGTCCTGCTGTGGGTCCTTCAAAGGACTAAATACAGCATCAACATGGCTGTTTACTGTTCCCTCTCGTGGAACGTTTGATTAGCACGTTTTCTGGACTTTCCTCATACCCCCAAAAACTTCTTTCTTCATCACCCTTGCTGCTCATCCAGGCTCACCAGAAGCACCCACTAATACAGTGTAGGGTCCATTCATAAATTAATCACACTGCAGCCACCAAATTTCCCCATTGACCTTCAACTCCTACTTCTCTTCCCCAATACATAGTTCCATTTTTACTAAAGCTCAGAGTCTCTTACCAAAAAAATGACCTTTACTTTCACTCTCACCTAGCAGATCCAAAGCATTAGTTTCGGTTTGTGATACTTCCCTCTGGGGTTAGTTCCATTGAAGAGCAGTTATAGAAGTTATTTTCCAGTATAGTTTTTCTGTGGGCTCTGTAGCAAGATGCTACCTTTTCAGATACAGATTGCAAAACCATTCTTTGAGAAGCCTGTGAAGAGACACCAAACTGGTGCATTTCAGCTAGCAGCTAAGCACATTAATCATGTCGATCTCTGCTCCGAGGTTGAACAAAGACCTTGAAACAGCCTGAGATGCTGGTGTTCCAAAAGTCTGCTGGCAGAGGAGGAACAAAAACCTCCCTGAGAGGAGGAAAGGAAGGGGAAGCCTGCAAGTGAGGTGCTTGATTGCTGGCAGTGATCTTAACCATCAAATTAATAACTGCAGCAGTAAGACACAGCCACTGTTCTCCTTGAACTAGCTCATTCTTTCTTAGGGAAAGGGTGTATTCTAGTTGTCTTAGAGGCTACCAGGAGAACAACACAGGAGCCAGCAGGCAGGGCATGTTCATCCAAAGATTAGTATGGCTGTCAACTGCCAGAAAAAATCTTTGTAAAGATGAAAACGCCTGCTCACAAGCGTGGAAAACCCCTCAAGCTTGAGAAGTTTTAACTAAGTACAGTTTTGAGAAATTGGGTCTAAATAAAGACTTCTGAGGGATCCACTACAAGGGTTTTGAGAAATCTTGCACTGCAGATTGACCTCTTTCAAATGGAAGGTTATGCTAAAGGGGATTTGTAATCTTTGTAATGTCTTCTGCAGTTGTCTTAGTAAGCTCATTTATTCAGCTCTCTCAGGTGTGGTTGGAGTTACCTATTTGAGGGGGAAAGGGAAAGAAAAAGTTCTGTTCATCTATCTCTATTTGTTTGGAGGCACTAAACAGCCAACTCTCAGTGGTCATGGTGTCCCGCTGTCCACGCCTGGGGGAGAAATGTCAAAGACTGTGTCAGTGTTGCCTCTGATTAGGGTTTCGTGAGGGGCTAGTTAGCAGGGTCACCACTCCTATAGCACCTTTTTTTTGTCATTTAGGAAAAGAAGACCTTTCCTCAGGATGTTAATTGTCTCACAATAGGACTCGACTTGGCAAGCAGAGAATGAGCAGGATTCCAGTGCTTATTTGCCTCCTAAAACAAGCATTTTTATGCAGGAACCTGCACAAGTGTACTCAATGACCTTTTCTAATGTCATCGCAAATAATTTCCTGGTTGATGACTGCCTTTGACCTGAAAGGACCCCAACTCCTTGCAATCTCATGATCCACGGAGGGGGGAGAAGCTGATTGACCCTGATGGTTGTGTGTGTGATCATTGTGGTCCTTAGGGTTCTCAATGGTTCCTCTTTGGAAGTGGATCACCAGGTCTTTGTAACTGGGAATCACTGGGGAAATTCGTGCAGCATCATAGCATTACATGAGCCTCCACTGACAGATGGCTTTTGGCTGAGCGTGAGAGGCACTAGCTTAGAATCCAACAAGAATTCCAACACTAAACCCACCTCCTGCACCATTTCCTGTCTTTATCCAGCACTACTAACTGAATAATTCACTTTTGGACAATGAGAATTTCATTTTCAGGATCCATTTATTTTCTTTCCTAACCTCTTCTTCTCTAGATACTGCAATTCAGCATACACAGTGAATTCTAGCAGATTTGGGGGAGCTGAGGGCATAAACCAGTTTAATAAAAAGCTTAATTATACATCCTTTAAACTTCAATAATAGCTGCTTGTGAATTGGACTTTTAGATTCTGTATGCTACTGCTAACCTACCTCTTCCAGGCAGAGGTATCCCCAAATTACAAAAGTCACTCATGCACTACTCTCCCACTGTCATCCAAACAGATTTATCACTAATCCTCCAGCAGATTTTGAGGCTGTAAATCATACTGCACTGGAGGAGATTGCCTATCTTTTTCCCTCAGAGCCACTGGTACATTTGAACTTCCAGGGAGGTTCCACCTTTGGGTCCAATGTCCTGTGTGCTATGCCACCAGGATTCCTTCCACAAGAGTAGAAATTCTATTAGCCCCAAGGCTGATTTTTAATTTCAATAAAATCTTCTGCCTCAAACCAACAGCTTTATGAGTATAGATTTGAGCTCAATACTGTATAAATGTTTTGGGTAGTCTGTTAAACTTTATTAGCTATTCAGCCATTACTGATCCCCGGAAGTCAGGCCACCATCTCCACAAAACATTCCCTAGGAACTTCTGAGGTGGCCTTGTTCCTGGATTTTCTCTAGTCTTGAGTTGGGGTTTTTTCCTTCTTTTTTTTTAAATAAAATTTTCTTTTAATTGTGATTTTAACGAACATTTACAGAGAAGTTAGATTTTCATTGATTCATTGTTGCACATTTTACTCCCTCACCCTCCCTTCCCCCTCCTCCAGTTCACTTTTTAAAAAATATTCACTCATTGGTGCACAATTACCTACCTCACCCCACCCCCACCAAACCTGTTTGCAATGATATACCTCTTTTTCTGGACTGTTGTGGTATGTATAATGCTTAATCATATATTCCTTTTAGACAGTTCTTTCTTTCATCTGTTCCAATGCAATGGTAATTTTCTATCCACTCTTATCCTATTTTCCTCCCTACCCCCCATGTCAAACCTTCTTTGTAATAGTGGTGCTAGGTTTTTTCTCTTCTTTTCTTTTCTGTTTTCTTAGTTTAGGCTTCCTCTGAACTATCAGTCTCTACTCATGTCTTTGCTTAGTGTCTTCAACTGGTGTTACCATATTGTACCTGGTTCTCACTGCTTTTTTGTTTGCTTTATTGGAATTTTATTAAGCTTCCTTTTCTTTCTCTACACTTTTATATTTGTGTATCAACAGGAGTCTGTATGGGTTGTAAAAAATATCTTTAAAACTTGTATGCTATTACTCTTGCCCTGAATTTATCATTACTGTTTTAAAAGGTAAATACAAAGGACCTAATATTGAGTGTCATTAAGTCCTAGTGATGCCGTGGCTCAACTTGGATGCTAACAGAAAGGTTAGTGGTTCAAATCTGTTTTTGTTGTTGTTATGTGCTGTGGAGTCACTTGCGACTCATAGTGACCCTATTTACAACAGCTCTGAACCTTACTCTATACGGAGCCAACCTCATTGTCTCTGACAAACCTACTTTCTTTACCCCAGTCACTGAGTCAATCCATCTAATCCAGGGTCTTTCTTGTGCTGTCCCTTCTCCCTTCCAAGCATAATGTCATTCTCCAAGAACTGGTCCCACCTTGCAACATGTCCAATGTATATCAGAAAGAGCCTTCAAAATCCTTGCCTTCAAGGAACAGCCTGATTTCACCCTCTCTAGGATGAACTAGTTTGTTCTCCCAGCAGTCCATAGAATATATTCAATTGTCTTCTCCAGCACCATAACTCAAAGGCATCAATTCGTCTGTCATCCTTAGTCATTATCCAGCTTTCAGATGCATAGCAAGTAATTATGAAGACCATGGCTTTGATCAGGTGCACCTTAGTTTCCAGGCTGACATCATTGCTCTTCAGTATTCTGGAGAGGTCCCTGACACTCTATTTTCCAAAGCAATTCATTTAAAAAAGAAAAAAAAATTCCTACTTTCTAATCAAAGAGTGTTGATTGGGAGTCAAACAAACTGAAGCTGTTAACAATCTCAATCTCTTTACTGTCTATCAAGACACAACTGGTTTATGAGACAAGGATGTGGCAGCCTGCTTCCTGAAAGATTTACAGTTTTGGAAACCTTATGAGACAGTTCTGTTTTGTCCCATGGGGTGGCTATGTGTCAGAATTGACTTGATGGCAAAAAGGCTGTTTCTTTTGTTTGTTTCAATACTTTACCAGGTGTTTCTCCCACCACACTTCTCCAGTACCAAGAGTTGCCAATACATTTTACTACACAAAGTATTAGCTGTTTATCTAGGGTCACAACCCAAACTAGACTCATTGTGCCTGGGATGCTTTATCCTCATAATACATACTGTGATTGTATTAATATTCTTTCTGTTTAAAAGATTTTATTTTCTAACCTAATATGCTCATTCTTTTTACTTGACCTTAAGGTAATCTTCTTGATCAGTTTAGGTGGTTTTCCTGATTGATGTTTATTAATAAAGTTGACTAGATGTTTACTTTTATTTTGCTCAGAAACAAGGCAATGTCGTGCTTTTTGTTATTTTTAAGAAATATGAAGATGTAAATACACCAAGTGCTGGAACTTTTGTCTATTTAATTCAGTGAGATATCATAAATATCAGAACTTACAACAAATGTTCAGTAATTACTTGCCAAATGAATGAATTATAAGAATCTAGTATTTTTCCTTTTTTTCTATTTACTGTTTTGTCTCTAATACTATGAGGTGATTTAATAAGCAAGCACTCTAAAATGGCTTATAAATAAATTTATAGCTAAAAGTTTAGGGAAAATGCATCAGACATATGTTTTATGTTACTTTACTTCCAATGAGATAGAGGTCATGTACTATTCCTTTGCCTAGTCATATAAGCTTTTGTATCTAGCTGACTCCATTTGCTTTATCATTTGGCTTGAAAATGCTTAAAAGAATCATTATTTACTTTCTTCTTGAAATAATTTCTAAAACAAACAAAATTTAACATCTCCAATGCAGATCCCTGGAGAAATATATCTATTATCCATGTCTTTTAGTTATTTCCTACAATCTGTCCTGTTAAATATAATAGACAATTTTCTATTTATTCACATTTTTTTAAAAAAATCTTCTTTTCCTACAAACTTAATTATCTGATTTTATATATATATATACACACACACACACATAGAGATGGCTTTCAAGAAAGACTTTTCCTTACAAAGTATTTTCTACCTACCCTTTATGTTATTTTCACCTTCGCAAATCTGTACCAAGACACTCTATTGCTCATAATTAGCTCTTTGGGTTTTTTTATATAGCTTTTCATATTAAGAAAAATTATATTAACAACACTAATATCTATCATATAATGGCCCTCATGGCTTAGAGATAAGGAATTGTGCTTCTAATTCAAAGGCACATGATTCGAATTCACCAATTGTTCCACAGAAGAAAAGTGGACAATCTCTTCCTGTGCCATTTACTGCTTCTGAAAATCTGGTGGAGGGTGAACTATGGGTTGGTTCTGACTCCTGATGGTACAGAACACAAGATTGACAAATGTATTTTTTGTTTCCTGAATCTGTTCTTATATCCCTTTAAATTTATTTAAAAAATAAACCCAAGTTTGATTTATGTTTTATTTTATAGCTGGGTTTAGAATAGATCCTATTCACATTTGAACCAACACTTAGAACTTGTGTATTCATAAGGATAACATTTGTGTGAGGTTATCCTAAACCCAGGTTGTTTTTGCTAAAAAAAAACCAAAAAAAACAACACACACACACAAAAAACCCCTCTCTTATCTACCATTTTCATGTCCATTAGGAGAATAACATATATTACACAATAAATAACCACATTATTTTCCAACTGGATTAACCCCTCTTTGGTGCCCTTACATTTCTGTTTTGTTTTTAACACTTTGATGGGGTTTTTTTATTATTTATTTTTCTTGTCGTAAGGAGCCTTTGTATATACATCAGTTCTTTATTCTTTAATTATTTAAATGACATTCTTCTTCTATCAATAAACTTCTTTACTAATGGAGAATCATGTAATTCTCTGATGATATGTTAATTAAAGAAAGCAAGATAGAAAACTTGACATTCAGCTAATTCTACTATTTCAAAAGATAAATTACTTAGAAAGAAAATAAGACATTAATTATAATTTTATTGTACTTTTGTGCATTGAAATTATACTAATATAATATCACTAATTTCTCATCAAGATATTTATTAGAAAAGATTAAAGTGCTTCTTATTCCTATTTATGTATTTGCTTAACTTTTCTTGAGATTTGCTAATTATTCATACTTACTTGAGGGGATTACTGTGCATTTTTAAGTTGTTGCATTTTGGGGTGGTTGGGTTTTTTTTTCACTTTTAAAGATACGTACTTTTTCAATGATAGTTTTTAGTTTTATTTTTAAAAAGAAGTGTGACTGATTCGTTGCCTTTCCCAGTCTCACTGGAACGCTGTCTGTATTTTTTTTGTACCATGGTCCCTAATATATAGTTGCCCACGCAGAGTTACTTCTTGTATTAATTTCTGATTTTTGGCCCTTTGTTGTTAAGTGCATTGAGTCTACCCAGAGTGACCCTGTGAACAATGGATTTGAACCCTGCCCTATTCTGTGCCAGGCTCTTGGTTCTTGGCTCTTTACTGTTGTTATGTACTAACAAGGCAGACTCCACTCATAGTTGACCCTCCAGTGGGTTTCAGAGGCTGTAAATCACATAGGAGGAGATTGCTCATCTTTCTTCCACAGGGCAGCAGGTGGGTTCAAACCAAGTACCTTTGGATTGGCAGTGCAACTCTTTACCATGTAGGTCACCAGAGAGGTAAATATTGGTTTTGTCTCTTTCTTTTCCTATTTTGAGAAAAAAAAGCAAAATGTCAACAATAAAACTATAAGTCTTACTTAAGGAGGAAAATATTTCTTTAAAAAGACTTAGATTCATCATTATCAGGACATGATCAGTCCTAATTCTTAATTTTCTGTGATGAATAAGCCGTCTCAGTTCTGTAAAAGGTAAGAAAGTTATCAAATTTCTCACCTTTGAGGAAGTTATTTAATCCCCATGAGGCTTAGGCTCCTCATGTATAAAAAGGGTCAATGGTTTCAAACTTACGAGGTCCTTCTAAGGATTGAACAAGATAAAGTGTGTGATGCTGTATCCAGCACAGTTGACCGACTCTAGGATCAGTTTGGCCTGGTGGTCTGTGTGTTTTCACATACTATGTCTGCAGCAGCTGAGTGTAGGTGAATTCTATTTAGTAGAATACTGCTGTTTCAAGTCCTTTCTGTTGTCACTCATAAAAATAGTGCCATTGTCACCCATCTGCTGGTAACTATCTCTGTTACAGAATGTTACCTGACCTTTGTAGACATTCTTTTTTTCACTCAATTTCTGGAAGATTTGATATATATGAAACTAGCCATCACAGCCAAGTGTTTCTACTTACCCAGTTAAGGTACCTTATCTTCTCATCTTTCTGTACTTAAATATATAACTAGAATTATTTTAATGTTAATACTATAAAATTATGAATAATAAGAATCTATTTTATACCAAATAGCATGTACCCAATACATACACTACACACCTCTCTCACATGGCCATAGTCCATTCCCCAAGCAATGCAAAGGCTAGATCTTTGGTAATAAACACATTGCAATGGTTTATCCATTTCAAAATGGAATAAATCATACATTCTTTACATTTAGAACTAGATATGATCTACAGTTACAGTAGTTTGCTCTTAAAGTTTTACATCTGAAAGCCAAGTGAGGAAACCCATTTAAAAACAGCCTAATGTTCCCTTATATCAAGAGTCACATCAACACATTTAGGAAAAAATGTAAAGGGGGGGAGGGAATCTCTTAAAGCACATTCCCTTTGAAATGTCATCTAAAATCATGGGACTACAATAGTTTAAAGACTTGATATGAAAAAGAAAAGCACTAGACATATATTTGCTGAATTGAGCGATAAGGAAATCTCTCTGAATTTTTTTTCATTATGCATGAATTTTAGTAACCGAACTACATCTCCAAAGGTAAAATTTTTATAGTCTGTGAATTTCCATTGAGTCTATATGCTTAGTATGAAAAGTCAAAAAGAGAAGTGAAATGCTAACTATTACACAGAGCAAATGTGAGAATAATAATCAAGGTTCCATTTTACCTTTGCCACCACTCCTCATATCTGTTTTCACTTCAAAGACTTAGGTGGAAATAAATAAATTGTTTTCTGAGATCTTTAAATTATGGAAGACTAATAAAATAATTTGGTTGTGTGTTTTTCTTTGGCACCTTTTCAGAAATATAAAAACACTGGATCATCTAAGTTGCTTTTATTTGTATTAATTTTACAAATCCTTATAGAAGATCTATCAATTGGTTCCTGCTGTGTGATGAAATACTAATTTAACTTTTATAAAATTATTCTTACAATGTGCATTATTTGAGTTTTAAATCTGATTTTTTTTTCAGATTGAATATTTTAAAGTTTTTTTTTTCTTTCAGGCTTTAAATTCAAACTTTAGGAAAAGCTTCCCTGAATTACATAAAAAAATTAAAGAGAAAATTCTGGAACCATTTGAAAGTAAATTGATACTGATTATTTTGGTGTGTATGCTCTGTAAATAAAGACATTATATTATAAAACAACCATCACACTAAAATGTGATACAGTGTTACCATTAAATTCTGAAACTCTATTAAAGTTTTGTGTTATTCGGGCAATGTCCTTCATATCAGAAAGATGCATTCCAGGGTCATGTTACATTTAGTCTGTGGTTTTTTGTTTTTTGGGTTTTTTTTATAAATCTCCTTCAATGAAGGCTGACTATTTAGCCTTGACATTCATGAGCTGATATTTTCAAGGATTATAATCCTGATACTCTATAGAATATTTTGCTTTTTTCTAATGTTTTTCATAATTACACTCAGCATATGAATTTTTTGGCAGGAATATAACACCAGTAAAGCCATGTGTTGTTTGGGTTTTCCTTCCTAGCATATCCTAGCAGATGGTGAATATTTGTATTTGTCCCATTAAACAAAAAAGTAATGATAACAACGAACTGTTAACAAAATGATTTTTTTAACCTTGATAACATAATGAAAACAATGTCTACCAAGTTTCTCCAATGTAAAGCTCTCCTGTTTTCCTTTGTATTTGCTAAGAATTTGCAAGAGAAAGTACATAAAATCTCAGTCAGTAGTAATCATACACATTGGTATTTTTTTTTGCTTGAATTAATTATTGCTATGATGGTTGCCAGATATTAGCCCTAGTTTCTTTTTTTTTTTTTTGTCATTTTCCAGTGTAAGGAACTACTTTATCCTAGCCCCATTTATGTCAATAAATGACTACCAATGACTTCATCTTACTTGGACCCATGGTAAATACATTTGGCCACAGCAGTCAGGAGATCATAAAATGTATTGCACTGCACTGGGAAGATCTGCAATCAGGAACCTCTCCCAGTAACTGAGAAGCAATGATGTTAGTTTGAGCACTAAGGTCCCCTGGTTCAGATCATGATCTTTTCAATGATCTGCTATGCATCTGAGAGCTGATCAATGAATAAAGTGATGCCTGGACAATGTTAACAGAAGAAAAAAGATTACCTTTGAGTTGTGATGTTGGAGGAGAGTACTGAGTATCCCATGGATTGCCAAGAGAACAAACAGGTATGTCTTGGAGAGGACAAAGCCAGATTGCTCCGAGGAAGCAAGGACAGTGAGGCTTCATGTGGCATATTTTGAGCATGTTGCTAGGAGAGTCTATTCCTTGGAGAAGGACATTATGCTTGGAAAGCTTATTCCTTGAAGTCCACCATGCTTGGAAAGGTGAGGGGGCAACAAAGAAAAGGAAGACCTTCAATCAGGTGGATTGACAGATTGACTGCAGCAATGGGTTCTAGTGTGTCGAAACTGAGATCGGCACAGGATAGGACAGAGTTCAGATTTCTTGTTTATAGAGTTGCTATGAGTCGTACTCAACTTCACAACACCTAATAAAAATAATCTCCGTCTAGGTTTATCTTTAATTCTTTTATTCCAACTCGACGTCATTACCGTGGAGTCAAAACCAACTCATAGCTGGATTTCCAACAGGTTTTCTGAGGCTGTAAATGTCATGAGAGGAGATTGCCCATCTTTCTCCCAAATAGCTGCCAGGGGATTCCAACTGTCTGAGAGGCGCCACCTTTGGGTTAAGCAGCACAATTCCCTTCAGACTACAGTAACAGAGTTCCCTTGTTCTTTCCTTAGAGTTAATGAATTTTAACTTTATTTTTAGTGATTTATTCATTGTTATCAGTAAATATTTTGATGCCACATTGCCCAATATTTGCTCATTTTTTTCTTTCTAATATTTTTATTGGTTTGTGTACAACAATTCACATACATTGTGCTTCATTCATTATGTTTTATACAGTCTTTCATTTACATCGTGTTTCATATACATTGTATTTTCTATAATTAATTATTGTTGATCTATGCCTATTATTGTCCTGCCTTTTAGAGTCAGCAACTGAATCTTTCCTATTCGTTCACCCTGCCCTACTCTATCTGCCCACTAATCTCTACTATCCTAGTGTTTTCCACCATTCCCCTTTTCTTTTCCTTCTTTTCTTTCCTTGTTGGGTTCTGTCAAATTGGATCACACTGGCACAGGAGGAGATTACCTCTCCTTCTCCAGGGAAGCAATTGGTGGATTCGAACCTTGAATCTTTTTGATTGCAACCCTTCTCCTTTTCTTGCCTACTTCCCCCTTCCCCATTCCCTTTTTGAAAATATATATACATTTTGCACAGTTTTCGCTGTACTTTTACAATAATGGTCTTATGTAGTATTTATCAAAAAATATGGAACGCTTCTGGAATTTGTGTGTCATCGTTGTGAAGGAGGGCATGCTAATCTTCTTTGTAGATTCCCACTTTTAATCTATCTGCTACTGAAGCACAATTCTTTGGGTACGGTCTTATTTTTTGGAATGAAAAGAGAACGGCAGGCACCTGAATTCAACACTCTTAAGAACAACATTAAAAGGAAAAATACGAATATAAGTTATTGCAATCTTTAATAAAACAATTTCACAATAGGCAGAAAATGTATTTTATGTAAATCTATTCTACAAATGTCCTACTTTAATTTCAGCTTTAAAAATTCTTTTTAAGAGTACTGTCATTTTCACTTTAAGTTTTCAATAAGTTAAGAAAAAGAAATGTGCACAGTACACAATATCTCTGCGTTCTGAACTCAGACTCATCCAATTAAATTGAAGATTAAAACTTTAACTGAAAATGTGAACATGATACAGAAAATATGACCAACGTAAAAAACTAGTCCACTGATTTCTACCTGAACTGAATGTTGTGTGCCCTCTAGAGGTAACATTGAATTGATGCACTATTTCTAACTGCAAATACAGTAAATGTAGATGATTCTCAAAAACAGTTCTCATTAAATACATAGAATTTTGCAATGCAAAATTACTGGTCATAGTTTTCTTTTGCAAAGATTCTAACAAAAAGATGGAAAAAAACACCCTAAGTAGATACTATAATATTAAATAGTCTATATATCATGCCAACAGCCCTGGTGGCAGAGAGGTTAAAGAGTTCCATTGCTGACCAAAAGATCAGTGCTTCCAATCTACTAGCTTCTCTGTGGGAAAAATATGAGGCAATTGCCTCCTATTAAAATTTATAGGCCTGTGAACCAATGGAAAAATCCCCATAAGTGCAATCCATTCAATGCCAGTAGATAGCTTGTATCAGTCATAGTCATAGAAAAGCATACGTAAAGAATGTGTACTTCATCAACTAGATAAAAGAATTAAGAACCTGATGGTATATGAGAAAAGGCATTAATATCACGTACGGGCGTGTACCTTTTTGCAAACTTATCATGAATCTCTCAAAATTTTCATGCAGAAATTTTGACAAGGCAGCAAGTAATAAACGTTGGAAAGGATGTGGAGAAAAAAGGAACACTTAACACAAACACTGATGTTAGGATGGTAAAATGGTACAACCTCTCTCTAGAAGGAATTTGGCGTTTCTTCAAAAGCTGAACATAGAAAGTCCATATGGCCCAGCTAGTCCACTGCTTGGAATAAACTGTTAACAATCTCAGTATTTTCACCATCCATAATGATGCTGCCTTCAGTTCACATTGAAGGCTTCAGTCCTTTATCTTCTGCAACAAACACTTCAGGTCTTCCTCAGTTTCAGCAAGCAGGGTTGTATCATCTGCACAACACAGGATGTAGATGAATTTTCCTCCTATCCTGATGCCACATTAGTCTTCATACAGCCCAGCCTCCCGGATGATCTGTTCTGCATACAGATTGAAAAGGTATGAAGACAGAGTGCCTCCCTGGTGGACTTCAATCCCAATTTTGAACCATACAATATCTCCTCACTCTGATCTAGTGACTGCCTCCTGATTTAAGTATAGGTTTCGCATAAGCACAGTAAAATGTTCTGGGATTCCCATTCTTCTCAGAGTCAGCTGCAGTTTGCTTGTGATCTACACAATCAACATTGTAGCCACCAGCACCCAGGAAATCAAAAGACAAATTGCACTGGGAAAGTCAGCTGTCAGGGACATCTTCAGAGTATTGAAGAACAACAGTGTCAGTCTGAAGGCTAAGATGCATCTGATCCTGGTCATAATCTTCACAATTGCTTGCTATGCACCAGAGAACTATAAAAAGACTAAAGATGATAGAGAATTGATGCCTTTGAACTGTGGTACTGGAGAAGAGTGTTAACTGCTAGAAGAAACAGATTTCTCCTAGAGAAGGTGGACCAGGCTGCTCCTTGGAGGCAATAATTTTGAAGCTTCATCTGACATACTTTGGACATGTTACAAGGAGGGATCGGTCCTTGGAGAGGGACATCATGTTTGGGAAGGTAGAGAAAGAACACAGGAGAGGATGACCCTCGATGAGATGGATTGATTCAGTCACTGGGGCAATGGGGGTAGGTGTGTCAGAGACAATAAGGTTGGCACAGGATAGAGCAGGGTTTAGGACTCTTGTACATAAGGTAGCTATGAGTTGTAAGCTACTCGACTTTACATAACAATAACAACAAATTAGAACTGAGGCACAAATGGAGACTTATATGTCAATGTTCATAGCAGCTTAATTCATCATCTAAAAAACATGGAAACAGCCCAAATGTCTAACCACAGTAAAATGAATTGAAAAATCATGGTACATTCACATGATGGAGTACTACACAGCATGCAGGAGCAATGATTTTGAAAATCACTACTTAACTTGGGAGGGACTAGAAAGCATTATGCTAAATGAACTAACTCAACCCATAAGGACAAACACTGTATAAGATCATTATTGTAGAAATAGATAAGTAGTAAAACGTGTATGAGCATCCAAGGGAAGGGAAGAGAAGGAACAGAGAGGTGAGGATGGGCAGGGGGGCAATTATAGGGTCCCACAATTTGATGGTAGAGGGAGGGATGGGTAAAAGAAATGGGGAAAATCCATAATGAAAAACAACATATATGAGCTTTGTAAGTAAACCAGTATCAAATAAAAAGTTTGTTTACAAACAAACAAAAAAAAATTCATGCAGAAAAATAGCTTTGTACTTTATGTTTAATATTTCTCTAAAATCTACAACTGAATCATCCGTAGGCAAATTTGATTGGCAAACTGCCTCACTGATCAATCTTCTCTTGGCTTTCTGCTTCCATGGTATATTCTACTACAAATTAAAAACAATGACTAATTATAGCCAAGAAGTGTAATCTCATGAAGTGGCATCCTGAATCAGATTTGAAAAATAATCCACTTTTTAAAATTATTAATTTAGTTTGTTTATTTTTCATTTCAGTTAACATCTACAGAGATTTT
>NW_006399762.1:5440351-5443171 GCF_000299155.1 Elephantulus edwardii
TTGGTGAAGTGTCTGTTCATATCCTGTGCCCATTTTTCAATTGGATTATTCACGTTTATCTTGTTGTAGTGCTCAAGTATTTTATAAATTCTAGATATAAGTCCCTTATCTGACATGGCATTACCAAACACTTTTTCCCAGTCTGTGGCTTCCCTTTTTACCTTGTTAGAGAAGTTTCTGGATGCACATAAGGATTTGATTCTTAGAAGGTCCCATAATCCACTTTTAAACTGCTCTGTCCCGAATATTAATTTTTAAATAACCAAAACTAATTTACATGCAGTCTGAACAAAATTCCTAGCTGACCCTCCAGCAAGTTTTTAGAGGCTGTAAATCAATGGGAGGAGTTTGCTCATCTCCTTCAGCACAGATTGTGGCTTTGAGTTGATGACACAACTCCCTACCCAGTAGAAGAGATATTTCTGTTACTTTCAAATTTTTAATACTGTGTTCAAGTATGTTGTTCTTATATGCTGTTAAGTTGCCTGCAACTTATAGCTACCCTATACACAACGGCTCTGAATCGGACCTTATTCTGAGCCAATCTCACCATCTCCAATACATCTGGCCCCAGTACCCCAGTTCCTGTGTCAATCCATCTCACTTGGGGGCTTCCTCTCCTGTGCTAACCCTTCATCCTTTCAAGCCTTCTCCAAGGACTGGTCCCTTCTGGCCACATGCTCAAAGTGTGTGAAGAAAAGCATTAAAATCCTTCAAGTATATGTTTTCTAAACAATAATTCAAATTTGGTCATTTAAAAAAATTATTTCCCATGATCATTTCTATGTTTAAAATAATTGTAATAGAATTATTTTATCATTGTTGTGCTTTAGCATATTCCTTCAATTATTTGTCTCAATATACTTTAGCTTTATCAATATTGTTTTAATGGTTGCATGATAGTATTATTTTTGTGTTATTTAAATTTGTTTTTTCAAATTCACAGTCACTATATAACAATGAGGTGTCAGGGAAAATATTATTACTATCAGACATAAGTCAAAATTTACTTTTCCATTCTTCCTAGAAGAATGTCACAACTCATATCAGTCTAAACTTTCAAATAAATTATCCTCTAAAAGAACTATTTTGATAAATTAAGGGGAAACTATAGTTGGTATGAGGGTGTGATTATACCAAGTGACCATACTAGACATAAATTATATAGTCCATTTAAAAAAAATAGTAGCTAGAACTGTGAAATATATCTAGCAGGGGATTTTGTGTAATTTTCAACTTTGTAATGGGAAAAGAGCAGTAACTTTTCCTTTTTTAACTCCCTGAAGTAGGGGAAGCCATATTTTTAGCTTACATTGTTCTTCTGGCTCACTCTAATGTAAAACTAATGTAAGGTCATTTTTTGCTTGATAAAATTCAGGATGCTGCTTGAAAGGAGAAAAATTGTATTTAATACTTGCTCTTAAATATTGAATTATGTACTCAAAAATATTTGCTAAAAAGCAAAGATATAATTTTAAAGACTAAGGTGCACCTGACCCAAATCGTAATATGTTCAATTGCTTTCTATACATCTGTGTCTCAAAGTCTCTTGTCGTGTTTGGCCCTTGGAATGGTACTGCAGCCATGAAGGTAGGCTCTCCAAATGGAGGGACCTATATTTCTGGGGAAGACTTAGTTCCATCTCCCACAAGCCTCTTCTTAAACATCTGAAATCAGGACAATGAATAATGAAGACCTAAGAACTGATGCCTTTGAATTGTAGTGTGGTGAAGTGTATTGAATATACAATGGACGGCCAAAAGAAAAAAAAATGTCTCTTGGAAGAAATACAAATAAGGTGCTCCTTAGAGGCAAGGATGATCGAACTTTGTTTCATATACTATGGTATGTTGTCAGAAAGCAAGTACCAATTCTTGGGAAAAAATATATCATACTAGGAAAAGTAGAGGTCCGTGAAAGAGGAAGATCTGTTGAAGCTGGCTATGAGTTGAAGCTGGCTCAGTGGTAACTATCAACAACAGTAAAATGTGTTCTAAATCTTAACCCCACATTGATGGTTACAATCCAATCTGTGTTTTCTTTGTTACAGAGGAGGTATTACTATAGAATGTCTCAAATCAACCTTGTGAATTATCAAAAATATTAAAGTAGCAAGCCAGCTAGTAAATAGACATGAGAGAAGTGACATACCAAGTTACATGAAGATCATACGGGATCTTAAGTTCAAAAGAGGCAAGATCCTTCCTACAGAGATGACTGAGAACGAACATGGAGTCTGAGTATCCTAAATTCTGATTTATTATCTCTACAGAGAAGAGATGCTAACCAAAAGGGCAGGCTTCTCTGGTAGTTTAATTCTACTAACAACTCCAGGAGAAAAAAGAAGTCTCCTTATGTGTGATTTGTAACCTTGGAAACCCAAGTCAGCGATAGTTCAATTCCTACTGGATGGTGGTGAGCGAAACTGAAAAAATAAATTTCTGTTTGTTAAAATCACTTAATTTCTTTATATGTGTTATAAAATTATTGTTAGGTGCCATCGAGTCCTGCATGACTCATGTTGTTGTTGTTGTTGTTGTTGTTGTTGTTTGTTATGTGCCATCGAGTTGCTTGCGACTCCCAGCGACCCTATGTACAACAGCCCTAAACTCTGCTCTGTCCTGTGCCAAATGCACGGTCTCAGATACACCCATCCGATTACCCCAATCACTGAATCAATCCACTTCATAGGGGGCCTTCCTTCTGCGCTGTCCCTCCACCCTACCAAGCATGATGTCCCTCTCCAAGGACCTGTCACTCCTTGCAACATGTCCAAAGTATGTTAGATGAAGCCTTAGAATCCTTGCCTCCAAGGAGCAG
>NW_006399762.1:5443756-5478142 GCF_000299155.1 Elephantulus edwardii
ATTTCTCCTCATAGAACCCAGCCTTCTGGATAATCTGTTCTGCATACAGGTTGAAAAGATATGGAGACAGGACACATCCCTGGCGTATGCCCTTCCCAGTTTTGAACATGCAGTGTTTCCTTGCTCTGTTCTGATGACTGCCTCTTGGTCCATGATCACGTGTTCTGGGATTCCCATTTTTCTCAGAGTCAGCCACAGTTTGTTATGATCTGGGCTCTGTCCAACCCTGCGCCATCTTTACCACCTCTGACTTTCGAGCCCATTTCTGCAGTCACTGTGTCACTCTATCTTGTTGAAGATTTTCTTCTCTTTCACTGACCCTTTTTAAGCATGGTGTCCCTTTCTAAGGAATAGTCAACCTTTCCTAATAACATATCCAAAATTTGTGAGACAAAACTTTGTTACCTTACCTTCAACAACCACTCTAGATGCACTTTCCCCAACATATATCTGTTTGTACTTTTGGCAGTTCACAGATATTGAGGACTCTTCTCCTACACTGTACAACTCAAAGGAATTGATTTTTCTTCTGTTGTTCTTATTCATTGCCCAGCTCTCAGAAGTATAGCAATTGATTGAAAAGACCATGGCGTGAATCAAGTGTGTACATTTATCTTCAAACTGACATCACTGTTCCTCAGTAATTTCGATATCTCCCTGACAGTAGGCTTACCGAACACTATATGTTTCTTGATCTTCTGGCTGCTGGTGTCAAGGCTGTTGATTGTGGATCCAAGTAAGATGAAATTGTTGATAATTTCAATCTTTTCTCCACCTATGATAATGTTGAGTGTTTTATTAGTCTATTGGTGAGGATTTTTGTCTTCTTGATGTTGTGAAATCCATAAAGAAAACTAAATTCTTTCTTTTTTTAAAAAAAAGGCCAAATTTGGGGCCTGAAACTTGAAGTAGATCTAAATTAATGAGGAAGATGGTGAAATGAGTCTTCAGGCCTTGTGCCAAGCACCGGGACCAAAGATCCAACTAAGCCCCTGTTGGTGCCTTAATACCCATGTCAGGGATCCCATGCTGCCATGCCATAGACCTTAGCTAGAGCCAGAGGAGTCTGTCCTACACCATGATATTTATATGCCTCATTGGTTTTTATGGTTTGCTGTTAGAGATGCAACATCTTTCTGTCAGTACATGGTATTGGGGGAATGATTTGTATGTTGTTAAGCTCTGGTGTCCTAGTGGCTAGGAAGGTACACTGCAATCCCAAAGGCACATAGTTCAAGGCAACCAGCTGCTCCATGGAAGAAGGATGGACAATCTCCTCCCATGTGATTAACTGCATCTAAAAACTGCTGGAGGGTCAGCTGTAGGTTGGTTCCAACTTGATGGTGCAAAGAAAACAACAATTACTTTATAGCTTAGGTATGTATACACCTAACAAATTTCCAACTGTACTTCATTCCTGCACAGCAGTATATTCCAATAGTAAACCGTACATTCTTCAGAGAAACGCAGGTTGCACTAAATGCGATTTACAGCTTTGTGTGCCATTCCAGTTCTTCAACAGCAAAGTATACTTTCTTTTTGGAACACACCATTGCATAAGTTTTCACCTGAAGTTTGGTCTTGAATTTCATCTATCTGTCAGTTCATTGAATTGCGGGAATAATGTGTGTGTTGTTAAGCTCTGGTGTCCTAGTGGCTAGGAAGCTACACTGCAATCCCTGCTCTTAGTGCAGCATTTGTCTGTCAGTTTGTTCTACTTGGGTAACTTGTGGGTTGCTGTGTTACTGGAAGCTATGCCACCAAAGTTTCAAATGCCAAACAGCTCACCCATGGTGGGAAGATTTTGGCAGAGTTCCCAGGTTAAGACAGTCTAGAAATCAAGATTAATCATTCATGTCTGAAATAAAAGGCTTCTGTAAGCTCTATGAACAAGAAATAAATATAGGCAGCTGTAGAATTAGAGATGAAGAGACAATTGGAGAAGTCTCTCAAAATGAGGAGAAACAGCTAAAAACATCCTTTAATAATTGGAATGTGTACTTTATGAAACACAAATGTAGAAAAACTGATAGTTGTAAAACATGAAATGGGTTGTATGACGATCACCATTCTAGGCATTACCCCAAATCTCTGTAAATGTTCATTAAAATTAATAAAATTTAATAAAAAAAACCCACAAAAAGCATTCTAGGCATTATTAGTGAAATGAAATGAACCAGCATGGGTTGGAATGAACAACTGAGGATGAATGGTGCTGCACTCATAGTGAAAGGAAAATTTTAAGATCTATCCTAAAGTACAATGTTATGAGTGATAGGATACTATCAGTACTCATACAAGGAAGACCTGCTAATATGAATGTTATTCAAATATATGCATCAATAACTAAAGCCAAAGAGGAGGAAATTGAGGAATTCTACCAAATTTTACATTTCAAAATATTACAAACATGGAGCTAAGATGCATTAATAACTATTGGTGACTAGAGTGTAAAAGTTGGAGACATTTGAGGAGGGAATAATAATTGCAAAGTATGGTCTCGGTGGTAGAAATGAGGCTGCACATCTAATGGACTGAATTTTGTGTGTTCAATGATTTTTCCACAGAAACTATACATATATATATTTAGATTGCACAAGTATCAGATTTATTGAATCTATGAAAAGAATCAATGGAGAAGCTGAACATCTGCAGTCAAAACCAGGCTTGACTGTCGAACAGACCGTCAATTACTTATGTGCAAGTTCAAATTGAAGCTGAATAATATAGAAACAAGTCCACAATAATAAAAATACAACCTTGAATTTAATCCCATCTGAATTTAAAATCATCTCCAGAAGAGATTGGAGGCATTGAACACCAATGATCAAACGCCACTTGAGTTCTGGGTTGACATCCATGAAGAGAACAAATGGTCATTTCAAAGATAGAGGAGAAAGAAAAAACCAAAATGAATGTCAGAAGAGACCCTGAAAATTACACTAGAGTGTTGAGAAGCCAAAATAAAAGGAAGAGATGCTGAAGTAAAAGATTTGAACTAAATATTTCAAAGGGCAGCTCAAGAAGACAAAGCAAAGTAATATAATGGAATGTGCAAAGAACTCAAACTGGAGAATAAAACAAGGGAGATAGAAACTAGCTAAGCATGTCTCAAGTTGAAAGAACTGAAAAACAAACCCAAGGCTTGAATTACAATAATGAGAGATACTACAGGCAAAATGTTGAATGGTCTAGAAAGCAACAATATCAGGTGAAAGGAATACACAGGGCCACTGTACCAAAAAATATTTAGTTGAGGTTGAATAAATTCATGAAGTGCCATAAGAACAAGAGCCAATGGTAATGATGGAAGAAATTCAAGCTGCACTAAAGGCATTGGGAAAAAAAATAAGGCTGCAAGGAATCAAGCAAATGCCAACTGGCATGTTTTAGCTAACAGATGCACCCCTGGATGTATTCACTAGTCTATGCCAGAATATTTGCAGGACAGCTGCTTGGTAAATGGACTAGAAGAAATTAATTTTTCTTCACATTTCCAAGAGAGGTGATCAAACAACCTGAAAATTGTTCAATGATATCATTAATATCACAATAAAGCAAAATATTGCTGATGATCATATAAAATGAAAACAAACAAAAACCCAAACTAGAACAATACATTGACAGAGGACTGTGAGAACTTCAAAAAGGGTTTAGAAGAGGCCATGGTACTAGGTCTATCATTACTGATTTGGATGCTATCTGAACACAGAAAATAAAAGAAGAATTTCTATTTTTTAATGTTTATTGACTATGCAAAGGCATTTGAGAGTATGGATCATAACACTATGGCTTATAGTGAGAAGAACAGAATCCCAGAACATTTAATTATACTCATACTAAACCTATCATTGTTGTTGTTATGTGTCATTGAGTCACATGCAACTTATAGAGACCCTATATACAATAGTTCTGACCCATGCCCTATCCTGAGCCAGTATCAGTGTCTCTGACACACCTACCCCCATTACCCCAGTTACTGTGTCAATCCATCTCTTCCAGGGTCTTCCTTTCCTGCTCTGGCCCTCCAATCTTCCACGCATGTCTTTCTCCAAAGCCTAGTCTCTCTTGGCCACATGCCCAAAGTAAGAGCTTCAAAATCCTTGCCTCCACAAAGCAGCTTGATTTCACCTTCTCCGTGATCGACCTGTTTGTTCTCTTGATGATCCATTGTATGTTCAATATTCTTCTCCAGCACTACAACTCAAAGACACTTATTCTTCTTCTCTCATCTATGGTCACTCTCCAGCTCTCTGATGCATAGCAAGTAATTGTGAAGATCATGGCCTGAATCAGTCTCTAGAATGGCATTATTGCTCTTTAATCTATACCTAAAAGCTATTGTTTGCACAGAGCAAGAAAATACTACATTGTTTAAAATCAAGAAAAGTATGTATCAGGGTTACATCTTTTCTCCAAACCTATTCAATCTGTATGCTGAGCAAATAATTCAAGAAGCTGAGAAGACTCATTAACAACAAACATTTTGCAGATAATACAACATTGCTTGATGAAAGTTAGGAGGACATGAAAGACTGTCTGCACATGATTAAAGACTGCAGTCTTTAATATGAATTGCACCTTTTATGATGTTGTTGTTGTTGTGTGCTTTTGAGTCTGAGCTAACCCTCCAGTGGGTTTTCAGAGGCAGGAACTCTCATGAGAGGAGATTACCCATCCTACAAGAAAACAGCTGGTGTGTTTGAACCACATACCTTTGGGATTGCAGCACAGCTTCTTACCACTAAGTCAGATAATTGAGGCATTTGTTTTTAGTAAAGTCTTTTTTCTTATTCACATACCTTCTCTAGGGTCTATATAATTAGGGGTTTAATTCAAAGGTGCTTAAAAAGGTGTTTGAACTTCAAAATACCTTCAAAGCTTGGCTCACTGATACCTGAAATTCTATATCTTATCAGGAAGTTATCTCCCTGGTGCAGTACTCATAACCATTAGCTGTTATCCAATCTTCTTCTGATACAGGTTTGTTATGATTAAGAAGGAAAAACAGAACATATGGATTCAATAGTTAAGGGCAACTAAGGACAGAGGATGTACTTGTTCACATATTTTTAATATAAGTTTCTCCTCTTTTAATATTGTCATACATTCTGTTAATCTAGCTGGTCTTGGTTGTTTGCTTCTTATCAAATGTTTAATAACCACTATTAAGCTCTGGAAATACAATTATAAGCAAGATAAAGCTGCTCCTTACCTCCATGGAGTTTATAAATGTGATAGAGAATATAAACACAATTACAATAATATGCAATGTGTTATACTTGGAAATATATAGTTAGAGTATCTCACTCAAACTATAGTCCTTTGTTCTCCAAGAAAATGGCATTCCAGGAAAGAACTGGAGGATGGCTAACCTTTATCCAGGCAAAGAGGCCAAACTAAGAATGAATCAGACTATGTCCTTTTTTATTTTTTTAATTTATTTTGTAAAAGGGATATGAGTAGTGCCACCAGCAGCTTCTACAGATCATATTATGAAATTCACAAGCTTTGAACCCACTTGAAAGAACAAAACAACAGCAACTCATTGTGTCTGTTGGAACCCATAGCAGTCCAGTGTGTTACAGAATAGAAGTGTTCCACAGGGTCATCTTGCCTCTGATTGTTAAGGACAAGTGACCTGGTGGTACAGAGTGTAAGGTAAGAAGTTCAAATCCACCAATTTTTCCTTGAGAGAAAAATGGGCATTCCCTTTTTGTAAAGATTTACAACCTCAGAAAACTAATAGAGGGTCACTATAAGTTAAAACCAACTCCTTTGGCAGTGGGTTTAATCTTTAAGAAAACAAATAACTATGACTTCCTTCTGAGGCACCATTGAGTAGGTTCAAACCACCAACCTTTAGATTAATGATCAAGTGCAGACCCTTTTTGAGACTTTCGGGTCCCACTGCTTCATTTTGTTGGGCACCCTTATGTTGATTTTGATGCATAGTGACTCCATGCAACAGAGAAGAATGGCCCCACAAGAGTTTTTCTGTCTGTGTATTAAGTTAAAAAAGTAATAATGTTTTAAAAATTTTATCTTATACAAAGTTCATAAAGTTTATATACACTGTTCTTCACACTGGACCTTTCCCTTTTCCTTTATCAATCCCTCCCCCACCCTTCAAATTTTCAGCCCTATGTTTAAGCTCCTCTTTGGTTCCTCATACACACTCTACAATAATAGTCCTGTACAGTATTTGTCTTTATGAGACTGCGTTAGTTCACTTATCAGAATGCTCTCCAGTCCCTCCCATGTTTGGTAGTAATTTACAAAATCATTGATCCTACAAGTTGCATAGTATTCCATTGTGTGAATATACCATAATTGCTCAATCCATTCCATTGTGGTTGGACATTTGTGCTGTTTCCATGTTCTTGTGATGGTGAATAATGCTGCTATGAACATTGCTGTTTGTACCTCAGTTCTCATTTTCTCAGGGTATATTCCAAGCTGGGTCATGAAATTTCTATGTTCAGCTTTTTTTTTAGGAAACACCAAACAAACTGCCTTCCAGAGTGGTTGCATCATTTTACAATCCCACCAAAAATGTATAAGAGTTCCTTATTTCGCCACATGCTCTCCAACATTTATTACATGCTTAAAATCTCTAGCAATAAGTGATGGAATTCAAAACCATAAAGATATAGCATCTTACTCCAGCAGCAGTGGCAAGGTTTAGCAGGACATCAAAATATATATTTTTTAAAGCATTGTGTATTCCAAGCCTATATCCTATCTCAAACTATCTTTTTGTCTAAGTGAATTGCATTGTTTCACCAGTGCAGCACAGTCCCAATAACTAAGTTAAGCCTATTTCAGTAAGATACATGTAGGAGGCTGTGATTTCCACAGAACTATGTTCACTGGTAATCTTTCACTGGTGCTTGAACCAGCCCCTATAACCTCTTTCCTTCTTTCTCTGGTCCTCAGCCCGCTCATTCCTCTGGTGCTCAATCATGGAGAGTTTTGGCGTGGGTAGGCAGCATCAGTACAGTGACCTGACACAACCCAAAAGTAGAGAAGATAAACAGTGGTCCAGCCTAGACTGCAGATGAAGGGCAGTAAAAGGACCCATGTTTATAAGAAATACCCCCCTTCCTTTCTCAGGGCTTTCATTTCAGACATGTAAATACAATTTTTAAACAAATATTTAAATTGTTGAACCACATAGCCTTGGGTAGAACTTAGGAAATATTCATTCTTGCCTGAAGCCAATAATATTTTAGAAATTCTCTTCTACTAATTGTCATCTGCTATCTCATTATGACTCTTTAAAAATTATTAATATAATAAAGATAGCAGGACTTAACTTAAATACACATACACAGAGTAACTTCTTATCAAGTAATTTATTTCTCCCAAAATAGCCAACAGCAGATAAGTGTGCAAATTATGATAACGAAAAAGAAAAACCTTAAAATGCAGTGCTTGCTTTTTTTTTTTTCTTTCTCATTGTGGGTCACCATAGGTTACAATTCCTGGCCTTTTAAAATATTGGAAGCATTTCCATTATAGAAGAAATGGCTATAGATTTTTTCCTTGTCTCATATTTGAAAATGTGTTTTTTGCTCCAGAATCTCCACTAAAAAGGCTGAGTTTATGTCAAAAGATCAAAGTAGAAGATTTGGCATTTGCAGCAGGGCTGAGTGTATGGAGGAAGGAAGAATAGCTTTGCTAGTTGTGATTTAACCCCTCAGAGCCTCATTGCTCTAATTTTAATTTTTGGGTTGTTTCCAAGACTGTGTTTATCTGTTTTGTCTATTTAGTTGAACTCTTTTTTTTTTTTTTGGAAGTTTGTACTATTTGCTAATAATAATAAAACAAAGCAATAACATGCAACCATCAAAATCAAGGTTCCTAGGTTTTGCCTGCGCGCTCACCGTGAGAGATGATTGCCCATTAGAAGTCCAGTGGTCTCAAAGCAGAGACGTAGTCCCTGCACACACAGTGCAAACAGTTAAGAAGGTTGGCTGTCAATCAAAAAGTTGCAGGTTTCAATCCATCCAAAAATGTCTGCAAAGAAAGATCTGAAGATCTACTTCAAGAAAATCGGCCATTAAAAATTCTGTGGTGCACAGTTCTAATCTGATACACATAGGGTCACCATGAATAAGAATTGATTTGATAGCAACTAAGTGGTTATTTCAATTTGTTAAAGTATAGACATCCAGTGATATTAATGCATATTTTTTTAAGTTTTAAAAACTTAACTCACACAAACATAATCTCCAACATTTATTTCAACTCATTAGTTAAAAAGGACTCTAGAAAGATAGTAAGACTCATTCAAAGAGCATTGAAGAGCTATATTGTTGTTATGTGCCATTGAGTCGCCTATGACTCATAATGACTCTATGTGCAACAGCCCTGAACCCTATTCTATCCTGTGCCAATTTTATTGTCTTTGACACATCTACCTCCAGTACCCCAGTCACTGAATCAATCCATCTCATCAAGAGTCTTCCTCTCCGGTGCTGTCCCTCCACCCTCTCAAGCATGACGTCCCTCACCAAGGACTGGTTCCTCCTTGCCACATGTCCAAAGTATGACAGACAAAACGTCAGAATCCTTGCCTACAAGGAGCAGCCTAGTTTAACCCTCTCTAGGATGAACCTGTTTATTCTCTTAGCAGTTCATGGTATAGTCAATAATCTTATCCAACACCATAGCTCAAAGACATCAATTTTCCTTCTATTATCCCTAGTCATTGCCCAGCTCTCTGATAAATAGCAAGTGATTGCAAAGACCATGGCCTGGATCAGGCGCACCTTAGTCTCCAGAGTGACACCATTGCTCTTCAGTACTTTGGCGAGGTCTCTAACAGCAGACTTTCCCATCGTAATAGATCTTTTAATTTCCTGGCTGCTGGTGTCAAGAGTGTTGATTTTGGAGCCAAGCAAACTAAAGCTGTTTACATTCTCAGTCTCTTCACTATCCATCACGAAGCTGCCAATCAACCCAGTGGTGAGAATTTTTGTTTTCTTGATATTGAGTTTCAATCCATATTGTAGGCTGTAGTCCTTGACCTTTTGCAGCAAACATTCCAGATCCTCCTCAGTTTCAGCAAGCAGGGTCGTGCCATCTGCATAACTCAGATTCTTGATAAGTCTTCCTCCAATCCTGATGCCACATTTCCCCTCATAGAGCTCAGCCTCCTGGATAATCTGTTCTGCATACAGATTGAAAAGGTATGAAGATAGAACACATCCCTGACATACATCCTTCTCAATTTTGAACCATGCAGTATTCCTTGCTCTGTTCTGATGACTGCCTCCTGGTCCAAATATAGTTTTTGCACAAGTACGATCAAGTGTTTTGGGATTTGTAGAAGAGATGTTTATAATCAATTCGGTTCAAGAACATTAGAAAAGATTTCCAGGTTAAATAAAAAAACTGATTTGGTTAATATCCTACAAGGCAGTAAAAGAACAACTTTTAGAGTTATTGCTTCTATTGGACAGAAATCTATGCATAGCGTGTAACTAACTCCATAGTCTCTGAATCATAATCAAATAGTAAAATGTAAATAGTAGAATAATCTTTGGATGAATTTGTTAAACAGTGACAATAAAAAGACATGCTGCTTCATTTGCCTTATTGAAAAATATTTTGGAAAGTTTTGCACTAATGATCTTTGAAATGTAACAAAAGTCTCAGAGGTACAAAATCTGGTAATCATTCACCTTTCTCTCTGATTGTCCGCTGGAGGGAGTTACCAGACTCCATGGTTTCACAATGATAGTGTAGAGAGAAATAAACGCATATATAACTTATGAGAAACAAAATAACAAAGTGTTATGGCTACACTGATTTTACCTTCTACCAGACTGGTAAAAGTTATTTCATATTAATCTTGTTTCTTTTTTACTTTCTTTGTTGTTATCCTTGTGAGTGAAGAATGGGAAAGAGGGATGATAAAGAAGGAGACTTGTATCTTATACAGTGTAAAGTGAGCCTTGTGTAAATCATGTGTCCAATAGAGATTTTCCCAGATTCCATTTAATCCCATCACCTTCCTCTCAGTGAATGCTTAGCCTAATATGTCCTCTGTCATTTTCTTTCCACCTGAAATTTAATAGAGAGTGTACTTCAAATGAAGATTCTAATAATATGGTTTAATAAAGTCATTTATTAATTTTCCTTCATGGATAAAGAAATTTAAAATGTGCACTTGGAAAAGAAAGCATTATAAAATTTGATTTTAAAGTTATACTTCATGACAGTAACTAAGATTGAATCAGTAGTTTATAGGAGTCAAGAATTTGATAAAAACTATGTACTCTTCTGGATAAAGATAACATAAAAAAAGAAATGATGCCTTTAAGTTATGGTGTGGGACAAGAATGCTGACTATCCTACAGATTGCCGAAAGAACAGATATGTCTTGGAGAAAGCGCAGCCAGAGTATTCCTTGGATTACAAAGCTTCATCTCACATACTTTGGGCATCTTTCTAGGACAGCCTATTGTTTGGAAAGGGACATCACATTAGGAAGGTGGAGGATCAGCAAAAATGAGTAAGACCCTCAACTAGATGGATTGACACTGTGACTTTGGCAATGGATTAAAGTGTGACAGAGTTAATGAGAATCTGTTGTTCAGAGGGTCATTATGAATTGTACTCAACTCAAAGGCACTTAAATACGACAAAGGACACAACCTAGATCTTAAGTCATTGGAATCTTAACCTTCACCTCATCAGCTGAATAGAGTCAAAGAACAGATCCTGAGGATAGAAAGTACCCAACTCAACATGCCGTCCCCATTGAATCAGAACCAGCTCATAGCTGAGCTTTCACGGAGTTTCCAAAGCCATAAATAGCATGAATGAAGATTGCCTAACTTTCTGCTTTGAAGCCACTCCTTATAGTTGTAGGACAACTCCCTACAGACTACAACATCAGAGCTCCCAAATAAGTATCCAGTGGCACAGAATAGAACAGGGTTCAGATCTTTTGTTCATAGCGTTATGAGTCATACTTGATTCAATGGTACCTAGCAACAACAAAATTAATACAGGACTTGTTCTAAAGTTTGCTAGAATATTTTCTTCTTAAAAATCTTTTGAAAACCTCACATCATAATGTTATAGTGACAAAAGAACTATGTTGAATGTAATTATTTTGTGATCTAAAAAAAAGCAAGGCTTACCAATTTTCATTAATTCTGCCCTCAATTTTCGGAATATTAACCTTTGTTGGGAAGAAAGAAAATTATTTACATAGTACCTTCTACAAAAACAGATCAAGGGACAACTAAAAATAATAAAGTTTAATAAATGTCACTAATTAAAAACAGAATTAAAATATTTTAGCCCCTAAATTCTTACATTAATTAAAGAATAAAACTAAGATACTAGCAGTTGTAAAAATCCACAGAGATGTCATAGCTGTCTTTTTTTGAAGGCATGATTAAACCTTCTGATTATCTTTTGAACCAAATTAATGCTCTTGTAATTTTAAAATTATTTCTCTTTATTTCAGAAATACAGAAAAAATTTTGGTCACCCCTTTCTAAACTCATTTGTTTGAATATTTACTGCCTATGTCTGGTCCTCAGAATCATAATAATAGTATTAATAATGGCGCATCCGCAGACGGTCTGGCACTGTCCTAGCTTTAATCCTACTGATGTCCCCGCAAAAGATATGTTGAATACCTGACCTTGTACTTGTGGATATGATCCTTGTTTGAAATAAGGTTCTTCTTTTATTATGTTACTAAGCATATACCAATACAGGATGGATCCTAAACCTAATCACTTCGGAGTTATTAAAAGACCAGAATAGCTACAGAAGCATACAGAGAAAGGCAGAAGCCACATGATTGTCATCTCCAATGTCTATGCGAAGATCATTCTTGGAGTGCCAAGACAACAAAGAATGCCTAGCAATACCAATAATGAAGGAATCAAAGCTATCAAGACCCTAGATTTGGATGGCTTAGTCTCTAGAACTGTGAAGAAATAAATAGCTGCTCTTTAAAGCTCCCATTGGGTTTTAAAGGACTGTTATTTGCATTACAGAAATATTAGGTATTTGTGTTATAGCAGCACTAGGAAATGAAAATACATTTTTTTTAAATTTTTTTTTTTACAAAATGGGCTAATAGTATTTGAAGATAATGAAGGATTTTCTTTAGACCTTGTTACAGTCACTTCTATAACCTTATTTACATTTTAGTGAATCACAGTGCTTAGTTTAGAAGTTTCATATGCAAGTTCTGAATCATTCTTATTATAGGAACAATGACAGTTACAATGGAAAGATAACAATGGACACACATCCTAATTGAGGCATGGTCACTGGGACTTCAAAGCTTCCCCTGTTCTTCCAGTCCCCAGTTTGATTCCTGACCATGATAGTTCCTGCCAGTCAGTTAACCTAGAGATCCACCATCTCTAGAGCTGGGGCCAAAAACACTTCACTTCCAGTCCTAACTGTATTCTTCTTTTTCTCCTTAGTGTCACTTCCTCTTTTCTTGAGATAGTAAAAGTCACTGAATCTGTAGTCACTGCACAAACTTCACTCTGCATCAAGCTAGGGATCCAACATTTCACACAGGGGTTCCCTCTTCTTAACCTCTCATCTGTGAGACATGTAGTCAACCACACTCACATGAGAGAGAGAGGGCTCTGCTCAGAGACAGAGCCTTCATCCACCCATCTAAGCAAAAAGGTTTGATTTTCAGCAATAAGTAGACATAGTTTGAAAATCATCATGGTGTGCATTTCTGTAAAGTCAGTGAGTGTTTTGCAATAGGAAATGCTTAGTGGATTATTGTGGAATAATAACTAACCACATGATTCAAGTACAAAAGAATAAAGCAGCCATGTGTTGCCATTCTGAAGCTGCTATAGTGTTTCCTTGCTTAACTTTATCACTCCAGAGACTTTAAGACTTCTTGGGTGGTCCAAACCATTAAGCACTCAGCTGCTAGCCAAAGAGTTAGTGGGATGAACCCAGACATTTCTCAGAATATAGGTTTAGCAATCTGTTTCAAGCCTTGATAACTCTATGAAGTGGTTCTACTCTTGTGTTTGAATCAACTTAACAGTAGATAACAATAACATTAACATTAGTTTGTTGGCATTGAACTGTAAACCAAATCACTAGTGATGAAATATAATCAATGGCACCAAAATGAAAAGCCTAGTGGTCTGCTTCCATCAACATTACAGTCAAGAAAATTCTTTGGGTCAGTTTTACATGCCACACATGGGGTCACCAGTAGTCAAAATCAACTCAAGGCCAATGGGGTTTACTTTTCTTCTTATGAGTCTGAGATTACTTGTATACATTTTTAAATACATATCTAATTGAATGATGATGTTTGTTGTTGTTTTTGTTGTGTACCAGTGAGTTAGAACCAACCATAACTGACCCTCCAGTGAGTTTTCTGAGGCAATTAATCACACGAGAGGAGATTGCCCATCCTTCTCCTGCAGAGCAACTAGTGGATTCGATTCACATGCCTTCGGGATTGCAGTGCAGCTTCTTGCCGCTAGGCCAGCAGTGCTCTCTGATTATATTTGACCCAATGATATTGGTGTTCTGAGATTAACCCCATCATGGAGTCACATTTGCCCAGTAACAAGTATTTCCTGAGTGTCTACTATATGCCAGGAGACAGAATGGGAGTCAGTAAAAGCAGTCAAAGGCACTTTCAAGGAACTTCATATGGGCTTAAGAAGCACTATTGCCATAGTGCATTATGGCTAACTGAAAGATTAGTGTTTCAAATCCACCAGTTACTCTGAGGGAGAAAGATGGGAAATTTTTTCTTCTACACATTTACCGCTTTGAATACTCAATAAAAAGTTGCTATGAACTGACTCCTCAGCAGTGGGTATATAGACTCTGGTGAGAGAGCACAGGAGGGGAGTGGGTAAACAAAGACTCAAAATATTATCATCATAAATATTACAAAGAGAAAATAAGACCTAAGTAAGGGATAGGAGTGATGAGAATGACTCTTGTGGCCAAGTGGTAAGGGGTTGTGTTGTCAACTCATAGGCACACAGTTCAAATCCACCAGCTTCTCCAAGGGTGAGAGACAGACAATCTCTTCTCATGCTATTTATAGCCTCTGAAAACCTGCTGGAGGGTCAGCTATGAGGTGGTTCCAACCCGATGGCACATAGCAAGTGATAAGAGTAAAAGGACTCCTGACGGTAAAAGGGGTTAAACCCCTCAGCTGTAAACCTAACCGCTGGCAATTCAATTCGACAAGTTCCTAGGGGGAAAAGCACCTGAATTCTGCAATCTGCTCCTGGAAAGATGTGCAACATTGGCAACTCTATGGGGCAGTTCTACTCTTGTATATGAGGGTGCTATGAGTCTAAATCAACTCCAAAACAAACAACAAGGGTTACAGCAGCATAAGAACTATTTCAGATCAGTTAATCAGGAAAGACTTCTCTGAGAAAGTGATATATGACACAGAGCTGGAATGAAGCAGAAGAGAAAAAACAAAGACCCTACAATGGAAATTGTGTTTGGCATGTTCCATAAACAGTATTAGTACAAATATGGCTGGAGAAAAAAAGAGCAGAGAGGAAGGAAGTAGCAGATGAAATCAGAAAGGTGGGAAAGGAGCCAGTATTGAGACATGTGGTTCATAATGAGCATGTCAAACTGATCCTTTCTGGAGCTGAAACAGCTCAGGAAGATGTGTGCCAGAAATAGATCAACAACAAAACCATTGTGACATTCTGGCAGGCAGGTCTTACTCAGAGTGGGTCATAGAGTATCCACAGGGTTTTATTTACAGTATAGTCCAATTCTAAAAGTACTTGAGAATATAATTACTCTGACTGCAGGATTTGGGGAAATTACCCGAGGAATTGTGTGTATGTTCTATTTTTTAATAAACCTTTATGGTTGAGCCAAACTGAAGGACATGCATATGTAATCTTTGAGACCGTGAATCATTATCAATAATGTAGTTAATATCTCAGAATGGCTTCACATGTAGAACAGGTATAATAACAGCATGCAAGAATATAAACATAAATGTAAATGTAAATGAAGATAAAGGTAAATATGAAGGTAAAGTGTATTACTTGGGGATTATTAGAAGAAGCAGTGCTACCAACCAACCTAAAGGCAAATGGTTCAAATCCACCAACTGCTCTGTGGGAGAAAGATGGGCAGTCTCCTCCCGTGAGATTTACTGACTTTGAAAACTTGCTAGAAGGTCAGCCATGAGTCAGTTCTGACTCAAACAATTATAAATTCCTGGAACAATAAAGCTAGTTCAAAAGAGAATGATATTTCATTAGAAAGGCATGGAGTCTTTCATAGAATACAAGGGTAGGAATGCAGTCAGGCCTGGGTGGTGGTGTTAACCATTGTCAGTTTTGGCCCCTGATCCTTGTTCACCCTGTGCACAATGGAATTAAATTCTGCCTGGTCAAAAACCCCCTGATCAGACGCAGATCAGATTGTTGGTGATTCATGGGATTCTCCTCCCCTCCCACTGGCTAATTTTAAGAAGTACATTGTCAAGTCTTCCTTCCTTGCCTTTCTTAGTTCAAAAGGTTCACCTGTTCAGCATCATAGCAGCACATAAGCCTGCACTGGCAGATGGTAAGTGGGTAAGTAAGTAGTGCTTTGTCTAGGAATTAAACCTGGGCCTCCTCTATGGGGAGTGCTATAGTGGCTTGGTGGAAGGGAGTGTGCAGCTAACCCAATGTTGTTGTTATGGTTGTTGTTATTGTTGTTGTTGTTCATTACCTTTGAGTGGATCATGATTCATAGTGACCCCATGAACAGAAGATCTGCAGCCCCTCCACAGGTTTCTGGAAGCATTTTATTTAGGAAGTGGTTGCCACTCCTGTTCAAATTCACCAGCTGCTCCATGGGAGAATGATGGACAGTCTCCCTCCATGTGATTTACTCCCTCTAAAAATCTGCTGGAGGGTCAGTTATTGGTCAGTTCTAACTCAACGGTATAGAACAACTGCTTTATAAAAGGCAAAGGTTTTGTCATGAAACCATCACGGCCTCAGTCAGTTCTTAACCCACTAATATGTAGAGCGCCGGTGGCTTATTGGAAAGCAATGCTAACATCAAAGGTATGTGATTTAAAATCACCAACTGCTTCATGGAAGAAAGATAAGTAATGTCGTCTCCATGAGATTTACTGCCTGTGAAAAGTTATTGGAGGGTCAGGTATTGCAACCTGACTATACATATCAACAAGAATGTCAATACTAATTCATGGCAATCCTCTCATTACCTCTCAAGGCTGTAAATCCTTAGGAGAGGAGCCTGACAATCTTTCTTCCACAGAGTAGCTTTTTAGTTAACAGATCAATATATAATGTTCCATAAACTGCAGTACCAAGGCTCTTAGAAAGGCCTTAGAAACAGCTTTTTCAAAACTAAAAAATTGCCATGGCTCTTTTATTTCTCATTTCAGCTTCTCTACCCATCTGTTTCATTCTCAGCTCTGTCTGTGTGTGTAAGAAAATATCATTGGACAACTTTGAATCAGTTGTTTCTGTTGTTGATGCAATCAGTTATATGCATTTATAAGGGGGGGCATGATACAGGATAGGTCAGGGTTCAGGTCAGCTATTCAGAGAGTCACTATGAATTGTATTCAACTCAACAGCACCTAACAACAATTTGCATTTATTAAGCAGGCAAATTCAACAAATGGAGTGATGGGGATTACACAACATAATTGATGCAAATAATTCACAGAATCACACACATGAAAATGTTGGCTTGGCAAATATCGGGTTTGCTGTACTTAAAAACATTTTTTAAATGCAAAAACTAACTTGGAAAAAATAAAAATACAATTGGGGAAAAGGAAAGAAATACTCTACACTCCAAGAGGTTATTTTTAGAAAGTGATAAGTAATAAGGCAGACAAAAAAAATTAAATAAATACTTGATGAAAAATCACACAAGAGATGCATTTTATTGAGAGTTGCCTTCGAATTACAGAATTTCTCCATCATACCAACATGATATAAAGGGAGCGGGGGAAATATATTTGAGTCAGATGAATTGGTTTGAACTTCAGCATTATCAGTTAGTGGTCATGTGACTCAGTTCTCTCTAGTTCCCAGCTAAATAAAGCAATTGAATTAGATTTTCTTTCAAGCAGTTGCCAGGTAGACTTTCATAGAATCTTTCTGCTTTGTAATAATTGATTAGAAATTTGTCTTTAGAATAACTGAAAGCATAAAGCAAATAACAGAAAATGTGCTACTGAAGAAGCCTATAGACCTGTTTAGTCTTGACCTATTAATAATTAGCAGTTTGGCCTTACATAATATAGAAAATTGCTTAAATCTTCTAGGCCTAAGTGTTTTGGGCTGTAAAGCAATGGCTGCTTCAGTGAATTCTTGTGATCAATGAGCAAGAAAATGTATGCTAAGCACCTGACTCACGTGTGTGTTTAAGCCTTATTATTATTGCTGTCAAATTTTGAAAATTCTTGAAGTCATCTGCGTCATCTTTATCCTTTTGCATAAATATTCAAGGAAGTGACAATTATATTCCACCACTCTGCCAAAGTACTCTGATGACGGTCTGGTAAAAACAAAATGAGATTAGAGAGCTGGATTTTCTCAAGAAAATTAACCTCACACAAATGACAACTCCACACCATCCACAAACTCCCTGTACCCTGAATAATTTATATTAACTTTGTAAACTAGAACTTTCTAATTTCTTTCCCGGCAGATGTGAAAGCATGGAGCTAGATAATAAGATCCGGGATCTAATTGAGAGGAATGCCTCTCCTGGTCCAAAAGGTGTCTGCCCAGAGACCATATCAAGTCATAGAAACCTGTGTTCTCTGAAGGTAAGAAAATACCTTCTTTCTGATTTTTCTCAGTAAGCCCTTAAATAGCTGGTTCATTATGAAGAATTTATGGGAACAGTTTTCAAATCATTTACAGGCAGTCACTACTTCCTTGATGGCTGAGAGGATAAAGTGAATCAGTATAAAACTTCTCTTACTCAGTCACTTCCTGTTACTAAAGACACCCATCATCAAAAAGCACTTTCCAGTTTAAAATGTGATACCAGACAGCAGTGACTACAGGGAAATGAGAGAGAACATACACTAAAAAGAATGTTTCATGCAGTGATAATTTGGGTAGTACTAGGAGTTGGCAGTTTAAAGTCCTCTTAAATTGAGCTACAAAAATCAGCACAAGTGATGCTCGTGTTTTAAGAAAAACCAAGGCTGTGTTTATTAAAGAAACTGTTTTTTAATTTCCTCTTGTTTCAGAATTTTTTTCTATGATACTCTGTATACGCAAGTAAAAGCCAAGGATAAGCTCCAACTAGGAATTTCTGGATGACTTTACAAATGTATTATCTTAAGTGACAGCATATGCTTTTACAATGTGATGACCTCCAGATTAAGGCTAGTCTTTAAATATTACCCCCCCCAAAAAAAAACACCCTACATCAAATATAAGAGGATTTGAAAGTATGACTCATGCAAAAATATTAGATCACTTATACTGCCTTGGTACTTCTTTCTATAGTGATTGACACACATTGTAAAAAATTTATATAGTTAAGCACAGAGATGCTATAGAAATCTTGATGAGACAGATCTATTGTGGAGCTAATCACACTCAAAGCCTGCTACCACAGAGTCAATTCAAGTCACGAAGACTATCCATTGGATCTCTGAGGCTGTATTTCTGTTGTTGCTTTGTGCCATCACGTCAGAACCATAGTGGACTCTCTCGAGGGTTTTCAAAGACAGTAAATGGCATGAGACTGCCCACTCATCTCCCACAAAGCACTGGTGGCTTAGAATTGTGCCTTTGAAATTGCAGAGCAGCTTCCTATCTCAAGGCCACCAGAGCTCCCTTAAGTATTTCTAGGAGGAGACTATAATAATCTTTCTTCCAGGTAGTAGATGGAGGATTCAAACTCCCAACCTTTTCAATTAGCATTTAATGCATTGTTCACCGTGCCACCAGAGTTATATAATGAAGCTTTTAGTTCTCTAATCAGATATTTGCATTTGTATTTAAATTGTAGTCATAAATTTGTATCTGTCTCTTAATGGAGGTTCCTGAATTTTCTAAACCTCAGAAAAGCAATGACTGGGAAATGGCCTGTGGGTCTATCACTCATTGAAGGCAACTCAACTTTTTGAGAGTCTCTGTGTGTGTCTCTCTTTCATTCTTTCTTTCACTCATCTGCTTTATGAATACATTTTTTCTGAGTTATATGTCCTGATTCTTTCTTTCTTTCTTTCATTCTTTCTTTCACTCATCTGCTTTATGAATACATTTTTTCTGAGTTATATGTCCTGACTATTCATTTTGTAAACAAATAGTGTTGTATCAATTCAGGATATAGTCATGTTTCCTGTTTATAATTTATTTGTTTTCTAAAACCAGGCCAGTTACTGTCTCATAGTGACCCTGTGGATGTCAGAAACCTGTGTTGGTTAACGTGTGGCCAATGCCCTGATTCTCCCTTCTCACACAGACAAAGAAATTGTGCCAGATAGAAGAGACTAGAACCAAGCTAGAAGAGTGTACAAAAATTTTAGGGTTTGTTGGGAGAGAAGATTTCAGTGCTTGGAACAGTGAAGTGTAGGCCAGGATTATTTGTTAGAATACATGGCTGACTCCTTGTCTAGGAGTCAGAAGTGAAAGTTAAAAAAAAACCCAAAAAACGTAAGATAGATTTGTTAGAAAGTTACATCACAAATGGAAGAACCTTCCAAAGCAAATATGGGGGAAGAAGCATGCCAACGAGGTGAGGTTGTGTTTGGCATCAGAATTGAAGGAAGACTCATTGACAACCTATGATATGCAGATGACATAACCTTCCTTGCTGAAAGTGAGGAGGGCCTAAGGCATTTGCTACAGAGGGTCAAAGACTGTAGTTTGCAGTATGGATTGAAGTTCAACATCAAGAAAACAAAGATTCTCATCACTGGGCCCACTGGTTAGCAACATGATAGATGGAGAAAGATCAAGATTGTTAACAATTTCAGCTTGCTCAGTTCCACAATCAAGTCTTGGCACCAGTAGTCAGGATATCAAAAGACAAATTGCGTTAGGAAAATCTGCAGTTGGGGACCTCTCCAAAGAACTGAAAAGCAGCAATGTCAGTCTAGAGACTAAGGTGCAACTCTTCCAGGCTATGGTCTTCACAATTACTTCCTATGCATCAGAGAGCTGGACAACGACCAAGAATGACAGCAGAAGAATGTATGCCTTTGAGTTGTGGTTCTGGAGAAAAGTGTTGAACATACTAACAGGTCTGTCCTGGAGAGGGTGAAATCAAGCTGCTCTCTTGAGGAAAGGATTTTGAGACTCTGTATCACGTACTTTGTTGTGTGTGTGTGTTTTTTAATAATATTTTATTTTAATTGTGATTTTAATGAGCATTTACAAAGAAGTTAGATTTTCATTCATTCATTGTTACACGTTTTACCCCTCACCTTTCCTTCCCCATTCACTTAAAAATATTTATACATTGTACTTTGGGCATGTAGGTAGGAGTGACCAGTCCTTGGAGAAGGATATCATGCTTTGAAGGGTTGAGGGACAGCACAGGAGAGGAAGACTTTGGATGAGATGGTTTGACTCAGTGACTGGAATAATGAGGGTAGCTATGTCAGAGACAGTGACATTGGCTCAGGAGAGAGCAGGATTCAGAGCTATTGTGCATAGATAGGGTTGCTATGAATTGTAGTTAACTCAACAGCTCATAACAACAACAGTGACACCTGGGTGGGCCTTGGGACTGGAGCCTGGTCCAATGAGTTGATGCCATGATTATACAAAATTTAGCGGGTGGTTCTCTTTCGGATCACGATTCTCTGAAGTCATTCATGCACCCAAAGAGTCCACTGCTTCTGTCATCATTCATGCACCCAAAACACTAATTCTATTCATGTCAATACCAGCTTTCTGATTCTGATAATTCAGTTCTCCAAGTATAAACTTCTGCCTTTTATCTTCTTGGTTCTCATCTGAACACACTCAGCCAAGTTGTCAGTGGCTAACTTTTATTATTAAATTTTATTCATTTTAATGAACATTTATTTACAGAGATTTTGGGTTTCCATTCATTCATTGTTGCACTATTTTCTCTACCTTCCCATCCTCCCCCCCAGTTCTTTCCTCTCTTTTTTTCCCCCCATCCTTGACAGTCTGTTTTAATTGTCCCATTGAGTGGTTAACTTTTGGAGTTCTGGTGGCATAGTCTGTCTATAGGGAATTATGCTGCTAATTCAAAGGTGGTGCTATCTGGTCGTTTGATTACATCAGCATCTCTTCCAGAGGACTATGGGCTCTATCTTTCTGTGTCTAAAGAAAACCCACTGGAAAGTCAGCTATGAGCCAGTTTCCACTTGATGGTAACGTGTTGAGCTGTTGAGCAAACCTCTTTGGAAGCAGATTGCCAGGCTTTTCTTCAGAGGCACCTCCTGGTGGACTCAAACCTCTCACCTGTAGACGAGCAGTCAAACATGTTAATATTTGCATCACCCAGGGACTCCTTCTTTCTGAAAATATGATCTTTATCTTTAAGATTACAAATGAACAATGAATTCTTAGTAATTATAAGAAGCCAACAAAGCCTTCCTTCTTTCTTTCCCCTTTCCTCCTTTCACTTCCACTCCCAGACCTAATGCATGCATTTCTATGAGAACTATACATGCATGAAAACTATACACTCCTTCAACATCTGATTCTCATCTTTTCTGGATGTTGTTTTTGTTGTTAGATGTCGTCAAGTATGACTCCTAGCAACCCTATGAACAGGCAACTTGAACCCTGCCCTATCCTGTACCATCCTCATCATCTCTGACACACTTTGCTCCATTACCCCAATTACTGCACCATACTGACACAGTGGTGAGAATTTTTATTTCCCTGATATTGAGCTTCAACCTATATTGAAGGCTACAGTTCTTGACCCTTTGCAGTGAATGCTTCAGGTCTTCCTCAGTTTTGGCAAGCAAGGTTGTGTGATCTCTATAATGCAGGTTGTTGATGAGTCTTCCTCCAATCCTGATGCCACACTCCTCCTCATAGAGCTCAGCTTCCCGGATGACCTGTTCTGTATACCATTATTGCCCTTTATTTTTTTTTCTTTTTTAAATGCTTCAGTGTCTTAATTTATCTTGGACAAGTTTTGGTGATTTTCTTCATGTTCTGTATTTCCTTTCTCACAACCAGAACAGCGACTGCAACAATGGGCTAAAAAACCACAATGATTGTGAGAATTGGACAAGATCATGCAGTATTTCTTTTCCTGTTGTACAGCAATGGCCAGTATAAGTCAGAGGAAGTCTGCAACACCTAACAATGATTACAGAGATTATTTAGTTGTCTTTCCATCTTTCTATGGCCACTTCATATTGTCTCTAATTTTCTGTATCCCACTTCTACCTTTTCAGTTTCTGTGGATATTAAGGTGTAACAGTTAGACAACTAGAAACTTTCTGTAGATGTCTTTACCTAACAGCTACCTAATAAGGGAAATGTTTATCACATACAAATCTGCTGTCCTTTACGCATACTGTAAGAAATGAGAATGCTTCACCCAGGGACTAGTAGGCGGAACTGACTCAGAGAGAAATGGAAGTAGAGGAAACTGACTACTATGAAGATGGCAATGGGGTATAGAATAGGTCTCTAGCATGCAAGGAGGGATCCAAAAAAACAGAAAGAACAGAATTGGGAAGCAGATCAGACACGAGCCAATGGATTTTAGCAGAAGCTAACCCAATTATCTGCTACACATCAGAGCGAGTTGCACAATGAATAAGGAAGACAGAAGAAGAATTAGTGTCTCTGAGGTGTGATGCTGGGGAAGAATACTAAATATTCCATGGACTTCCAAAAGAACAATCAGATATGTCTTGGAAAAGGTGTAGCCAAGAATGTTCCTTGGAGGCAAAGATGGTGAAGGTTCATTTTTCATACTTTGGATATGTAGTTAGGTGAGGCGAGTCCTTGAAAAGGAACATCATGGTTGGAAAAATGGAGGAAGACTCCCAATGAGATGAATTGACATGATGACTTCAGAGATTATTTGGTTGTCTTTCCATCTTTCTATGTGTGTGTAAAATCAGGCTGCTCCTTGGAGGCAAGGATTTTGAAGCTCCGTCTGACATACTTTGGGGATGTTTCAAAAAGGGACCAGTCCTTTGAGAGGGATATCATACTTGGAAGGGTGGAGAGACAGAGAAAAAAGAAGAAGGTCCTGGATGAGATAGAATGGCTCAGTAATTGGGGTAATGGAGCAAGGTGTGTCAGAGACAATGAAGTTGGCTCAAGATAGAGCAGGGTTCAGAGCTCTTGTACACAGGAACACTATGAGTTGCAAAAGACTCGATGGCACACCACAACAACAACAACATAACACATTTGCAGCAACAGTAATTATGAGGAGAAAAACACCCTGAGTGATCACATAGGTAGAATTGTATGTTTATAGGTATGGAAAAGCAGACTTGTACTTTTTTTTTTAATCTAGAGTTTTTTTATTTTTTTAATCGTGATTTTTTTAAAAAAAATCATTTTAATGAACATTTACAGAGATTTTGGATTTCCATTCATTCACTATTGTACTTTTCTCCTTGCCCACCCGTCCCCTTTTCATACCTATAAGGTTCTTTGGCTGTATTTCTTTCAAGATAGATTTGTTTGCTCTTTTGGCAGACTATAGTATATTTAATGTTCTTCAATTCAATCTTTTAACCTGAAACTGAAACCACTCCCAGAGGTAATCTTTTAGCCAAATATAGATTGGATAATTAAAATAAACAGTAATTTATGATAAATGTGCTCTTTTAAATAAGCAGCCATGCAAAACCAAATGATCAGCAATTACCCAAAAGAACAGACTAGAAGGCAAGGAGGAGCAGGGACTAGAAGGCAAGGAGGGCCAGGGACACTGGATAAATAAAAACGGGGCAGGTGGAATGGAAATGGAGAGAGTGCTGATTTCAGGGTTCTCATAAAACAATTTATTTATGAATTGTTAAATGAGCATCTAATTTGCTATGTAAATCTTCACCTAAAACACACTACAATACTTTAAAAAGTAGTAAATGAGAGGGCCTTGCCTTAAAAATAAAGTAAAATAAGTTGCTGAGAATAACGAGGACTGAGATGAGTTTGAAAACCATCACTTTATGACATTAATCACTTAAGAGTGCTTAGAGTTCTATCTCTACAATTTCTTTATCACCTATTATCAGTTTAATAACCTCAATTTCCTCCTTCTTTTGCATATGTGTAAAGAGAAATACCTCATGCTATTTTATGAATAATGTTCTAACTCACACTTTCTAGCCAAGGTTTTAATCACAACTTCTAAAACTTCCCCTTTTGTTCTCTTGTCACTGCACTAATAATTTCTCATTTGCTGAGTCCAGTGATCAATTTGTATCCTATTTTTTCTTTTTCTCTCATTTACATTTGATATCATTAATAATTTAAACTTCCTTGAAAATTCTTCCTACACTGACATCTGTAAAGCTAATCTTTAATTCCTTTTTTCACCTCTTATTCATTCCAGTCACTCCTTCACTGACTTCTCTCCCATCACGTGCATATGTTATACTAAAGGACTCACTGAGAATCCATAGCTCACTAAACAGCAAAATACAGGCTGATGACTCCAGATAATTACTAGTCATGAAGTTCTTTTCTACACATGCATTCACTTCACTCAGTATTTGGAAAAGTGAATTCATTGTCTTTACTTATAACACTACTTGCCCAATTGTAAAAATCGAGGGATAATTTTTAATTTTTCTACCCCCAACAGACCACAAAATTCAGCAGCACATTTCACAGAATAGAGTCATATTTCCTTCACTCAGACACTTCTGTCAAGATCTTACCTAATCCACCTTCTTCCTATCTCTCTAAAACCTACTTCTGTCAAGTTAGTTCTGGTTTATAGAACCCTGTCATAGATTTCTGAGGTTATAAATCTTTTCATGAGGAGATTGTCTTCCTGCTATGGAGCCTCTTGTGGATCTAAACTACAAACACTGAAATTAGCAACCCAGTATGTTGGGTCCTGTGCCACAGAACACAGTTAGCTCTATACATTGTCCTTTCTTTCTGTTCTTGCCAGTATGCCTTAGTTCAGATATTTTCCTTTGCCTAGACTGTTCCTCAGGAAATGTCATTTTGTCATTATGCATTTAAGGCTACCACGTAGATCTTCCTTTCTCCTCACAAAAAAAGTCATTTAGAAAGTGGATTAGAGCTCAAGCCGGTGCCAGGAAGAATGTTATTATCATTTCACTGTTGTATATCTTTAAATCAGAACTGACCCATTGTTGACACTACAGTGGATTTTCAGAGGCAGTAATTCGTAGGAGAGGAGATTGTTCACTCTTCCATGGAGCAACCGGTGGATTTGAAGGTCTGGAGTCAAACCAGACTTTTGTGTTGGCAGCAAACTCCTTATCACTAAACCTCCGAAATTCCTTATCATCTTGTTGTTACTAATGTTGTTATATGCCATTGAGTCATCTGTGACTCCTCTTGTATGTCTCTCCACCCTTTTAAATAATGTCTTTCTCTGAAGACTGGTCCCACCTAGAAGCATGTCCAAAGTATGTGAAGTGGAACTTCAAAATCCCTGCCTCCAAAGAGCAACTTGATTTCACTCTCTCTAGGATGAATCTGTTTGTTCTCTTGGTCATCCATGGAATGCTCAAAACTCTTGTCCAGCACCACAACTCAAAGGCATTGATTGATCCTTCTTCTATCATCCTTGATCATTGAACAGCTCTTTGATGCATCACAAGTAATTGCAAAATACATGGCCTGAATAAGGTGCACCTTAGTCTCTAAACTGACATCATTGCTCTTTTGCACTCTGGAGCAGTCCCTGAGAGCAGAATATCCCAATTCAATTCATCTTTTGATTTCCTGACTGCTGGTGGCAAGAGTGCTGATTGTGAAATCAAGCAATCTGAAATTGTTTACAATCTCAATCTTCTCTCCATCTCTCATGGTACTGCCAATTTGCTCAGTTGTAGCAGTCTTTGTTATATAGCAAACCTTTTTTTCTGGGCTTGCCACATTATCTGTAGATCCAGCTATTTTCTCTACTCTTTCCTTGGGGATGAAACTGGAGAAACAGCTCTCAGGAGTCTATATTCTGCATCTCAATAAACCTGTAATATATGTTCCCCCGTTGTCATTAGGAGGGATCCTTAAATACTTGATTCTTTGACTTGGTACAATTTAGTTTCAAACTAGAAGCTCTGCTGTATCCCTGTTTTTATAATAGGACAAGACAGAAGAAAATACAACATTCAAAACAAAAAATTTTACATTCTTACTGAACCAATAGAGTCAAAAGAAATCGGAAGATTCTGTTTGAATAAAACAAGTGTGAGTCACAGGAACCATGGAGGGCTTTTCTAATTTTCCCATTGAGTGGAGTAAAAAGAAAAACGATAAAGTTAACTCCCTTTCCAAGAGCAGGAAACACTTCTTTTTATGACTTTATAGGATGGGAGGGGTGTAGATTAAGAAAGTAAATATGATTTCATGAAAGGACCTGGAACATATGTCAAGTTCTCTTTTGGTCAAATTACTTTCTTAAGAATAAATTAGATGGGGAAATTAGTGTAAGGGGGTGGGGGAATGAACAGGCTGACTCATTTCTTTGAGGAAACAGAAAATTATTGATGAACATGAGGAACTCCATCATCAAAGCATACATTAGTTCTGGGAAAGATAAGGGAGAAAATTGGCAAACTAAGAATGGTGAGGATTTTTTAAAAAAAAAAAAAAAAAGCCTTCCTACAACCAGGAGAGGATAAAATAGATGAATAGGACTTTCTAAGAATCAAATTCCTATGCACATCCAAAAACCTCTCTAACAGGGTAAAAAGGGAAGCCACAGACTGGGAAAAAAGTATTTGGTAATGACATGTCTGATAAGGGACTTATAGCTAGAATTTACAGAATACTCAAGCACCACAACAAGATAAAGGTAAACAAACCTATTCCAAAATGGACACAGAATATGAACAGACACTTCACCAAAGAGAACATTCAAATGGTGAACAAATGAAGAAATGTTCAAAATTTCTAGCTCTATGAGAGATGCAAATTAAAACAACTATGAGATACCATCTCACCCCAGTAACAATAGCAAGCTTCAACAGATCAGCAAACAACAAATGCTGGTGAGGTTGTGGAAAAACTAGAACCCTTATTCACTGTTGGTGGGAGTGTAAAATGGTGCAACCTCTATGGAAGGCAGTATGGCACTTTCTCAAAAAGTTGGAAATAGAAATACTATTTGACCCAGCAATTTCACTGCTGGGAATATACCCCAAAGAAATCAGAACTGCCACACAAACAGATGTATGCACACTCATGTTTATTGCTGCTTTGTTCACAATAGCAAAGAGTTGGAGGCAATCCAAGTGCCCATCAACAAATGAATGGATAGAGAAGCTGTGGTATTCACACAATGGAATACAAAGCAGCACTGAAAAACAAGAAACTCATGAAATATACAAAATGGGTGATCATGGAGGAAACTATGCTGAGTGAAATATCTCAGTGACAAAAGGGCAAATACTGCATAATGCCATTGTTATAAAACAGGATTGATATCAAGGTTGCGGAGAAACTAAGGAAAGAGGGGATAAATAATGTACACTGCATTGAAACAGATAAGGGAAAGAACTGCTTAAAAGGAATATATGATTAGATATTATTTGCATGACAACAGTGCAGAATAAGAGCTGCGTAGTATAGTGGACTGGGGGCAGGGAATTGTACAACAATGAAAGATTTTTTTTTTCAAAGATAAGAGCCAACTTGGAGGGAGCAGGGAGGAAAATGGGCAAAAATGAATGAGTGGAAAATCAAGTTCCCTATAAACTGTCATTAAAATCTAAAAAAAAAGTCTTATGGAAAGACATTTAAGGCAGAAAAATAAAGTCTTACAGACAAAAAATAATTACCCAGTGAAAGTTAAATGTAGATTTCAAAAGGAATATTGTATGAATTTATTTAAACTAAGACTCACCCTACATTCTGTAGTGATTAATACATTAACATTAAAATATGGCCTAATAAGAATATCCTCTCAAATACTAAAAGAGAGAAAAAAGGCTTGAAATATCTTTCTTGAGAAAATTTGTTAAATTCCTGTATACTCAGAAACAAGGGTACAATCTGTTGGAGAAATATCTAAATGTTAAGTCATCTCCAATAGAATTTGCTGAAAATTCTTGTCCTATCTTTACATTCTATTTAATTAGTTTTTTCCCAATTTTAGCTAATAGGAAGCACAAAAATTTGACTTTTAATAAATTTAGATTCATGTTGAAGGAAGTCTTTCAGTGACAGGGGACAAATTGAACATCATTTGATTCTTCCTAAACAAACAAGCAAACAAAAAAAAACCTTGAGAAAACATGTTGTGTGGTTGAGAGCAATGTGACCTTAGACGCTAGAATGATACAGTAAGTTGACACATGTTTTCTGTAACCACACTGTTAAAACACTAAAAAGCAAATGAAAGATTTAGTTTCTACTTTAAGTTACTTGCAACTCATAGTGACCCTATGTACAAGAGCCCTAAACTCTGCTCTGTCCTGTGCCAATCGCACTATCTCTGACACACCTACTTTCATTAACCTAATCACTGAATCAATCCATCTCATCGAGGGTCTTCCTCTCTTGTGCTGTCCCTCCACCCTCCCAAACATGATGTTGCTCTTCAGGGACTGGTCCCTCCTGCAACATACCCAAAGTATGTCAGACGAAGCTTTGATATACTTGCCTCCAAGGAACAGCCGGATTTCACCCTCTCCAGGACAAAGCTGTTTGTTCTCCTAACAGACCAATGGTATGTCCAACGTTCTTCTCCAGCATCACATCTTAAAGACATCCATTCTCTTTCTATCATCCTTAGTCATTGTCCAGCTCTCTGATGTGTAGCATTCAATTGAGAAGACTATGGCCTGGATCAGACACACCTTAGTCTCCAGCCTGACATCATTGCTCTTCAGTACTCTGAAGAGTATTTTAGTATCAATCACTTTTTTTTTTCTTATCTGTAGATGAAGTTGTAGTAAGAACACGAAGTGGAGTGAATATGTGAAAGCACTTTTAGAATTTAAAGGGCTAAGCAATAGTACTAAGGTATGCCTAACCCAAGCCATGGTATTTTTAATTGCCTCCTATACATTTGAAAGTTGGGCAGTGAATAAGGATGACACAAGAATTGACAGCTTTGAGTTGTGGTGTTGGAGGAGAGTATTGACTATCCCAAGGTCTGACAAAAGAATAATTAAGCCTACCTTGGAGGAAGTGCAACCAGGGTGTTCCTTGGACACAAAAATGTCAAAATTTCATCTCTAATACTTTGGCATGTTGTCAGGGGGGACCAATCTGGAAAAAAATATCTTGATGGGAAATGTGGAAGGTCAGAAAAAGCAATGAAAATCCTCAACAAGACGGATTGATACAGTGACTGCTACAATGAATGGGAGCATGTCAGGGATGGTGAGATGGCACAGGATAGGGTAAGTTTCAGATCTAGTATCCTTAGGGTTGCTATGAACACAAGATGAGCTATAGTTTACTTGATGGCACCTAACAACAGCAGCAACAAAAATCTTAGAAGAAAACAAGTGAGTACATCTTCATGGTGGGAAATTATGTTGCAGTGAAAATTCTTGCCTTTTATGTAGGAAATCTGAGTTTTATTCTCAGACAATATACCTCATTCGAACTATGTCTTTCAGTAGAGACTCTCTTCTTCTTGTGATGTTGAACAAGTTTTTGGAGAATTTCTGTTCTAAGATGGACTAGCATGAAATGCGTAACTATTTACTTAAAAACATCAGCCAGTGGAAACATTATGGATCACAATGACCTAACTAATCAGAGGGACTGTGTAAGACCAGGCAACATTTCCTTCTATTGTGAATGGTGTAGCTGAGTAGGGCACTAAGTTTGCCACAGCTAACAGTAGCAATAAATTTTTAGATTTGACATCAAAAGTCCAAAGGGTGAAAGGGACAGAACAGAAGGCAAAGGCATGGGGAGAGGGGGGAAATCATAGGGTTTCAGAGTTTGGTGGGAGAGGGGAGAGGATGAAGGAATTAGGAAAGGTCCAGTAGGGACATGAAAAGATGGGGCAATATTAGACATAGATTAATGATGATTATAAAGCACAATTTATGGCAATGATCACATGAAACACATTGTGAGTAAAGGAATGTGTGAAACATAATGTATAAGAATTTTGTACGCAAACCAATATGAAATGAGAAGTTAGGAAGCAGCAAAATAAAAGAAAAAATATAAATTAAACTTAATAAACATGTAAAACTTCTGTGCATCAAGGGGCATTATCAGGAAAAGCAAAACAACCTACTAAATGGGTTAAAAAGGTTGCAAATATCTGATAAAGCTTATTTTCAGATTACAAAAAGAACTACTTTAACTCAACAATAAAAAGCCAAATAATCTTCTTTTTAAAAGCAAATTACTTGAATTATGTTTTTCCAAGGAAGATACTTAAATAGCCAACAATCACATTAAAACATGTTTGCCATCAATCACTTATAATCAGAAAAATTAAACTTAAAATCACAATGAGATTCCCTTCATCTTTGCTAGGATGGATACCATAAGAAAAACTGCAAAATAACAAGTGCTGGTAAGGATATAAAGAAACTGGAGTATAACATGATGTATTAATGTAGTTGCCTTGGAAAACAATTTGCTGATTCTTTAAAAAGTTAAATGTAAGGAAGGTCTACTATTTTATATAAACTCCAAAGACTTGAAAGTACAAATGCAAATACAAACTTTATACATCAATGTTCATTACCTGATTCACAATAGCCAAAAGTGTCTATTAAAAATTAATTAGTAGTTTAACAAAATGTGGTCTGTTCATACAATAGAATATCATTCATTCATAAAAAATAATATGTTCTATGTTAAGAATGAATCTTGGAAACATTATGATAGAAAAATAAGATATATGCAAATGAACAAATATTGAATTATTCCACTTTTGTGGAATACTTAGAATCAACAAATTTATAAAGAAGGAAAGTAAATTAAGAGTTAATAAGACTTTGAAAGGAGAAGTGAATGGGAAATTGTTGCTTAATTTGCTACATAGTTTCTATTTGAGATGCTTAAATAGTTTGGGGAAATACTAGTGATGGTTGTATTACATCATAAATGTAATTCATGTCTCACTGTACATGTAAAAATAGTTAATATTGAAAACTTCTATATCTTTTTTCCACAACAAAATGAAAAGAAAGGATATGGGAAATGCCTAAAAAATGTGTGAGTAAAGATTACAGAGGCCAGCTTGTGCTTCTCGGAATAACATTAGAGTCAAGCTAATCTATGATATATTCCTCTTTTAATTCACTTTAAGAATTTTAAAAGTTTTACACTGCATGCGAATATCAGGTATATGGCATATTAGGAGATCTGATTGTGTATATGCATCTTGAACCCTTGCTTATAATTATTTTATTTAATTTTGGAAATATTATTCTACCTTGATTATCTTCTCTCATAAGTGTTTCATGTAAACAAATAAATTAGAAGAAAATAGAAATATTTTATACAAATGAAAGCATGACATAAGTCTCAGTTTACAAATTTTACAAATTTTGTAAACTAGTGACATTAAAGAAACAAATATTTGGATTCAGTCAGTGTGTATAAGAAGTGTTTTCTTTATGTGCTTGATTTGTTTAGCTTTATTGCAGTTGTGAGTCTTTTGTAGACTACCAAATCTAGGTTTTCAGAACCTAGAGAGACAAAAACCTTTCTCATTTCAAGTTGGTAGAAAATAATTTTGGCATAAGCATGAGAAAATACTAACAAAATGTGTGCTGTCAACTCTCACTAAAGTAAGCTCATATTACACTAAGGTCTATATTGTAGATGAAATGGCAAATTCTCTTTTATTTTTTGTTTGAAGAAATAGTGAGGCTTGACTCAATTTTTTTTTTACTCACTTTTCAATGAGACTCTGGAGTAAGGAAAAAATTATTTCATTTTCCAGTGGAAAAAAATCATACAATTGCTTTTTCAAATAGATTTTCCTTTTTCATTAAAAATGAGTTAGCAAATGTTTCCCATTTTAAAAACTGCATGGTAAGAAATTTTCTTTTAAGTTGGGTTTGTTTTTGTACAAAGTACTTCTGACAATACCTCTTTGCATCACCTATCCATGAACAGGGAATATTTTTCCATTTAGTTAGGCCTCTTACTGTTTTCTAGCAGTATTGTTTTGTAGTTTTATCTGTAAAACGCTTTTGTGTCTTGTTTTTATAATTTGTCCTGTTAAGATGAACATCAAATTGTTTATGAGAAGCCTCAGGTCAACGTAGTCCCAAATGCTTAACCAGTTGTGTAAGTCTATAGTTTCCATTACTAGCCCCATCTGTGGCTCAGTTCTCTAATTCCTCTATGTCCTGTGGGTTCAAAGATTTGCTAGTAGGTCCTTCAGGGACTCAGACCCCTCAGGGGAATGACTCAAATGACCATAGGTATGCAGGCTGGGTTTTTTGTAGAAACTGGTGAGCAATGAACTATGCTGTATGCAACGGGATGCTTAAACACAGTTCTCCTGTTGCTCCAGTGTTGGTATTTTTACACCCTCGTGTGGAAATTGCTTTATTTATATTGCTGCTTCAGCTGTTACTGATTTATAAGACCATAGGTCTGCAGTGAAGGTCGCTGGAGACCAGAGGGGCCTAACTCTAATGGCTTTTAAAAAGCCAACTTGTAGGGTAACAGTACAGTCCACCTTCTGGCTTTTCTTAGCCATTATTTCTCATTATCTGAAGGATCAACTTTATCCTTACCATCATCCATATTTAGGCGAATATGTAAGCCAGTTTCTTTACTCCTTATATATTAATCCTCCCAGTTTAGATAGCCAAGTTTTAATTTGCCCAGTCCTATCAAACTAGTACTCTGAGGAAAGCTTGTCTTTTTCTCTGAAGCATCTTCTATTACAGTCCAGAGCAAACCATCAGGTCACAGCAATCAACACTAGCTCATAGAATGAAACATCTTCTTTTCATCTGTTTGAGCTCTGGTCAACACATCCCCAGCCATCAATGGTTAGGTCCAAATGGACGTCAGCCTCAAACTCAGGAATCCACATTTCTTACTGTGTTTCAGACCGGTCCATCCCCTCACTCAACCTCAGCCACTCATGGGCCAAGTCACCACATCTGGGATCCTCAGGACTCCCTGCTCTGCAAACCAATGACCCTTCTTCATTCATCTTGCTAGATGGACAGTGCTAGAAGGAACAAGTCCAAATTCAGTCTGTCTCTTGATTACAGCCCATCTCCCACTTAACTCATCAATTGGACCCAGGCAGTCACCATGAGTTGAGCATACTCAATAGCTTCACTAACTTTTAAAGTCCTAGAAAGAGAATTCTCATGCTTCCTTCTTTCTCTCATCAAGTAGACCCAGATGGTAAACATGAGTTAGGCATAGTTGTAGACTTTTCCATTTCATTGCAAAAGTCTCTCTTTTTCTGCTTGTCTACTTTCAAAAGTGACTCAGAGTACTAGGAGGGGCTCTTCACATTATGTGTCAAATTCTACTACTAGAAGCATCCTTTTGGGTCAAATTTTCCCAATTAATGTACAACTGGCTTACATTTTTCTCTCCTAAATTACAGTGTGTCCCATAATTTCAACAACCTGTATATCTCAATATTAAATATCCAATATAGTTTAAATCCACAAAACCTTAATCATTTTCTCTCACCATTATAGCAGAGGGAAAGAGGGTGGGAAGCCAAAAACCCAAAAGCATCATTATCCATCAAATACATCCAAATAAATAGACAAAGTTTAATATTTCATGTCAAAATCTTAAAAAATTCATTTCAAACTTTTAAATATATCTTGGCTTCACTTTTCTGGTCTCTGGCATTTAGCTGAAGAAAGTTTGCCCTAAGTCTTTCCCAAAATATTAGCATAATGTTCAATTTTCCTCTCTGCATGAACCATGTATTCATTCCTTTATCTGCGCCTACTATTTCTTTTTCCTCACATTTATGATCTATTTTTACCTAACCTTTTCTCCCTTGAGGAGTAATATCAGGGTCAGATACTTTGCCAGCCCAAATCACAGGTAACAACATCAATCTGGCAAGTGCTTTGCCTTTAGTCTATTCCCATTCATGTTGGGTAGGGTTGTTATTGTTATTATGTGCCATTGAGTCACCTGCAATTCATAGCAACCCTATATACAACAGCCCTAAATCTTGCTCTATCCCTTGCCAATCTTATTGTCTCTTATACACCTACCCCCATTACCCCAGTCACTGAATCAATCCATCTCATCG
>NW_006399762.1:5486041-5493699 GCF_000299155.1 Elephantulus edwardii
GCGTTCCCCCGGTGTTCCCCGGTCTGGCGATGGCGTTCCCCCGGCTGGCAGCCTCGCCCTCGCGCTGCGTCGCCCTCGCGCTGCGTCCAGTTTTCTTTTTTTTGTAATGTCTTTGCCTGATTTTAATTAGGGTTATACTAGCTTCATAGAATAATTCTAAGAATATTCCTTCTTTTTCTATTTTTTAAAATAATTTAAGTAGAATTGGGAATAGTTCATCTCTGAATGTTTGCTAGAATTTGGCTGTGAAGCCTTCTGGGCCAGAACTTTTTTTATGGGGCGGGGGGTCATCTTTCTCTGACCTTCTCAATTTCTCTTTTTTGTGGTGGGTCTGTTCAAGTGCTCTACATCTCTCCATGTCAGTCTGGGTAGGGCATGAATTTCTAGGAATTTGTCCATTTCTTCTAAGTTTTCAAATTTATCAAAGTATAGCTTTTCATAATTTTCTGTTTCCAGAGGCAAGCTTCTTTTGGAAGTGGTTGCCACTCCTGCTTCCAAGCCTGTTTTATTCAGGAGATTGATAAAAATCAGACCATAAAAATCAGGCCCAAGGGCCATAGGCCCAGGTCCAAAAAACCTTTTTAAAGGCAAGGTCAATTCACACCCTATTGTGAGCCAGAGCCACACGCTAGTCTCAACCTCAAACCAGGAAACACACCTTTGTAGAATCTGGCCATTCCGCTCATCTTCCCATACTGGAAATAACCCCAGACTGGCAGCCAAAAGCCTTTTTTAAAGGCAAGGCCAAATCTGGTCAACTCACATTGTATTGTGAGCCAGAGCCACTCCCTAGTCACAACCCCAAACCAGGAAACACACCTTTGCAGAATCTGTCCATTCCCCTCATGTTTCAGCCTGGATTATCTATATTCTATTTCCAAAACAGCTTGCCTCCAGAAACTCTATGAACTTAGATAAATGATGAAAGTTAAACAAGTGTTTAGGTCTTTTGTGCATAGGGTCACTATAAGTCATCTACAACTCAACGGCTCTTAACAACAACAATATACACATAAAAACAATGACCAAGATGACAGAAGATAAATTAATGCCTATGAGTTGTGGTGCTGGAGAAGAGTCTTGAACATGCCATAAAGCACAAAGAAAACAAATAGATCTGTCTTGGAGGGGGTGAAACCAAGTTTCTCCTTGGAGGCTAGGATTGGGAAGCTTCATCTCACATATTTTGGGCATGTGGCCAGGAGAAGGACATCATACTAAGAAAGGTGAAAAGAAAGTGGAGAGGTAAATCCAGGATAAGATGGATTGCTACAGTAACTAGGGCAATGGGGGAAAGTGTGTCAGAGTCAGACTGGTTCAGGACTGGTTTTGGAGCTATTGTACATAGGGTTATTGTGAGTCACAGATGACTCAATGGCAGATAACAACAACAACATAAGATAAAAGGTACTTACTCTCATGAAGGAAGCTCTTGTGGTCTAGTGGTAAAGAGTTGTGCGGCCAATCCAAAGTCGCATGGTTTAAATCCACCACCTGGGTTGTTTTTTTCCCTTTATCCTCTGATCATTAACTTCTTGTATTATGGTATGTTGATCTGAAAAGACACTTTGTATTATTTCAGTGGGTTTATATTTGTTGAGGCTTACATTGTTTCCTAATATCTGATAAATTCTGGAAAATGTACCATGTGCACTTGAAAGTAAATGGAGTTTTAGTTGAGTTCAGTACCCTGAATACATACACAAGGTGAAGTTGGCTAAGTGGATAGTTTAGTTCTTCTGCATCTTTGTTAAGTTTCTTTTGAGTTGACATATCCTTTGATGAGAGTGATGTGTTAAAATCTCCTGTCACTACTGTGGTGCTATCAATTTCTTGCTACAAGTTTGTTAGCTATTATTTTATATATTTTACAGTCTATCATTTGGTGTGTAGCTGTGGACCAAGGTATGTCTTCTTAATGTACTGTGCCTGTAACCATTATATAGTGCCCTTCCTAACTTTTTATGCTGGTTTTCAACCTGAACTCTATTTTATCAGAGATTAATTTTGCTACTCCTGCTTCCTATAGATGCTATTAGCTTGGTATATTTTTTTCCCATCCTTTTATTTTCCTTATATTTTATTCAGTACTCTTCCCTAACACCACATCTTAAAGACATCAGTTCTACTTCTCTCATCCTTATTCATTGTCTAGCTCTCAGATCTATAGAAAGTAATTGAAAAGACAACTGCCTTAAACACGCACACCTTAGTCCTCAAACTAACGTCATTGCTCCTCAGTAATTTGGAGAGGTCTCTGAGAGTGGACTTTCCCAACATAATACATATCCTGATCTTCTGGCTGCTGGTACCAAGAGTGTTGGTTGTGAATGCAAGTGAGAGTAAAATATTTGGCAATTTAAGTGTTTGCTCTATCTATCATGATATTGCTTATTGGTCCAGTGATGAGGATTTTTGTCCCCTTAATACTGAAACACAATCCATATTTAAAATTATAGTCTTTGATTTTCAGCAAGAATTTCAAGGCCTCCTTGTTTTCAACAAGTGCGATCTGCACAATGCAGATTGTTGATGAGTCTTCCTCTGATCATGAAGTTACATTTCTTCTTCATAGAGTTTAGATTCTTTAATGATTTGCTCAACCTACACACTAAATAGGTACAGAGAAAGGAAACAACCCTGAATGCACATCTTTCCTTTTTAATCACTCAGTGTTCCTTTGTTTGTTTGAACAACAGCTTCTTAGTCTAAGTATAGGTCTCATATGAATATAATTAGGTGTTCTGGGACTCCCATTTTTCTTAATGTTACCCATAATTCATTATGATCCACACAGACTTTGTGTAGTCTATAAAATTATGCTTATTTCCATCCACAAGTAAAATGATCCAACAGAATATGGACATTGTCCAACAATATTTATTTATTATTGGAAATTATCTAATAATATCACTAACATTACAAGCCAGAAAAATATTGTTGAGGATCATCCAAAAACAGCTGGATTTTCAGCAATTAATTACATGGAAAGAGATTACTCACCTTTTCTTCTGAAGCAGCTGGTGGATTCAAACTGTGTTTCGGATAATAGTACAGCTTCTTACCACTAGGCCGCCAGAGACTCCCTATAAGTATAGGTTTCATGTGAGCATAGTTAAGTGTTCTGGAGTTCTCATTCTTCTCAATTTTAGCCATACTTTGGCGTGACCCACTCAGTCAAATGCCTTTGCGTAGTGTATAAAACACAAATAGACATTCTTCTGGTATTCTCTACTCTCAGCCAGCATCCATCAAAATCAGCCATAAAATCCTTAGTGCCATGACCTCTTGCTTGAACTTCTGGCAGTTCTCTCTCTGTTCTAGCCATTTTTGGATGATTTTCAGCAATATTTACTTGCATGTGATGTTAGTAATATTATTTGATAATTTCTACTTTCTGTTGGATTAACTTTCTTGGGACTGGAAATAAATATGGATTTCTTCCATTTAGTCTAGGCAAGCAACTCTCCTCCAAATTTTCTGACATGGATTGATGAGCACATCCAGGGCTGGATCCGTTAGTTGAAATACGTTAATCAGTGTTCCATCAATTCTTGAGGCCTTACTTTTTGTCAGTTCCTTTAGTGCTACTTGAACTTCTTCCTTGGTTGTTACTGACACTTATTTATATGACACATCCTGATTTTTTTTCAGTGTCAACCAATTCTGTTTGATAAAATGTCTGTATGTCTTCTCTCCATCTTCTTTTACTGCTTACTGGGTCATTCAATATTTTGCCCATAAGATCTCTCAGTATTGCAACTAGAAGCTTGAATTTTTTTATGTTCCTTCAGTTTGAGAAATGCTGAATGAGTTCTTTCCTTTTTATTCTCTAATTCTAGGTTTGTGAATACTGTTATGTTACAATACTTTCTTTGTCTTCTTGAGCTGTCCGTTGAAATCTTCCATTCAGCTTTTGGAATTCATCATCTCCTCTTTGTACCTTAACTTCTTGACACTCTGCACTCTGGTGCAACTACCAGTCTCTTCTGATAGCTATTTTTTTTTTCTGATAGCTATTTTGATCTTTTTTCCCCTCCTCTGTCTTTGTTATAATCTTTTACTCTATTCATGGATGATATTTCAGAAGCCTTATCTGATCTTCAATCATTAGTGTTTAATGCTTCACACCTATCCTGGAGATGCTTTTTAAATCCAGATGGGATAGATTAAAGATTGTATTTTGGTTCTTGTGGACTTGTTTTAATTTTTTTTCTCTTCAGTATGGACTTGCACATTGATGGTATGTTCCACAGACAGCACCCAGCCTGCTTTTGACTGCTAATATTGAGATGCTTCAATGATCGATGTAGTTAATCCAATTCCTGTGTCATCCATCATGTGAGATCATGTTTTGTATTATTTAAAGGGTATTTGCTATAAATAAATCATTGAACATACAAAATTAAATCATTTGATGTCCAGCCTCATATATGTCGTCAAGATCATACTTTCTCATTACCATTCCTAATTGCTTCTAAATTTACATTCCAGTTACAAAAAATTACTAATACATCTTGATTGCATGTTTGATCAATTTTGGACTTCAAAAGTTGATAGAATTCAATTTTCTCCTCTTTAGATGTACCTGTTGATACATATATTTAAATAATAGCCATATTAACAGGTCTCTTTTATAAGTATATAGTATCACATCACTCACAACATTGTACTTTAGGATAGACTTGTCTTTTTCACTGTGCGTGCAAGATCATTCTTTCTCATCAGTATAGCACTTGAAAAGTGAGATGATCGTCTTTTCTGATCATCTGGTTTGGAGGAGGAAACGTATAATTCTAAGTATCGCTGTGGTTCTGGGCTGTCCTGCCACAGGCTTTGTGCTAAGAAGGATGTTGCATTTATTCTTTTTCTGGATAATGATTAATATATAAACAAATTCATTCAATATTTTAAATATACTGTATTTTTTAATATAAGCACTGTTAATTCATAAAGTTAAAATAAGATGTAGACCTTGCCTTCAAGAAGTTTGTAGCTTCTCAGAAGAGAAAGGTACAGAAAATTAAAACAGTCTTTATAAATGCTATGTTGGATGGGATAAGAGTACCACCAGAAGAATAAACAGCTATGTCTTGGAGAAGGTCCAGGCAGAGTGTTCCTTGGAGGCATATATGGTTAAGCATCATCTCACATACTTTAGACATGTTGCTAGGAGAAGCTAATTGGTGGAGAAGGACATCACTCTTGGAAAGGTGGAGGGTCTGCAAAAGAGAAGAAGAACCTCAACCTGATGGATTGACACAGTGACTGCAGTAAAGGGCTGAGGTATAGCAGAGATTGTGAGGATGGCATATGATAGGACAGCGTGCCGAGCTGTTGTTTATAGAGTCACTGTGAGACATACTTAACTCTAAGGCACCTAACAGTAACAACAATAAGTGCTACACTTGATGCTTCACAAAGCATCGTGGGTTCACAAGACAACTCGTTGTTGTTATCACATTCAACACAGATCACAACTACAGTCTGTATTCTTGAGTCTAAGCATCAAAACGTGACCTTTGTGGTGAGTTCCTTACCTACAGTCTCACTTTCAAGAAGACAAAGATTCTCATCACTGGGCCGATTGGCAGCATCATGGTAGATGATGAAGAGATTGACATTGTTAACAGCTTAGTTTATTTGGCTTCACAATCAGCACTTTTAGCACCAGAAGCCAGGAAATTAAAAGAAAACTTGCATTGGGAAAGTCTGTTGTCAGAGACCTCTCCAAAGCACTGAAGAGGAATGATATCAGCCTGGAGACTCATGCACACCTGATCCATGCCATAATCTTTGCAATTACTTGCTATGCATCAGAAATGGACAATGACTAGGGATGATAGAAGGAGAATTGATCCCTTTAAGCTGTAGTGCTGGAGAAGAGTATTAAATTTACCATGGACTGCTAGGAGAACAAACATGTACCCAGCTGCTCCTTGGAGGCAAGGATTCTGAAGCTTTGTTTGACCTACTTTGGACATACTACAAGGAGGAACCAGTCCTTGGACAGGAATATCATGCTAGGGAGGGTGTAGGAACAGCACAAGAGAGTAAGATCCTTGATGAGAAAGATTTGATTTAGCCACTGGGGTAATAGGGGTAGGTGTGTCAGAGACAATAAGATTGGCAAAGAATAAAGCAGGGATTAGAGCTGTTGCACATAGGGCCTCTATGAGTCGCAGGTGACTCAACAGCATGTAATAGCAACAATAGCTGGATACCTCTTATACACTGAAATACTAGATTCCTGTAGCCACAAGTTCCTGGAAACAGCCGGACCATGACTGTTGACTCCAGTACTGTAGCATCATCTTCTGATGGTATTTCAATAGGCTCATCATTCCCATCTTCAGTCATTGAATATATTCAGACATCTTTAATTTTTCATCTAGACTGATGCTTGCAAACATTAGAAGGAGATAAACAGCTGAGAACTCCAGAAGAATATATAGTTGTGTTTTATTCAATATGCAAGGAAATTTTAATGTGTGGATTATAACAAATTATGGCTAACGTTGAGAAGAATTAGAATCCAAGAACACTTATTTATGCTCATATCAAACCTATACCTAGACCAAGAAGCAGTTGTTTGACTGCAAGGCAACACTGCATGGTTTAAAATCAGGAAAAGTGTGTTTCAGGGTTATATCCTTTCTCCATACCTATTCAATCTGTATGCTGAGCAAATTATTCAAGAAAATAGAGTCTATGTGTGGCATAAAGAACAGAGCAAGACTCATCAACAACCTTTATACAGATGATATGATCTTGCTTGCTGAAAGCAAGGGGACCTAACAACAACAAAAACAAATTTCACCTCTAATTTTGTCTACTTGTCTTTTTTCTTGGCAAGTCATACATCTCTAATCTTAGTGGTGTTAAAGTCAGACTATAACAAGAAGCAATGGCACTCTTAAGAGACATTGGAATTGCTTTACACTCCTTGATGCCCGAGTGGTGGTACCAATCTTGCAGGGGAAGAAGACCCCAGATGAGATAAATTGACATAATAACTGGGGTAATGCAGGGAGGTGTGTCAGAGATGATGAGGTTAGCTCAGGATAGAGCAGGGTCCAGTGCTATTATGCATGAGGTTGCTATGACTTGTAAATCGATAGGACAATATGTAACAGTACTGTTTACTTCATAGAGCCATACCACTGTCGTGAACACACCCAGAAAGATGTTTGCACTTTTGAAACTTTGTGTGGGATTGATGGTGGTGCTGAGGCATGAAAGGCTAGTATGAGTGAGATGAAGGAGAGAGCATGGGCAGAGATTTAGTGGTACATAATGGATATTTTTTAACTTGGTGAGATGTGCCTCTTTGTCCTGTAGCTTTGATTAGAGAGTGTGAAAAGATCAATGATAGAAAATAATGTATGAATTATTTCTTTTTATATTTTTTAATTTTTTAAAATTTATTTACTTTTCATTTCAATGAACATCTACAGAGATTTTGGAATTCCATTCATTCATTGTTGCACTTTTCTCCCCGCCCCACCTCCACCCCCCGCATCTGCTCCTCTCCTTGAAAAGCAAAAGAAAAACTCCTTCATTGGTACACAATCCCCGCCCCCGCACACGCCCCACCCCCACCCCCACCCCAAATATAATCCACTCTGCAACCCTCATTCTGTACTCTTATGATAAAC
>NW_006399762.1:5493799-5494914 GCF_000299155.1 Elephantulus edwardii
TCAATCCATATTGAAGGCTGCAGTTCTTGACCTTCTACAACAAGCACTAGGTAAAATACAAGTGGTCCACTAGGCAGAATAGTAGTACTTACATTTAACTCTCCTGTTGCAAGAAGAACTGAAGGTACAATCCACCCATCAGACCTTTGGGAATTCTTGCATACAGATCTCTAATTAGCTTTATTCCCAGGTACCTTAAATTATGGTTGGCTATTGTAGATGGTATTGCTTTCTTACTATCCTTTTCCACATTTTCTTTATTACTGTAGAGACATCCCACTGATTTTTATATATTGATCTTATATCCTTCCACTCTACTAAACTGCTCTACTAGGTTTAATAGAGTTTTGTTTATTTTGTTGTTGTTATTGAGTCTTTGGAGTTTTCTGTGTCCACTATCATATTATTTGCATATAACAACAGTTTTACCACCTCTTTACTAATTTGAATACTTCTTAAATCATGCTCTTATTTCCCTAGCAAGTACTTCTAATGTAATATTAAATAGGAGTGGAGTGATATTGGGCATCTTTGTTTGGGCTTTGTTCACAAAGGGAATGTCTTAAATCTTTCTCCATTGAGAATTGTTTTGGCATTTAGTTTTGCATATAAACTTTTCACTATGTTGAGTAAATGTCCTTCTATTTCTACTTATTTGAGTGTTTTAATAAGGAAGGACTGTTGGGTTTTGTCAAAGGGCTTTTCTGCATCAATTGGTAGGAACTTGTTCTTTGCTTTGTTAATCTGATTAATTACCTTGATTGTTTTTCTTATGTTGAACCATTCTTGCATACCTCTTATGAATCCTATTTGGTCCTGATGAATTGCTTTTTAATATATATACCTTGGACTTTATAGGCCAGAATTTTGTAAAGGATGTTTATGTCTATATTCTTGAGAGATACTAGTCTGTAGTTTTGTTTTTTTTCTGTAATTATATTTTATTAATTTTCATAAACATTTACAGAGATTTTGGGCTTCCACTCATTCATTGTTGCACTATTCTCTCTACCCTCCTCTCAGTTTGATCTTGTCCAAATGCCACAGTGCTTGTCAAAGCCAGTTCTGATTAATCTTCTTTGTCAGTGTGTCCTTTGCCATTCCCTATCACTCCT
>NW_006399762.1:5509619-5519486 GCF_000299155.1 Elephantulus edwardii
AATATAATCCACTCTGCAACCCTCATTCTGTACTCTTATGATAAACATAATGCCCTAAAATATAATACTTTTAAACTATTCTCTCCCTCATAGACTTCAATGCAGTAAACATGATTTAACAAACGAATGAGTAGAGAAGCTGTGGTATATTCGCACAATGGAATACTATGCTGCATTGACAAACAAGGAACTCATGCAATATTATTCAAAATGGGTTACCCTGGAGGACACGATGCTGAGTGAAATACCTCAGTCACAAAGGGACAAATGCTATATGGTGCCACTGTTATAGATTGATGCTGACATCGGGGTGGGGGTAAGACTGAGAAAACTGGAATTCTTTCTTTTTAATTCAAAGGCCATCCACATTTTTTCTTAGGTTATGTCTACTAGTTGAATGTGTTGATTAAATGTCCCTTATATTTCCCCCAACCTTTTGTCAACAAAAGTGTCTGCTGTATGGTGTGTGCTCTCTTTTGCTGTTGATATGTAAGTGTGATAAAGTGAACTGAAGCTTATGGGCTGAAACCATGGACTGAATCTGTGATGTGTTTTGCAGGAGTACCTGGAAGTAGAGTTCACCAGTGAGCTCAGGGTGTCTCAAAGAAGGGTAGAATTGTTAATGTCTGTTAGCTCTCCATAAGGATACTGTTTGCTGCATTTCTGTTTCCTATGCTTGGATTTTTTAAATAAAAGTTGCCAATGTTGGAAATTCTTAAATAAAACCAAATTTCAAAAAGTAGACATTCTTTTAATATTCTGTGCTCTCAGTCAGCATCCCTCTGACATCAGCAATTAAATCCCCAGTGCCACAGCCTCTTCGAAACCCAGCTTGAATTGCTGGCAATTATCTCTCAGTGTACTGTTCTGGCTGTTTTATATGATCTTCAGCAATATATTGCTGCATATAATATTGATAGAAATTTCCACAATCTGTCAAATGGGAATAAACATGAATCTCTTCTAGTCGTTGGACCAAGTAGCTCTCTTCCAAATTTCCTGGCATAAAGTGGTAAGTACAAACAGGGCTGTGAAAGAGGAATGAATCACTCTCCAAATAAAGGAGGGAATGGAATGCAGTGGAATGGAATGGAATGGAATGGAATGGAATGGAATGGAATGGAATGGAATGGAATGGAATGGAGTGGAGTGGAGTGGAGTGGAGTGGAGTGGAGTGGAGTGGAGTGGAGTGGAGTGGAATGGAACGGAGTGGAACGGAACGGAACGGAACGGAACGGAATGGAATGGAACGGAACGGAACGGAATGGAATGGATGGAAAAACAGTGGGCCATGAAGGTTTAAGTGCTTCTGTAACCAGTCTTCTGAGACAGGCTTTATGCAATACAGGTGAATGGTGCTTGGAAATATGGATTGATGTTGCTGAAGTTTACCCTTTTGGTCAGCTATTCCTGACATCACCGATTGTGTTAATCCTTCTCTCCCTTAAATACTAATTCAGTTACATCGGTACACATGTGAGCTTTCTAAAGACATTGGTGTCTTCATTACAAGGTAATATGCACATCTCCTGAATCTGATTGTGCAAGTTTTTGCCCTCTTGTTTGCTGAGACTTACATGGATTTAGGCTACTCTCCAATAACTTGTTTGGCAAGGTCCAGTTGAAAATGCAAGGCACCTTATTATTTTTAACTTTAACTGTATTTTTGTTCCAAATATTTAACAGCATTCTAACACTGTCTAAGAACAAGGGAATTTTCAAGAAGACTGATGCTCAATATTTGAGTCATGTTGTTTACTTCTTTATACTGACTACTGAGAAATAGACATTAAAGTTTGATAAAGTAATAACAAAAGACTAGCAACAAATTCAATTGGTCTTGTCATACACCTGACGCTCACTAAAAACTGAAAGCATATAGTAAAAATGGATCACCAATAGCATTGCTTCCTTGTGTGTGAGAATTACTTCTGAGTTCCAACCTGGAAGGATGCAAGTACATATATAATTACACAAGGGATGGTGGGCTCTGGGACACTCCTAATTGAGGGGAGTTAAAGAGACGAAAGACAATTATTTACTAGATTGGAGGTCAAGCTATTGATGCCCCAAGTCATTTGCAATATTTTTAGAAGGTATCTGATTCAGAAACATTGCAATTTGCTCATTCTGTTGCTCTTTTATGGAGTTTTTGCCTGTTTTTGATGGAATGTGTCTGTATCTCATGTACAAATGATTGTGCATTTAATTTCCATCTCTCAAAGCTATTGGTGTGGGAAATTGAAGAAATTTGTAGTGGAGACTAGTAGGAATAAATGTTTTAAAATATCAAGTCTATCATTGTGTGAAAATACCAATATCCAAAAGTAGATTTTTTTATATGTTTAGTGATTCTGTCTGATTGCCTCCTGGATATATTCCCCAGGAAGTCTCAATTACCCTATTTCCACAAGATTGGAATCCTCTCAAAATGAAGATAATAGTATGGGAATGTTTTATATCTATACTGAAAAATATTTTCTTGTGATGTGTCAAATTACGTGCGTATTTTCATTCTGTGAGCAATTTAAAATTCTGAAATCTACATCCCAATGATCATAGTTCCTTTTCAATTTGTCCTGTGACTTTACAAATTGATCTGATTTAATCCTCACAGTTGTTGGAAGACAATGATTCTCGACTCTCTCCCGTGTCTGCATATATTATGAACAGTGATTGACAGCTTTTGTCAAAGTCTATCTTTTCATGCATGATTGTGCATGAAAGATAGAAATATCATTTTCCAGGGAGAAGAGTTTTGTTTCCTGAACAATATGATAATATTTCTCTTAAGGGAAAATGCTATGCAGGCTTTCACTCCTCTCACTATGAAATCTCCGTGTTTTCTAAGCTTGAAATCTCTTAGCTTAACACAAGTCAAGTGTGTGCACTGCAGTCACCTGACCCTCTCTGCATCACCCTTGAGAATGTGGTGAGAGGTGGACCCACCAACCAAAATATAACACTAATGCTTCCAGCTAGATCATGAGTACTCTCTTATCTCTGACCCCAAAATGGTATGCTTTCAGCCAATATTATCTTGTTGACTTATGTGTTAACATGTAGGGGTGCAGTCTCAGACCTTTTATACTTCTTGGAAACAATCGTTTAGAGACTAATATTATCTACACTTTATATATATGAAAGTTGAAGTCTTCAGGATCACATTGACAATAGATGTAGGAGTCAAAATTTAAACTTAGGTGTCTCTGCATTTGAAGATCATACTTGATTTGCCATAGTACTTGCTCAAGGGAAAAAAAAATTGAGGCAACTACAGAAAGACCACTTAAGAGCAATGAAAGTATTTAAGTGTCTGTGATCTCACCTTTTAAGGCCCACTATTTCTCATATGGATCTTGTAGAAAATAAGAAAATATCAGAAATATATTTGTTTGTGTTTTATTGACTATGAAAAGGCATTTGATTATGTGGATAATGATAGTGAATAACATTGAGAAGAACAATGTTCTGATGCGATTAATACTTTAGAAGTGGATAGCCAGTCCTGCTTCTTTTTCTTTCTTAATCTGGAAGCTGTGCTGAAACCTGTTAACCATGGAGGACCCTACCCTCTTGGTATTTGAAATCCCTGTGCCACAGTTTCCAGCTTCATAGCAACATACAAGCCACCACAGTATAGTAAACTGAGAGATGAGTAGTAGAATAAAATCATGTTGAGGATTATTCAAAGAGCTGGAGAAGCACATCAACAGGGACTTGGAAAAATTAAAATTGGAATCAGAAGAGGCTGAGGAATAGGGTTATCATTACTGATGTCCAGTGTCTCTTGGCTGAAAACAGAGAATATCAGAAAGATATTTACTCATTTTTTATTGACTCTGCAAAGGCATTAAACTGTTTAGATCATAATAAATTATTGATAATATTGAGCATTCCAGGCAATTGTTTTCATGCAAAATGTGTAGATACACTAAGAAGTACGAACTAGAGTCTGAATATAATGAACAAAAATGATATTATGGAGTTTATGTTTTTATTGTTAGGTGCTGTCCAGTCTAATAATAGGAGTCAAAGTCTTGACGGTCCCATAGTTAAGTGCTTGGCTTCTTGCTGCTCATTGATTTTAATCCACCCAGATACTCCAAAGAAAAAAGACCTGGGGGTCTCCTCACATAAATATCAGTGTCTAGGAAATGCAGTGGAGTAGTTAAACTGTGTCATAAAAGGTCACTACATGTCAGAATCAGCTTGATGGCACACAAAAACATTGGGAGACTATCAGAGGAGTGTCTGTGTATTTCATTGGTTATGCAAAGGCACTTGACTGTGTGGATCAAAACAAATTGTGGCTAACCTTGAGGAGAATGGGAATCCCAGAACTCTTGACTGTGCTTATGCAAACCCTACATTGGGACCAGGGAACAGTCCTCAGAACAGCTAGAAAATATTGCATGGTTCAAAATCAGGAAAGGAGTGTATGATGCATCCTGTCTGCATACTTTTTCAATCTGTATGCAGAATAGATTATTCAGAAACTGGGCTTTATGAGGAGAAATATGGCATCAAGATTGGAAGAAGACTCATCAACAACATATATTATGCAGATGACACAACCTTGCTTACTGAAACTGAGGAGGACCTGAATCACATGCTGCAGAAGATCAAGGACTGTCATCTTCAATATGAGTTGAAACTCAATGATTTTCACCTCTGGGCCAATTGGCAGCACCATGATAGAAGGAAAAGAGATTGAGATTGTTAACAGTTACAGTTTGCTTGGCTCCACAATCAATACTCTTTGCACCAGCAGTCAGAAAATAAAAAGACAAATTGCATTGGGAAAATCTGCTGTCAGGGAACTCTCCAGAGTACTGGGAAGCAATGATGTCAGTCTAGAGACTAAGGTGTGCGTGATCCAGTCCATGGTCTTCACGATTACATGTTATGCATCAGAGAGTTGGACAATGACTAATAATGACAGAAAAAAGAATTAATGCCTTTAAGTTGTGGTGCTGAAGAAGAGTCTTGAACACACCATGGATCACCAAGAAAACAAATAGGTCTTCCTTGGAGACGGTGAAACCAAGTTTCTCTTTGGAGGCTAGGATTTTAAAGCTCAATATCACATACTTTGGGCACATGGTCAAGAGAGGCTAGTCCTTGGAGCAGGACTTCATGCTTGGGAAGGGAGCAGAGACAGTGTAAGAGAGGAAGATCCTAGATGAGATTGATTAATAGAGCAACTGGTGCAATGGAGGTAGTTGTTTTGGAGTCAGTGAGACTGGCTCAGGACAGGGCAGGCATAATAACAACAATTTTAGCTACAGAAATGCTAAAGTAAGAAGCAATTTTATATAGACAAGCCTATACAGTTTCAATAAACCTGGTATTTAAGTAAGTGATAGTTATTGAAGATCAAGGATGGACCACGTGGACATCTAGGGAAAAGACAATTCTAGGCAGAGAAAACAGAGAGTATGTATCAGATGTTCAGATGTGTAAAAACAAGAAATAATCCAGGAGTAACTTGAAAGAATCATCATAAGCATGAATAACCCTTCCGTGATTTTTATGAGATGTAGGTTCATCATGCCTCCATCCTTAAAACGTTTTACCTATACTAACATCATCCCACTAATGGCAAACTCTACTTCTCTTTGGGGTTCTCTAATTTGATGCAATAGCCATATAAAACTCAAAAACAGTGCTCATAATTATGGGTTTCACTAGGGAAGTAAGTGGCTACAATTCAGAATCAGAAGTGACTCACTATACAGTTTTTTGTTGTTTTTTTTTTTAATTTTTTTATGAGGACAGACTCTACTTAGCTGTATCCACATTCAGGCCTCTTTCTATCCCTCTGGCTAGCTACTTAGTCTCAAGACTCCTGGGCTACTCTCCCACCTAGCAAGTTTTGACTCTACTGATTGGGTGCCTAGATGTACTCTTTTATCTCCAACAACTGTGTAGCCCAGCTCTGCTGACAAGCCTCATTCCAAAGGCATTGAGCTCTAGCTCCTAGTTAACAAGTCAAGACCCACTTGGCAAGTACCTGGGGACATTCCACTCCAGCCAGCAAGCTTCTTAAGCAGAAACCCTCAACTTGCTCACTCTATGGTCCAGGAAGCCCACTGCTTTGTCTTGTGCTGGTCTCTTGTTTTTGCTGTCTTTGCTACTAGAAACATCTGCTACTGCTGTTTCTCTGTCCTTGCTTCTTGCTGTCTCATGATGTGTTCACTGTCAGAGCTGATGCAGGATCAATGTGATCCTCAGTGCCTAAATCCAAAGCATTTGCTCCATTCCTGACTCTTCTTTCTTGATGGCCTATTTCAAGTCTATCAAGTTGGGAAAACAGATTAATTCTCATAATAGCATCCCACACATTGTATTTGCACGGTTCCACTGCACAAAGGTGTCACACATTTTATTTACATTATTAGCAAGCTATTTGATCCAATTGTTAGGCCACATCTGTAGAGTTTTACCTAATAGCATAGGGAGCTCTGGTGACCAAATGGGAAGAAGCTGCACTACAATTTTAAAGGCATGTGGTTCAAATCCACCACCTGCTACCATGGGAAGTGGTTAGTCAGTCTCCTCCCATGCAATTCACTGTCTCTGAAAATACACTGGAGGGTCAGCTACAAGTCAGTTCTGACTTGATAGCATACAGTAATAATAATAACCTGATAGCTTAGTCCCTAATATGTTACACTATCAGTAGAAAAGGACACATGTCTCCAGTGGTTTGAATCCACCAAAATATCCTCGATGGCAGATGTTTTTGGTTTTAAGACTTAGTCATTGACAAGAGTTACAAAAACAATGACTAGATGGGCAAAATTAAGTAATTAAATATGCCACACATGTTCTATCAACATCAAAAGGAGAAAGCAGATGGGGGAATACTGGTGAAGAGGTTAGAGCAGCACTAGAGTAATTGTGTGAGACTTTGTCAACCACTATAAGAGTTCTGCTTTCACTCTGAGTGAGATAGGAAGCCATTGTAAAGTTTTGTGCAGAGCAATAACATACTTTAAAAGGCTCACAGTAGCCATCATATTGCAAATGCTTTGGGAGGTAAGAAGAGTGGAAATAAGGATCCCATTAAGAAGTTTTGCAACAAACTAGGTAAGAGATGATGGTGATTTGGTGTTAGAGATGTCAAGCATCTTGCCCATAGTCACATAACTTGTGACAAAGTACAAACCTGACATTACAAGCAGATATTAGCAGCTGTTAACATACTTGTTTAGAAATTTCAAATTAACAACTACCTGTTAAAAGAAGATGATAAAAACCCACATTTGGAAAAAAGTCATAAGTAGCCATGTTCATTTCTCCATGACATTCTCTTCTTAAACTGGAAAAATCTCTGTGCTGGTGGCAATTGTACTACTGCGGTGTTAGCCTAAAAATTGGCTTCTTCAAACAACTACGTTCAGCCACCTCTGGTCTCCAGCTACCTTAACTGCAGAAACAATTTGTTCTGCAAATTATCAACAGCTATGGAACTAGGATAAGAGGGAATGCTTCCCACAGACTAACAAGACTTGTGGCAGCAAGACTTGAGAAGAGCAAGACTTGAAGGAGACTGGAGCAATACCTTCATGTGAGTATGACCTTGGTGGCAAGATCCAAGTTATAGTGGTGGAGAGACTGTGGCACTGCTATGGAGAAACTATGGCAAGGTATGACCTGAAGCTTCTTTCATTTATTCTGGCCACAGTTAAGAGTTTTGCTGCTCTTGCCTTTGATGATGGAAATAAAAGATGCTTGCTGAACTGTAACTGGAGCCTGAACTAATTGAGGAATTGTGCCTTGGGACTGCTGAACTAAACTTGGATTTGCACTGCGTGATATTCTTTGCCTCTTCACTCTCCAACTTACTTCCCTAATAAACTCCATTCTCAGTAACACAACTGTGAGTCTGTTAGTCAGTAATGTATACACAACCTTCTTGTTGCTGGTATCCCTCTAGAGGCACCTTGGGGCTGGGCTAAGGGCTATTATCAGCTTTCTCTTCGGGGGCAGTGATAGGCTATGCTATTCTTACTCCTTCTGGCCCTTTCAGAGAGGTGCTAATGGTCCTGTGCCTCCATGTACCAATTTTTGCTATGTAGACAACTACTCTCCTTTCAGGATATATTTTGTAGATGTCTACAAAATGTCCTAATGACTTGTATATGAAAGAGATAAAGGAGTTGTAAACATTAATGGTGATTCAAAAAACGTTAATCAGAAAAATGAAAGTTTATGTCTGTTCTAATAGAGAAAGTAAGATTGTGGGGGAATTAGGGAGCTCTGTTGGCCTAGTGATCAGAAGCTGTGCTGCAATCCAGAAGACATAAGGTTCAAATCCAACAGCTGCTTCACAAAAGGAAGATGAACAATCTCTTCCTGTGTGATTTAGTGACTCTGGAAACCCTCTGGAGGTCCACTGTGGGCCTATTCTGAATTGAAGGCACACAACAGCAACAAAAAGGGGTAAATATATTAACAATCCATGTAGAGACCACAAAACTAATTAACTTAATGCCATCAAGTCAGTTCTGACTCTTAACAACCCTAGAGGACAGAGTAGAGTTGTCTGAAAGACTTTATGAGATTGTCTTTACAGAAGCAGGCTGCCTACTGTTTCTCCCTCAGAGAAGCTGATGGGTTTAAACCACTAACCTTTTGGTTGGCAGTCCAATGCTTAACCTACATTGCCACCAGGGGTTCTAGAGATGGTAACCAGGTAGTATATACTGGAATGTAAATTTCAAGAGTAAACTATGCTGAATGCTTCAGTGAACATTTGTTAAATATTTTTAACATTAATTTTGGTATTACCTATAAACAGATGCATTTATAACCCATTTTAAATCTATAATGCAAATCTACATGTTTAATTTGGATAAAAATCCATTTTATTATGTAATTTCTTTATTCAATAATCTCAAAAGCTTGCTTACACAATAATGTCCAGATTTCCTAACTTGAAAATTTAGGCATTTTTAAAATTTCATGGAAATTAACTTGTGATATATCACGTGAACCTTATTCTACTTACATTGATCTTGTTAGAGTCCTTCATTCTTTGGGTTTGTCCATCTCTTCTATATTTCAAGTTGTTCCCCTTACAGTGATATACCACAAGTTTCTCCATCTACCAAAATTCTATCCAACTTTCAAGACCAGCGGAAATTCCACCTGCTTCCAAGACTATTAAATTGGAGAATGAGCACTCTCCTCTGATTCCTTACCACTTTCATTGTCTCTGCTACCTATTTTATGACTTTCATTCACTGTTCAGTTTTAAACATATACATAAATTTCATATATATCGAATTTCATTGGAAGCTGGGACCTTAACTCATGTTCCTTTGGTCCACGCTATGTCATGCTCCTAGTAAGTGATACCCCCTGGTGACTGACGGACCCGCCCTAACAGCACGTTGTTGGTAGCATAGATAATTTCATTACTTGCCTTATATTTAATATTGTATTATCATTTACATTCTCCATATGCATGATCACAAACAGCAATTATAAGAGGAAGAAACTGTGTCTACTTCTGTTTTACAAATGAGGAAGCTGGGCTTTTCAGAGCTTAAGCATCTGACTCAAAGTCCCTAATAATGAATGGCAGAGCTGAAATATGAATCTGGGTGATACAATTCCAGAGTCTGATATTTTAGTAACCATTAGGTATTCTACCAAATAGCACATTCACTCAAAAATTCATGTGAAGGGATTCAGGAAGTAAAGAGAATTTTCAACCCCCTTTCTAACAGGCTATTGAAGATATGTTATTTTCATTTCAATTGCCAAAGAATGCCTCTGAGCATTTTGCAGATATAATACTTTGCTTTCAGACTAGAAAATTGCTGTCAATTCTAATAATAGCTTTTGAAATTC
>NW_006399762.1:5521519-5525517 GCF_000299155.1 Elephantulus edwardii
TTTAGTTTTCCTTTCATTCACTTAAGAAGTTAATATTCTTCAAACTAACTCGGGAAACTTCTGTCTCTCTAAAAATTTATCTAGTATGAATTATAGAACAAAGTTTATTAGAAGGTAGACTCAAAGTGGCTAGCGCATGTTAGAAAGAGGAATTGGGCCCATGTATTGGAGAATAGCCAGTTCACTTCTAGAGTAGAGAGTAGAGGAGCACAAGCAATGGAAAATAGCAGTTCATTTTTAAGATTGAAATGCTCCAGCTTTCTCAAACCAAATTTAGGATTCTCCAGAAGGGTTATTATTTATTTAAAGATACATGACTTCATAGAGAACATAAAATCTGTTTGCTTTTAACTTTTTTAACCTTTATGGTAGAAAAGGCAAAGCAATTGTGTTGAAAAATGCACAACGATAGGAGTTCTGTTCAATGGAAGACATCATGCATAGCAATGGCTGTGCATTAGGGTATCTTTATAGGGAAGATTCGTAAGAAACAGTGCCAAGTATTTCCTGGCAAAAACATATTTTCACCCCACTCCTCTAGGTCATTGTTACACAGTCTTTGCGTAACTATTACCAAATAGATAAGACTGAAGAGAATCTTGCATTGTGTACATGCAAGATGCCTTTTTACTGAAAGGAAAGTAATTATCTACTGTAGAATTTTTTTAATGTCTTTTTCCTGATAAGATCATTTTAGTGTTGATAGTGTCCATATCTAGACAATTTCTGCTTATATATCCCCAAAGTCTGATAATTTGTGAGCTGTATTGTTTATGTTTAGAACTCTAATAAGCAATATGAATCCCATCTGTGTGTTTTTTATATTGTTTAAAGGAACCATCAGTATTACTACGATCTCATTCAAGCTTCCAACAAAATAGAGCAAGAAATGAAAAATCACAAAAACCAGCAAAATGTCACTAAATTTGATGTGTCCTTTAAATTCACAGATATTCATCAATATGTCCAACAATATTCCACAAAGTTTGTGCACTGTCTGCTCTCTCCCATAGTGTGGATATTGTTGTTGTTTGTTACGTGCTGCCAAGTTGGAACTGACTGATGGCTGGCCGTCTAGCAGGTTGTTTAATGCAGTAAATTTCACAGGAGTTTACTCATCATTCTTCCACAGAACAGCTGGTTGATTTGAACCACTCACCTTTAAGCTGGCAATTTGACTCTCTATCCAGTAGGCCATAAGAGATCCCTAGTGAAAGCAGATGGATATATAAGCAATAGACTATGTTTATGATCTGTGAGGAGTACCTATATGGTACAAACAATTTTAAAAAAAAAGTCCTCCTTTAACCAAAAGTACAGTGGTTGGAGTCCAGTCCATCCAGAGGCAGCTAGAAAGAAAAGCCTGGTGACCTACTTTTGAGTTTATGGGTCATCCTAAATCAGAATCCACTCTACAGTAACATTCACTCAGTTAATGAAGTGCTCTGTTTGGTAGTTAACAGAAGTCCCAATCAGCTTAAAAGGCAAGAGAGGCACTAATAAGTTTCCAGGACAACAGGTAGAAGGGAAGGTGCTGAGAGGGGATGGTTCAGAATGATATCATAATATATACAAGGGCTCAGGTATGTACCAGAGGATGATTCATTTCAGGAAATTGTAACCATTCAGTATTCAAGGAGTTCAAATTTTACCCTACATATATCTAGATAACTCACAAATAATTCTAAAGAAAAGTGTAAATTATATGATTGATTGCAAAATCTTTGTGTTCACCTTCAGCAACTCAGACTCACCTTTTTTTGTGCTCTTGTGTTTTTGCTGTCTGTTCGTGAGGTACAGAAAAGGGCTTCTTTTGGGGGACCTATCTATCTATGTAGGTCAAAATCTCTTTCATGTAGCTCTTGTAAGAGGCCTAAGTTCAATTCCCAGGCAAGGCCCCTGCAATGCAGTCACCCTTCTCTGAGTGAAGCCTCAAATGTCTTGATAATGCTTAACAGGTTTCAGCATTATGATGAACAATTTCTAAAACTCATCCAGTAGAAACCCTACAGATCACAGATCTCATTATATCTAAGGTCATTGGGAAGCTGGAGCCTACTTGACAGTAGCTAATAACACCAGTGCTCCATTACCTGGTTAATGAGTTAAATCAGCTATTTCAGGATAAGACACTAGGGGAGGGGAGGAAAAGATAGCTTCACAGAAGACATAGAGAACATACAGACTTGAACTCTTAGTTTTAAACTTGAGAAATTCCTTTCTGCCATGAGGAAGATAAGTATTTTAAGCAATGATTGCTTTTCTTTGTAATTTTTTTCTTTTATTTCCCTAAAAATGAGTACTTAAAAACAGGGCTCAGTAAGTTCTACACAATCAAGCTCACATTTAGGAAAGCAAGTAAGTAAACTGTCAAAAAGTCAACAGTTAGCTAATTGCTCTGGGTAATGCAATGAAGTTATGGCAGTAGGCTAATGAGAAAAGATTTGGTTTGCCCAAGCTTTCTGAAGTAACTTCTGCATCCAGTGGGAGAAACTGCCAGTAAAGGAAGAAAGGCAATTTACATATCAGAGCAAGGCTAATCTGCCCCTGTCTGAGTCACAGCCTGCCTACTTGAGACATCCTGGGAAATCCCTTTTTGGAAGAGAAGAAAAGTTAAAATTGCAGTTGCTGTGCTTATAATCTTATTCTGTGTAGTTCACCTAGTCCTTTCTCTTGAATTTGGATGAAAAATCATACTCTTGCTTTCTACAATAAGTTAACTTTCTCTTTTAAAATTTTTGTATATTTTGTCTCAGCCTAAAGGACACTGTAAGAAACTTTTCCCCATTTTCTCTTTTTTCTACTTTCCAAGACTCCAGAACAAACATCTTTCCTGCCACATTTTACACAGAGCACAACTAGAATGAATGGTGCAGAAAGGTCTACGGAGCACTCAGAGGTAAGAGCAAATTTCTTGGGGATGAGCTGACTGTACATAACATGGATAGCATTAACAGCTAATTTTGTAATGAACAATAAGGGTAGAAAATGACTAGTTAGCATTGTTTAGGTAAGAGCTGCTCTACATTCTTGAGAAGTGTTATTTAATGAAGAAAACATATGGGTGAGAACTGCATTCCCTTTAACATGTGCTACTTCTTTCTAAAAAGAGCCTAAATCCTCTCTAAATTCCTTACTGGTCCTAAATGCTATGAGTTCCATATTTTGTTCTAAAAGTATTGTATTGAAAAAAATTATATTGGGATAGTCAGAGATAGACCATGTTAGATTGGAGAAAGAAATGAAGACCCTCAACCAGGTAGAATGACATAGTAACTGCAGGAAAGGACTCAAGTATATCAGAGATGATGAGGATGAAACAAGATAGGACAAAATTCCAAACTCTTGTTCATGGGGTCACCCAACTCAACAGTACATAACAGCAACAAAGAGCAATAGAGTAGCTACAGTAAAATAACCATAAGTTAGGTGGACATGTAACTAGGGGAGGCTATTCCCTGCAAAGGGGCATTATTCTTGGAAAAATGGAGGATCCATGAAAGAGAAGACCACCTCCAGTTAGATGGACTGACACTGTGACTTCAGCAGTGGCCTCTAGTGTCTCAGAGGTGACGAGGACCGCACAGGATGGGGCAGGTTTCAGGTTAGCTCTTCATAGGGTTATTATGAGTGGCGTTCGACTCATCGAAACCTAACAACAACAAGATTAGGAATGGAATAGATGCCTAAGAATTGAATGAGTAAATTAAAATGTTTTCTTATAGTCTGTTAGAGATGACTGAAGAATTCTGAGAAACTAAGTAAAACTCACTGGTTCAGTTAACTATTTAATACTTGAATTTGAACATCTTGAAGGTAGTTGTGGGTGATAAAGTGAACTCAGGGGGGAAAATGCCTAAACACTTTTTACATAGATTACACTTTTTAAGGAATAACTATGCTGTAAACATGTCCATAGAGCTGATAGTGAAAAATCTTCATATTTATTGCAATGTGATTAATTTATTATAATGTAAATAATTTCCTTATTACATTAG
>NW_006399762.1:5525617-5540154 GCF_000299155.1 Elephantulus edwardii
CATAAAAATGAAAAGCTCATTTTTTATTTTCTTGATTTTTACTTTATTTTTATAAATATCTAAGACATAAGAACCACCCACTATAATGTGGAGAAATCCTTGGTGAGAAAATGATATTAACTATCTTTTCCATCTTTTCCCTTTCCCCTTTGAGACATCTGTGTTGCAAAGAGATTCTCTTTCAGGTTTAGAAGCTAGGTTTTCAATAATTCTTTGTCATAAAATTAAAACTATGTTAACATATTTGGGTTTTTTTGTTTTTTTTTTACTATGTTAACATATTTGTGATAAAATTAATGAAGGTTAAAAAAACAAGAAAGAAATGCACATACCTGAACATAAATTCCAGTTGTAGTTGTTGGGTTGTGGGTTTTTCTCCTACTTTATAAAAGTAAGGGACACTTTTTAAGAACCAAGAATTCATATTTCTCCTGGAATGGGATTTCTTCACCTTTACAATGTGAATTGTAATAACCCGGGAAGTTGGTTTGAAATAGAGGTGTTCCAGATCCAACCTGGGAAATTCTGACTCTGTTCTTAGCAAGTTTCCAAGGTGACTGTGATGTCCTCTCATGGTGAGAGCCACAAGCCAGACTCCATGTGCACTAAGCAAAGTTGGCTCAAATTACTTTCCAAATCAAAGGTATCTAATGTTTATTCTGATGGAGAGTAAACAGGAAATCGTTCCTCAAAAGTGGGGAAACCCTATTCCATAGCCCAGTATACTTGTCACCTGGGATTGGATGTCATTCCTGCTGCTCAGACAAACCAAATACATAAGATCAAGAGCAAATATGATCATCTGAATTTACTGGTCCATGCAGAAATATCTCTTAATGATGCCTTAATTATGCTTTGGGTCTAGGCAAGAAAAAAAAATAAGAAAACTAACCTTTAAATCCTTAAAACCAAATCCACTGCTGAACAGACAATATCAATATATAGAAACCCTCCATCAGGCATCCCAGACTATAAATCTTTACAGGAAGGGAAAGTTTGTTTTTCTTCTGAGGAGTGCATGGTGAGTTTGAACATATTATTCACTGCACTGCACAGCTTTAGTATATAAAATATTAAATTCTAAAAACCAAAAGTATACATGAAAAAGGAAAACGGAGAAATATACTGCTTACTAAATTAGTTCTTACTGTTTACTAAATTATTTCTAATGAAAAAGCATCTTGAAATTTCATAATGATTGCAAAAGAGCTAGTTCCTTTAAAGTTTTCCACAAAGACCAAAACGTTGAAAAAAATTTCTCAATTGTTCAGGGATACCTTTAAAGAACACTACAGTTCATAGCCTGAAATAGAATATAGTTTCAGGGATTACCTTTAGTTTGTAACAAGAGTTATAATAGAGAAAGCACTTCTTTACTCAATTGGATTTTATTGGTAGTCAACTTAGTAAGATGAGAAATAGAGTTGAGTTTTTAATGCTTTCTTCAACTAAACATATCCTCCCTTCAGGAGGGAAAAGGAAAAAAAAATTAAAGCAATTTTACATTTCACTAAGTCGATGATTCATTGTTAATCTAAATGTGATCTAGAAAGTTACTTCAAAGGGCACAACTACACCTCCCCCCAAAAAAATTCCCCCTCATCAAGTTAATTTAAATCCACAGCAACTCTATAAAGGGTAGAGCATTATCCCTTCGATATCCCAGCTGCCTCAGCTTTCTCCCTCAGAACACCTATTGGGTTCAAATTGCTGGTCTTTTAGCTACAAACCAATGTTTAAACTACAGCAGCATCAATGAGCATTTATAGCACAATCTACATCCACCTCTATAGATGTTCTTCATCATCATGGTTTTTAAGTTAGCTTTGAGTTGGTTCTGGCTTTATGGTACACAACAACAATTCTCTATAGCTTTAGAATCCATTTCCTTCTAGCTCTTATGTGTTCTTACGTCTTGATAGTTTTGTCACTTTTGCTAGGTCTGACTGGCAATAGGGGAACATCTACAGGAAATTACTTTGTCAAAATGCTAACTATACCAGTATATAAAATATATCTATAAAATATACCTAACTTCTCCAGTAGTTATTAAACTGTGAAATGTCATGTTTTGTTTCTTTGCTTGTTTTTAAAGCCTTGAAATTAAAATTAGTGAAATTTTCATCTCTGAGTTGCTTATGTAGGGGGAAATGTGTCTGTAGTATGCTTCTAAAATAACGTACGACCTTTGAAAACCTATGGGATAGTTGTACTTTGTCCTATGGGCTTGCTATAAGTCATAACTGACCCGATAGCAATGTGTTTTGGTGGCTGTTTTGATGTCTTTTAGGGGGATGATTATTATAAAAATTTTTATAATTTGTTAAAGATTTGTTTTGGTAATTGATCAATACATTGAAATATGTAATAGCTATCCAATTTGTCAGTAGGTCTCAATGAAAGACTTAAGTGTAAGATTGATACTGCTAGAATTAGAGTTTTAGCCAAAAGATCAGATCACATTAGAGTTGATAAAATATGTGGGATTAATTAAGGATTCTATTTTTCCTGTTTCTTTGGGGGATTGTTTTGTTTCACTTTTTTTCTTTCTTTTTTTCTCTAAAGTGTACTCAATCATCAGGAAAAAAGAATTTAACAAATTCTCTTGAACGAAAGATAAAATGCTTGGAAAAGCAGAGAAAAGAGGTAATTTAGTTGAACCTCATGTCCTTGATTAATGTAGAAAATAGAGATTGTTTAACCTAATGCCTTTTATTTGTGTTATTGAATCATAGTATTTGCCTCAGTGTATTTTCTTTAAAAATATTTTTATTTTATACTGGTTTCCATAAAAAGCTCATATCTTCATATACGTTGTTTTTCACACCAGGCCTTTCTTTCCCCTTTCGTTACCAATCCCTCCCTCCACCCATCAAATTATGTGGCCCTATTTTTAAGCACTCCCTCCCCCTTGGGCCCCCGGACACACTCTACAATAATGGTCCTATACAGTATTTGTCTTTATGAGACTGGATTAGTTCACTTAGCATAAAGCTCTCCAGTCCCTCCCATGTTAGGTAAGAATTTCAGTGTATTTTCTTAAGAACAAATGCTTTCTTGTTATTCACCTACGTGTTTCTCATTTGGTCCCTCTGTGTTTGCACAATGACAGACAAGAAATAACAAGGTAATGAGCCCCAGTAGTCATAACCCTAGTTTCTTTAATATTTGGCTGATTGTTTCCTCCTCATAGACTTTTTTAATATATCACATATACCCTTTAACCTTAGCAACTTAACCCACCATGAAACTCAAAAGACTTGCAAGTGCAATTGACTCAAGGAAGGATGGTGCCATGAGTTGTGAGCCCAAATGCTCAAGAGTTAAGAAACACTATCTAAAATCAGGGGAGCTCTAGTGGTCATCCATAGGGAGTTGCACTACTAACCCAATATTGTCCAAAAATACACTGGAAGGTCGGCTATAAAACAGTTCCAATTTGACAACAATGACTTATTCATTTTGCTTACCCAAAAAAGACACTGGGAGCTCTCTGGTGGCACTGTCGTTAAGTTATTTAGTAGCTAACCAAAAGATCTGCAATTCAAATTTACCAACCAGGCCATGAGAGAAAGATGCAATAGTTTGCTTCTATAAAGTTTACAGTTCAGCATCGTACTACTACAGACTCCTGTGCTTCAGACGTTAATTCATTGGCAGTGGAATGGGTTTGATATCATAAGAAATGCTTGTTTCCAAAGAATTCTTGGAAATAGGATAGATCTTATTCTAAGTGAGCTGTATTTTCTGAATTTATTGAATGTTAGTATTTCCTTACTCTTTTCTGACAGGGAATGGGTGGAAAGTAACAATTTAAGGTTTTATTGCCAGCTTATAATACATTTTCTAAACCATTGTATGTATTAACATCTCTAATTTTCTCTTCTATATTGCACTTTATTTCTTTTGATATTTTATGGAATAGCATGATCTAAAAAATTGCTCTAGTCACAAGTAGTAGTATAGGATAGAAATGTTAATGCCTAAAATCTGAAACAATCCGTTATCTTTATATCAACTCACTCTCTGCCTTTAAGTGGGACGTTCAGCAGATTGAGTCGAGGTTGAATATACTGCATGGAAGAAGAATGCCTCTTTTTCTTCCTCATAGCTGCTAGTGGGCTCGAACCACTAGAGAGGTGTCACCTTTTGGGATGGCAGAGCAACACTCATGGAGTCTTGTTGTTGTTGTTGTTAAGTACCCTTGAGCTACAAATGCCACCAGAATTCTGTTGTACAGTTTATACTGAATATTATCTAAGCGTTTATACTGAATATTATCTAAGCATAAGCATTACCTAGTAAGTGACACTTTGAGTTAAGTATTTTGTTTTATAGTTAGTACTAGTTGAATCCACCATCTGCTCCAAAAGACAAAAATAGGCCATCTTCTCCTGTGTAAGTCACAGCTTACCCTCCTGCTGGAGGGTCACTTCCTGGAGTTGGTACTGGCTTGAAGGCACATAATAACAAAATGATTAGGAGCAAGTCTTTCCCTATTTTATCATCATGAGATTATCTTTTGGGTAGTCTTCTTACTTGGATACTTGTTTGAGCCTCTCTAAATGTCAGATGAACATGCTAATCTTCCTCTACAAGGAAAGTAGGCTACAGACCACAGTGGTTTTTGTTCCTTATATTTAGCACATGGTTATAATAGTTTCAAATTGTTTGCAGCCAAAATATTTTTCCAAAATATTTTTAAATCTGAATCCATGAAAATGTATACTTCCCAAAAGGTGATACTATCTACTAGCTTAATATATATGACAAATCATGTGTTATTTTGAAAGGTAAATTATTACAAAAGTTTAAAAATAACCAAACAACTACCAACTAATGGAGTCTGAAATCGGCTACTATAAACTCAATTAAAAAAAATAATAATAGAGGGAGCTCTGGTGGCCTAGTGGCAAGAAGTTGCACTGCAATCCCAGAGGTATGTGGTTCAAATCCACCAGATTCTCTGCTGGAGAAGGAGGGGCAATCTCCTCCTGTACCAGTCAGGTCTGATTTGACAGTACACACACACAAAAAAATAATAAAATTTTTTTAAAAAGTTAAAAATAAAACCTGGAAAATATCCATATAATAATCAAATAAATACTTGGAAAATTATGTAAATATCTAGCAAAACTAACCTTTCTATAGTAATACATCTTACAAAAGACTGTAAATGCCTTCACATTTTCACCAAATTCTGCCTAGATTATAACAAAGAAGGTAAAAATCCAAGTAGCTAAGAAAACTTGAAAGTCATAGATAAACTGTTTAGCTAGCTAGTCATATCCAAGATGTAAATAGGTTTATTCACATATATCCTCGTCAAGAACAGGTATGAGTGTGACCAGTTACAATAGCTCAGCCCAACCAGATTGTGTGGGAAAAAATCTTGTCTTCATCCATTGTTTCCAAAGCATGATTTTATTTTGACCATATCTCAAATGGACATAAATCCTTTATTTATTCACTAACCCTTGATAATTGCAGCTCTTGGAAGTTAACCAGCAATGGGACCATCAATTTAGAAGTATGAAAGAGCTATATGAAAGAAAAGTAAGCACCTCTTTATGTTTCAAAGTTTTTTAGTCAATAATCCTGGTGGGGCCAAGTGTGAGAAGACTCATTGATTTCAGATCCTCAAAGAAATCCGTGGATATTTAACTGTTGAGAAATGAAAGGATGGAAGGTGCAAAGTGTATTACCCCACTTTTTAGTGTGAAGATTAATGAACAATGTCATAGCTAAAGAAAAGTGCTAAAAATAGCATAGCTGTGGTTCAATCTCCTTTCTGCACATTTTTCATCTTCAGTGGAAATTTTCTTGTCAGTTGTATTTCTAACAGCAAAAACCTTCAAGGTTGCCCAAGAGGTAATCTCTTTTATCTAAGGCTAGGTCTCCAATTCTGTAACTAGATAGCATAAGCTCTTTCCACAGATAAAGAAACAAAAAGTGGTAATAGTGAAAGTGTCAAAGAAAGTGGGGCATCCCCTCTACTCTCTAGAGCATATATGCTGACAAGAAACTTTTGCTTTGGTGAGAAAATATCTTTTTGGGGGAAAATAGATCCATTAATAGGTAAAAGTCCATTTATGATTATAAAGCATTCTGTCACAGGAAAAAGAAAAGAAATTCCCTTAAATCATTCAGAATTCAGAAACTTGACCACAAGTGAGTAATGCAGTATTTTCCTTCCTCATTGTACTCAGCAGTATTAACTGTAGAAGATACAGAATAAAGTGCCTCGTAGCTTGGGGGTGATTGAGCCTTGGATTTTTCAGGTTCCAACAGTCGGGGTCCCCTGATTGTAAAGGGGATGTTTTGCAAGAGGATGTAGGCTGCTCTCTTGAATAGCTTACAGAAGTGTGAAGGTTAAGGGTTAACATATTTCATTCTCATCTCTAAAAAAACACATCTCTTCAGACACTAAACTGTAGTCACTCTCCCAGCGAACTTGGCATTTCCATTCACAGCAACACTGGGACATGCAGAACTGCCTATATTTTTGGACTGCAATCTTTAGAGACAGAATCCCTGATCGCTGTGGTGAAGTGCTACCAAAAAGTCATCTGATAGTGGAACCACAGGTTACTGAGGAATTGAAGGCCGTGGTTGTTTTTCTATTCCTGAGGTATAAAGTCAACAAAACTCTATCTACTTTTCCACTGCCCTTTGCAGCTCATGCAAGGCACATCCTGAGAACTGAAAATGGAACGACACACGCATAGGAGCCCTCCTAAAAAATAAGTCTTTACTAATGCCTTTAGAAGTGGCATGGTTTGAACAAAGGGAGGGACAGGCAGGTGTTTTGGCAAAGTCTTTGTTTTGCCAGCCCAACAAAGCTGCATTTTAAATGTAAATAGCCAAATCTATGTGAACCGTAAATAACTTTGAGGATTGAGGGTATTCCTGTCTGTCCCCAAAAGCAAAGTTTGGAACTCTGTGGATGATGTGTGAACTTGGGAAGAAGGCTCTGAAACTGTCTGTCAATGATTTCCTCAGGTTGCAGAGCTGAAAGCGAAACTGGCAGCCTCGGAAAGGTTCCTCAGCAAGCTGGAGCAGGAGCAGCACCAGAGTCAGAGGGAGAGCGAGAGGCAGCGAGACCTGACCCGCGACCAGCTGCAGCGGGAAGAGGTGGGCGGCGCTCCAGCCCGAATGCAGCAGGAGGGGAGGCGGTTTCCTGTGAACTAGCGATGCCCCATTTTACTGAGATCAAACTCACTGATGCGCAGTGAGCGATGTACAAGGGTACATGTGTTGTACAAATCTCCAGTCATAAATGAGGGCCACTTCCCTGGAGATGTGGAATGTGAAGGAGGCCTGTGCCCTGCGCTCTTTCTGCTTTGCTCTGTGAACGGACTAGCGTCCATTTGCTAGGCCCTACTAGCAAGGTGTCAGCTCTGGGGTGCTAACCTGAAAAGTTCTGAGGACCTGCTCTTATGAAGAGTAAACGCCACCCCCTTTCCGCCCCACAACTCTGAAGTTGATACTGACGCAGAATCAATGACTGAATTGGGGTGTTGGCGAAGAGCACAGAATAGCCAGTAGACTGCCAAAAGAACAAAGATGCAACGAGGTGCTCCTTAGAGGCATGTGTGGTGAAATGTTTCGTACTTTGGGCATGCTGTCAGCTGGGACCACTCCTTGGAAAAAGACATCGTGCTAATAAAGGTGGAGTGGCAGAGAAAGAAGCAGACCTTCAACATGATGGACTGACACAGTGATTGTAACAACTGGGTTCATTGAAGAGTAGCCGAGATCTTGAGGATGGCACAGGATAGGACAAAGTTCAGATCCTCTGTTCATAGAGCTACCATGAGTCGTTGTTGGCTCAATGACAGCTAACTAACATGTAACAGAGATCTTTAGAGAAGAGAACAGAACTGTCTTACAAAGCTTCCTATTCTGCAGATGCTACTGCAAAATGACTGTTGGTTTTCAGCCCCTAGCAGATAGCCAAAGAGAGCTGTGGTGCACTAGCCCAGAAGTGTAGCCTCTCTGGTGTGGAATTCACCAGCAGCTCCATGGGAAAAGGATGGGCAATCTCCTTCTATGTTATTTAGTCTTGGAGATCCACAGGAGCGATAAGACAGTTCTGACTCAACAGCAAGGAGTTAAGTTGAATTAAGTTGAGCAGATAATCACAGCTGTCTGAGTCTTCACCCTAAAGGTTATCAATTTTTTAAACCCTAACTCGCAGCCAACTCATTCCAACTCAAGGTAATCTGGTATCAGAATTTAGAATCCGTAAATCTCAACACAAATGGATTGGCTAGTGAATTTGAACTACCAACCTCTTGGTTCATTAGCAGTTACTAGGCCACAGTAACACAGTATGGAACTCTGGTCGCCTAGTAGTGAGAAGCTGCACTGCAGTACCAGAGACACATGGTTCAAATCCACCAGCTGTTTCGCTAGAGAAGGAAAGGTAATCTCCAGTCGGATTTACAGCCTCTGAAAACTTGCTGGAGGGTCAGCTTTATGTCAGTTTCCACCCAAAGCACACAACATGTCACCAGGGTTCCTTTTCTAAATTGTATACCCTAGGAAACCCATGAGGCTACCATACTTGTCATGTAAGCTTCCTATGAATAGAAATCAATTTGATAGTCAAAAAAAACCCAAGAAAGAATCTACCTGTAAATTTGTAGGAGGAAACAACTGTTTCTTGAATTTTATTCCTTTTTAAAATAATACTTTTTACTCAACTCAGTCATTGAGTTGGAACCAAGTTGCAGCTGGCCCTCTAGGCGACTTCTGGAGACTGTAAGTCATGCAGCAAGAGATTGCTCATCTTTCTCCAGTGAAGTCACACGTGGATTCAAATCGCCAGAGGGACGATGTTTCTGGGTTAGTAGCACAACTCTTCATGGACCACAGGAGTTTGTTATTAGTGTTTATTAGGAAGGAACTCTGGATGAACTGGGAGTTGCACTACCAAACCAAAGGCCCAACACTTCTCTAAAAATTCTAATCCACTAGTGGCTGTGCAAAAAAAAATAAAAAAAAATATGGGCCTTTGAAAAAATATGGCCTTTGAAGTCCAGTGTAAGGTCAACTGTGGGTCAATTCTACCTCGACAGTAATGACTTATTAATAATAATAACAACAACAACTTTATTGTATATAGGGTTTTCGAAGGCCTGTTATATTTCTGAGTGGTCAATCCATCTTCCTACTCTGTATAATACTTAGCTTTAGAACAATATCTGACAAACACATACTCTTAGCATCAGCAGTCAGGAAATCAAAAGATCAACTGCCCAGGGAAAATCTGCTATCAAGAACTTTTCCAGAGTACTGAGAAGCAATTATTGCAGTCTAGAGACTAAGATGTGCTTGATCCAGGCCATGGTCTTGGTAAATACATCAGAGAGCTGGACAATGGCTAAGGATGACAGAAAAAAAGAATTGACACCTTTTGAGTTGTGGTGATGGAGAAGAGTGTTGACATGGACTGTCAAGAAAACAAATAGGCCTGTCTTGAAGAGGATGAAACCAACTTTCTCTTTGGAGGCAAGGATTCTGAAACTCTGTCTCACACACTTTGGACATGTTGCCAGTAGGCACCAGTCCTCGGAGAAGGACATCATGCTTGGGAGGTGTGGAGGGACAGCGCAGGAGAGGAAGACCTCACATGAGATGGATTGATACAGTAACTAGGGCAATGGGGGGAGGTGTGTCAGAGTCAGAGAGACTGGCTCAGGACAGACAGGCTCCAGAGCTGTTGTGCATAGGTTTGCTATGAGTCACAGGCAACTCTACAGCACATAACTACAACAATAATAACAGGACAATAGCTTGTATCTGTACAGTAGACGCATTTCAACCATCTTATCTCAGTTACTAGTCTCATGCCAGCAGTGAAGAAGTACCATTCTTGCCATTTTATAGATAGAAAGCTGAGGTGTAAAGAGGTTAGATGACTACTGCTGATAAAGTGCTGTTAGGTGCTGCTCTGCTGCTTCTCATTCATGTATAACAGAGCTAAACACTACCACATCCTGTGCTGTCATCATAATCATGACTATGTTTGAGCCCATTGTTGAAACCACAGTGTCAATCCATCTTGTTGAGGGTCTTCCTCTTTTTTATTTTTCACTGAACCTCTACTTTACAAAGATATATCCTTCTCTAGGGACTGGCTCTCCTGGTAGCATGTGCAAAGTATGAGGAACTCTCACCAGCTCTCTTCTAAGGGTTGTTCAATCTGTACCTTCAAAACAGATTTGTTTATGCTTCTGCTGGTCCATGGAAACACAGTCACAAGATTATAAAATTCTATTAGTCCCCACTAAGCATAGCTCACTACATTTAAGATGATGGCTTCTCCTAAGATAGACTGCTTCCTTCTAGTTCAGCTTTTAGTTATTATACTTGGTGGATTTTGTAGAAAATAGAAGGAAAACTTCAAGCTCCAATGGCTCTTATTAAATTTTTAGCTATATTGAAAGCAAGTACTGTAAATAGTCTCTAGTGAAGTCACATACTGATCTTGTGAGGCATGTGGCTTATATTAAAGCCTGTACAATCCTCATAGCAATATTTTTCGGGTGGTTTTTTTTTTAAAGTAGTGTTCTAAAATTCACTGTGGACATAACACTTCAATCCCCCTACCCTGTTCTAGTTGTCTGTGGCACAGTGAAGCAAAGAAACCAAGATTTAGTAACTCCCTTTCTGCCATATAACCATCATTTTCTTTCCATTTTCAGCCTGGCCAGAAATCTTATTATTTTCCCTTCCTAACTGTAAGCCCATTTTCTAGTGAAAATTATTTTCTTTTTAATTATTATTTATAAGGTGAGGAAATGGTTGGTTCATTTTCTAACTGTATAAAAGTTTTTCTATTTAAATGGAAATAAACAGAAATATTTTCACTTTTTAAAAAAGTAGTTATGTAGATTTCATACGTTTAAAAGTTGCATTCAGAAATACTTCAAACTTAAACTCATTGCTGCCAGATAGTAGCTGTCTCATAGCCAATCCTCCAGCAAATTTTCAGCAAAGACTATAAATCACATGGAAGGACCTTGCCTGTCTTTGTCCCCCAGAGTTGCTGGGGGATTCAAACCATCTGCCTTTAGATTAGTGCCAGATTTATGGACAACAATGCCAGAGCTTCGTATTCAGAAATAGCTACTGTTGAAATTACATACTTTATCACATTAGGTATTTTCTCATTATGATTTCCCTAACTCCTGAAATATTTCATCTTTTTCCTTTTATGATAGTCTTACTTATCCATGTAGACATGCACTTATAATCATTTTAAAGATATTTTTTGGTTACTGACCAGATTATAGGAAGTTCTGGTGGCAAGAAACTGCGCTACAATCCTGAAGGCATGTGGTTTGAGGCCTCCAGCTGTTCTCCGGGAGAAGGATGGGCAATCTCCTCTAGTATGATTAACTGCCTCTGAAACTCATCAGAGGGTCAGATATGGATTGGTTCAACTCGACGGTAGACAACAACAGCAACAATCAGATTATAAAGGGGGGGAACAACACCCTTTTACAGAGAGTTTATACTACATAAATCATGAGAGGATCCCGTATACCAAAATGCTCAGGATGCCACTAAACAGAGGTTATTATTGTTGTTTTGTTAGATGTTGTCGAGTCAAGATGACTTGTAGTGATCCTATGAACAATGGATCTGAACCCTGTCCTATGCTGTGCCATCCTCACACTTCCTGGCATGTTAGAGACCATTGTGGCAGAAGGTTTTTCTCTCCTTTGTAGACCCTCCACTGTTCCAACCATCATAACCAACTCTAAGAAATAAATTCTCATAGCAACATGCCCAAACTATGTGAGGCAAAGCCTCATCATCTATGCCTCCAAAGACTACTCTGGCTGCATCCTCTCCAAGATATATTTACTTGTTCTTTTGGCTGTCCATGGGATGTTCAATGCTCTTCTCCAACACCACAGCTCAAAGGCATCAATCCTTCTATCATCCCTATTCATTGTTGCTGCTGTTAGATACCCTCAAATAAACTATGATGTATGACAAATAAAAATCTTGCCCTACCTGAGCAATCCTCACAACTCTGCCAAGCTCAAACCCTTTGTTGCTGTCCTTGGGTGAGTGCTTCTTGTTGCAAGTCTTCTTTTCTTCCACTGACCTTTCCTAACATGGTGACTTTTTCAAAAGACTAGCACCTCCTTACACCATGCCCAAGTATGACTCAAAGTTTCACCTTTCTTTCCTCTAAAGAACATCATAGCTGCACTTCCCCCAAGACAGATGTGTTAATTCTTTTGGAAATTACAAGTATACCCCATACTCTTCCCCAAGATTTCACCTCAAACGTATCAATTAATGTTTGGGCTTTCTTATGAACTGTTCAACTTTCAAATATATACAAAGCAGTTCAAAATATTTTTGGCTTATGTGTGGGCATCTTAAGCCTTTAAAGTGACTTCCTTGCTTTTTAGTACTTTAAAGAACTCCTTGACAGCATATTTACTCAATGCAACATGTCTTTTGATGTCTTGACCGCCGTTACCATGGGTGTTAATTGTAGATCCAAGTAAAATGAAATCACTGACGACTTCAAACATTTTTCCATTTATCATGGTGTTGGCTATTGGCCCAGGGATGAAGAGTTTTGTTTTCTTGATATTAAGATGTAATTAATATTGAGGACTGAAGTTTTGTATCTTCTTCATTAAGTGCTTCAAGATGTAATTAATACTGAAGACTGAAGTTTTTGATCTTCGTCATTAAGTGCTTCAAGTCTTCTTCATTTTGAGCAAGCAAAGTTTTCTCATCTACATAACACAGGTTGTTGCTGAATCTTCCTCCAAACCTGATATCACATTCCTATTTATATAGTTCAGCTTCTCAAATCATTTGCTGAGCATACAGGTTGAACAGTTAGGTATGAAGAAAGGTATAACTCTGATGCATACATTTCTTAATTTTAAACCATTCAGTATCCCTTTGTTCTATTCAAACAACTGCTTCATGATGTGCATATAGATTTTGCATGAGATAAATCAAATACTCTGGGATTTCTATTCTCAATGTTGTCTAGAATTTTTCATATTGCACACAGCCAAATGCCTTTGCATAGTCAATAAAACACAAGTAATGTGTTTCAGCTATTCTCTGCTTTCAGCCAAAGTCCATTTAAAATCAGTAGTCCAATCCCTCTTTCCATTGTCTCTTCAGAATCCAGGTTAAATTTCTGGCAATTCTTTGTCAACGTGCTATTTCAGCCAATGATCTTCAGCAAGATTTTACTTGTTTGTAATACTAATAATATTGTTAGACAATGTCCATACTCCATTAGATTGTCCTTTATTTGGAATGGGAAGAAATATAAGTCTCTTCCAGTTTGCAGGACCAGTAGCTGTCTTCTAAATTTCTTGGCAGAGACTTGTGAGCATTCCCAGGGCTGCTGTGTTTGCTGAAACACCTCAACTGATATTTTATCTGTTCTTGAGGGTTTCCCCTCCCCCAATGGCTTCAGAGGAGTTTGGACTTCTTTTTTCAGTGCTGTTAGTTCTTATTTATATGTTACATCCTGAAGTGGCTCCCTGTAAATCAATTCTTTTTGATACAGGAATCCTGGGTACTGTTTTCCTCTTCCTTTGAAGCTTTCTGTATCATTCTAGATTTTGCCCATAAATTCTTCAGTTTTGCATTCAAGGCTTGAATTATTTTTCAGTTCTTTCAACTTTAAAAATGATATGTGTATTTCTCCCTTTTGGTCACAACACACTAGTCTTTCTAATACACATACTCTTGTATTTCCTTTAACTTCTTGAGCTGCCTTTGAATTCTTCTCTACAACTATCTTACTTCGTTTCTTCTCTTTGTCTTGGCTTCTCTACCTTGAAGAGCTAGTTTTGCAGTCTCTACTGATCTCCATTTTGCTCTTTTCTTTCTCCTTTCTCTTTGTAATGACCTTTTACTTTCTTCATGGTTCATTTCCATGATATCATCCCACAACTCACCTACTTGGTCATTAGTGTTTAGTGCATCAAATCTATTCTTGAGATGGCTTTTTAAAAATATTATTATTATTAATTATTTGCTTACAAAGTTTATATATGTTGCGTCTCACACTATTCTTCATTCATAGTGTGTTCATTCATCATTCTCATGCATTATGCTTTATAAAATTAATCGCCAGTAGACCTTGTATATCATTACCTTGTCTTTTCACCTGGGTCCTTCCCATTTACTTCCCTGCTCCTTCCACCCACCAAACTGTGTAACCCTGTGGTTTCACCCAAGGGCTAAGGATGGGTAGAGATGGCCTTTAAATTCAGGTAATATTAACTCAAGATAATATTTTTATTCTAATAGAAATTGATCAAGCATTCAATAAAGATGTAGGAATAATAATTGGTAATTGGAATTCAAAAGTTGAAAACAAAGAAGGTCTAGAAGACATAAAATATGGGCCTGGAGACAAAAATCAGATTATAGACTGCAAGAAATCGTGTTGTTTTCTCTCTTCAGTGCACAGTGATGCAGAATTTGTTGCTGTTATATGCTGTTGAGTCACCTGCAACTCATAG
>NW_006399762.1:5540739-5563413 GCF_000299155.1 Elephantulus edwardii
CTTCTTCATCTGTCATGTTTCAGCCAATTTCATAATTTGTTAGTTGTTTTACTACAATGATACCATTTTTTTAGAACTTTTATGTTTGTATATTCATTTTCTAGCACTGTAAGAGAGCACTGACACTATCATATAGGAGGTTGTATTGTTAACCCAAAGGCTAGTCTTCTCTGGCAGTTCAAATTCACCAGCAACTCCAAAAGTAAAAAGATAGGCAATCTGTTCCTGAGTGATTTACAAGCTCTGAAACCAACGGCGACACAATTTGATTCAACGATGAGTCAGTTCTAACTCCATATTGATGAGGGGCTTTTAACTCTGTAATGATGAGCCATTTGATTTTACTTGAATCTACAATCAACACCATTGGTCCCAATAGTTAGAATATCTGGAGATATATTACCAGAAACCTCTACAAAGTACTGACAAGAAATGATGTCCGTTTGAATACTAAGTGCACCTCATTCAGGTCACAGTCTTTTCAAACACTTACAATGATTGTGAGAGATGAACAATGACTAAGGATGACAAAAAAAAATAATGTCTTTGGGTTGTGGTGTTGGAGAAGAATGCAGAAGATACCTGCCAAAAGAATCAACAGATATGTCTTGCAAAAGGTGTAACCAGAGTGTTCCATGGAAGCAGTGATGGTGAAGCTTCATCTCTCATACTTTGCGTATGTTGTTAAGAGAAGTGGAGGGTCATCAAAAGAGAAGAAGACCCCTAATGAGGTAGATTCATACAACAGGACAGGACAAGTTCAGGTCTGTTGTTTATAGGGTTGCTACGATACTCAACCTGATGGCACCCAATAGCCACATAACAGATATATCACAGTAAGTGGATTTAAGGAAGAGAAATTATTTTTTTCTCATAGTTTAGGAGACTAGATGTCCAAACTCAGGTTTCTGGCTCTAAGGAAAGGCTCGCTCGCTCTCCTGATCTCTTTCCAGCTCTTCTTCTTGGGTTCTTTGGTGATTATGTTGTGCATATATTCCTAATAATCTGCTCTTTTGTGTCTCTAAAAGATTTGGTTTGAAATACACCTGACATTAACATGGCTTCGTTACTCAAAGAAAACTGATTCCCAAATGGAATACAGGTATAGAGGTTAGAGTTTACAGCATAGATTTGGCCCCATGGCTCAATCCATATCAGTGCTTTTACTGATTTGCTTATTAGTCACTCTTATCATTAACCTCTTCTTGTCATCCATATGATTGCAGAGAGGGAAGGGTGTAGATTTTTATATTGTTTTTTTTTGTATCAGAAGACTTGTAAGAACAGTGTTTAAGTTATATATTCTTTAAATTAGTTTACTCCACCTAGAGAATATTACTCTAATGAAAATCTAGCAGGCCTTGTTTATATTGTAATTCAGAAGGATATATCCAAATTGTTACCATTTCATCTAATCTATATTTATCTGAATTCAATCTCATTTTTTGTTCTTTATTTTAGAATGAAAAGAAAAGCCTGAATGAAGAATTGCATGAGCTGAAGAAAGAAAATAAACTTCTGAAGGAAAAGAATATTCTCGCAAACAAGAAGAAGGAACATTACGAATGTGAAATAAAACGCCTCAATAAGGTATCAAACCAGGTCAAGTGTGGGAGAAATGAGAATTCTTGTGTAAGGAGCTCGAGTTCCTGGAGAAGTAATGTGTCACATGTCAGGCTGCTAACTGAAACGTTGAGAGTTTGAATCCAGCACATGTTCTGAAGTTGAATATTGAATAATGTCCTTGAGTAAAGATTTACAGCCTCAGAAATCCAAGGCGAGGATTACTATGAGTTGGAATCAATGGCAGGGGCTTGGATTTTTCTGTTTGCTTGTTTGTTTTTTGTTCTGTTTTCTTGTAAAGAGTACATTGCTGAAAAAGTATCAGGAGAAAAGCCTACACTGCACCAGCTCCCGGGGTTTGAGCCCTGAAGGTCCTCAGTAATTTTTCTCTGCATCTTCCCACCACATTTGATTGAGGAGACTTGAAGCAATGCCCAACTCTACATAGAATCACCTTGAAAAAGAGAAGTGAGGAGAAATTCTAGACGAATGTATGCAGCACTGCTGCTGTTAGAAAGAAGCATAGAAAGTAGGTGGTTGTGCACGATAACATTTCTCTTGGTTGACCACAAAAGCTTCCTGAGGAAATAAGCTGCTCTTTTAAATGATCTCTGTTGGTGCAGGCTCTATGGAAACATGCTAAATCCTAAACCAAAGGAAGAAAAGGTAGACCTCCAAAAAATAATGAGTGGAGAGGGATGGCGGGAGAAAAAGTTATTTTTGTTAGGAAAATGCAATTGATTTAATATCTTTGCCCTGACTAAACTATACAAAAGTGTTGTCTGTGAATTGGGAGTCTCTGGGAGATGCAAATGGTTGATGCAACCTACTTCTGAAAAATCTGCCACTAAAGCCTCTGAGAATCACAGTTCCACTCAGACAAATGTGGGATCACCATGAGATAGCATTGACTCAAAGGCATCTGGTATCTGCACTGCTACAAAAGAATGTGTGTGTGTGTGTGTGTGTGTGTGTGTGTGTGTGTGTGTGTGTGATGATTGAGATGTGGGTGCTGTTTTCTGGACTGATAATTTCATTTACTTCGCTCATTTGTTCAGGGAGAAATTTTAATGCCTTGCTGAAAACTTTGCCAAGAGCAAGTCATATGTGGATCATAGGAAAACCGAAAACCTCTATGATAAAGTTGAAAAGATCTGCGTCTTTTCCAACTAGTTATGTCTTTGCCAAAGTAAGAAAAATTTTCTTAGTAGATGACTAACCTTGTTGTATAAAGTATGCTAGGAATTAACTAGTGTCTAGAAGTAATTTGAAGATCCCCAGGGTCAAGAAAGTGTCAGCACAGTTGACATGGTGCATTACAGACAACGATGTTTTATATATATCGGTTATGGGGAAAAGTTATTCTACAGAAGAAAGTGATGACTGGCTTTTTAAACAATGAACTCCCCTATCCTCTGAGGAAAAAAAACAACAACAATCCAATGTTCTAAGATACAAGTTGAAAGTAAATGTATGCTGGTATTTCTTTTCCCTTACTGGGAATTTCCACAAATTAATAACAAGAATGAAGGATAATGGAGATGAGATTTGAAACTCCTATAATTTTAACATTTTTTTATAAGTTATGTTACATTCTGTAGTTTGCTTCTCAGAAAAAAAAAAGTAAACTAAGCCTAGAAGATAAAGCCTATAGAAATTAGGGCAGTCAAGATTTCTTTACTCATGTGCATATGCATACTTCACTGTCTATATTCACACTATATTTAAAAATATAGAAATGAAGTAATGAGTTATAAAAATATTTTTTTCTCATATAGCACATATATTCTTGCTTATATTAGGGAAACAGGAGAAACTGCTTTCTTGTTTTGTGTTGTTATAGTGTTGAAAAAGAGTACTGAATATATCTTGGACTGCCAAAAGAACAAATGAATCTTACTGAGAGGTAATGCAACCAGAGTGCTCACAAGAGGCAAGGACGGTGAAACTTCATTTCAAAAACTTTTTAAAAAGAAAAGGAGGGGCCTCTTGTCAGGAAGAATCAGGACTTGGGAAAAGACATCATACTATAAAAGCAGAGCATAACAAAAGAGAGGAAGTCCCTTAACGAGATGAACTGTTACCATGACTGCAACAATGGGCTGTAGTACCTTCGACATCAGGAAGAAAGTGCAGGATAAGGCAAGGTAGTGATCTGTTGTTATTCATAGCAACACTCTTAGTCAACTTAGCAGGACATAACATGAAAAAGAAGATTTTTCTTTCTTTTTAATCATAATAACAATAAAAGGGGAGCTGTGATGGTTTAGTAGTAAGGAGTTATGCTGCCATCCCAGACACATGGTTCAAATTCACCAGCAGCTTTGCAGCAGAAAGATGGGCAGTCTCCTCCCATGAGATTTACTGCCTCTGAAAACTGACTGGAGGACCAGGAAAGAGTCAGTTCAAACTCACCGGTAGGCAACAACAGCCACTGGTGGCACAGATCATCGACTGCTCCAATTTATAGAAGTTGCACAGGAGAAAAATCACAGTCTCTTCCTGTGTGACATAAAGTCTGTAAAAATTCACTGGAGGGTCAGCTTTAAGCCAGTTTTGAATAGACCTCAAAAAGTGAGTGAGGGAACAAACAGAAGTAGCACACAATATTTATTTGGGTGGTTGGTTGAGCGCAATATTGTCTCACAGCATGGAATTTGCCCACCCTACTTATAAAAGCTCACTGCCTGCTTCTCCTTTCAGTCTGCAGAGTTGTAATATGTCAGTTTACTAATTTAACATATGGCTTTCAGAAGTTCTCACAACTATGTGTCTCTATGTGTACTCAAGTTAATTTTTATTTGCTTTGAAAAAATAACCAAGGTTATACTTTTCATCAGGTTTTTTGAAGAGAAGCCAGATTTTTATCCAAAATGGGAGAAATAACCTGAGCCTAGTCAGCTAGTACCACCCATGGGCAAAATTGACGTGTCTGGAAGCTCATTGAGAGATGTCTGGATCTGTTTAGTGTACATGTACCAAATAGTAAAGGACTATTCTAGAATGTGTCACAGCGTTTGCTCAAGGAAGTTGGAAACCCCCAAAAGAAATGTCTATTAGATCCACCTTCCATGGATGGCTCATTTGCAAACTTTCTAGAAGCTTAAGTAACATGAAAGGTACTCTAAGAAATCAAACTACAATAAGACTCAGGACAATAGCCGATTCATAAGTGGAAAAATAGACTCTTTATTCTCTGGACTGACTTCACCCTAGATCCTCCCTTTGACAATTAATGTTATTGAAGTTTGTATATGTCATTAAATCACTTGCAACTCATAGAACCCTATGTACAACAGCTCTGAACCCTGCTCTATCCTGAGCCAACCTCATTTTCTCTGACACACCTACCCCCATTAACCCAGTCACTGAGTCAATCTGTCTCATCTAGGATCTTCCTTTCTTGGGCTATCCTCTTATCCTTCCAAGCATGATGTCCCTCTCCAAGGACTGGTCCCTCCTTGCAACATATCCAAAGTATGTGAGATGAAGCTTCAAAATCCTTGCCTCCATGGAGCCTCTTGGTTTCAACCTCTTTTGGTTAAACCTGTTTGTTCTCATAGCAGTTCAGAGTATATTCAATACTCTTCTCCAGATCACAACTCAAGGGCATCAATTCTTCTATCATCCTTAGTCATTATCCAAGTTACAGTAACTATTATACTTCCCAGAACTTTATAAATTACCAACAAATTTGAACAAAGCATAAGTCATCATATAACTTTTATCCTATAATTAAATTCTTCCTAGAAAGAGAGGATGGAAGTTCATGATTCTATGACAAATCCTAAAATAAGATATTAATGTCAGACTAGACAATACTATTGATTAATTCTATTAGAAAATGCCTATTCTGCCCACAAACGCAATACCATATTCTTTTTTCCTTTTCTTTTTCTACCTTTATCACCATCCATATTTTACAGGAATGTGAATCAGGAAGTAAGTTACTAATACTAACACTCAGCAGACTACATCAAAACTACTCCCAGAGGAAATAAGTTCTTCCTCGAATTGTGAGCATGAGCCTTTTCTATTTGCACGGAGATATTATTTTATAATTAGTAAGTTGCCATATTGTTGACTCTGAGCACTATGAAGTAGACATTTTATTACATTTACTGTGAACAAGGGATCTTCAGAATACAGGTAATGTCTTTTGAATGTCCTGACAAAGCCTAGCATTTGTAGGGACATCACAGATTAAGGAATAAGGATGATACTTTTGGCAAATCTCTGATTTCCTTCACTCTCTCAGCCTGTGATAAAATCATCAGTTTCTGGTGATTGTCAAGAGAGCATGGAACTCTCACCACTCTATTTTGAGTTAAGGGATGCTCTGTTTTCAATGCTGTCAGGTGTCATTGAGTTGATTCTAACTCACAGCAACCCTATGTAACAGAGTAGAACTGAGCCAAAGGGTTTTTTAATCTGTCATCTTCACAATGCCAAATCACCAAGTCCTTCTCCCACAAAGTCAACTATTAGTTAGCAACCACGTAAGCCTCAGACTACTGAATAGGTGCTGTAATGGATAGTAAGTATGACTAGTCAGATAAAAAAAAAAAAAAAGCAAAACTGTGCTACTTCTACAATAGTCTTATAGAGTATGTGTCCCTTCCTGCACTGTCCCTCTCCAAGGACTGGTCCCTCCTTACAGCATGTCCAAAGTATGTCAGAAGAAGCCTCAAGATCCTTGCCTCCAAGGAACAGCCTGGTTTAACCCACTCAAGGATGAATCTGTTTGTTTTCCTAGCAGTCCATGGTACATTCAATACTCTTCTCCAGCACTACAGCTCAAAGGCATCAATTCTCCTTCTATCCTCCCTAGTCATTGTCCAACTCTCTGATGCATAACACGTGATTGCAAAGACCATGGCCTGTATGAGACGTACCTTAGTCTTCAGAGAGACACCATTGTTCTTCAGTGCTTTGGAGAGGTCCCTCACAGCAGACTTTCTCATTGCAATACGTCTTTTAATTTCCTGGATACTGGTGCCAAGAAAATCAAGGGCCGAACTCGCTCATTTCTTAAGCTCAAGGAATTGAAGAACAAATTCAAACCTTGAGTTGCCAAAATCAAGGATGTTTTAGGCAGAATATTAAATTATCTAAGTATTAAAAGAAGATGGAAAGAATATGCTGAGTCACTGTATTGAAAGGAATTGGCAGACACAGAAGAATTTCATGAAACAACATATGAGCAAGAGCCTATGGTGATGAAGGAAGAAGTTCAGGCTGCTTTGGAGGAAATAGCAAAAAATAAGGTACCAGAAATAGATGGTATATCAATTGACATGTTTCAGCTAAGAGATGCTTCCCTTGACGTGCTCACCAAGTTGTGCCAAGAAATCTGGAGAACAACCACTTGGCCAACTGACTGGAAGAGATTGATATTTGTTCCCATCCCAAAGAAGGGTGAACCAACAGACTGTGGAAACTATAGAACACTATCATTGATTTCACCTGCAAGCAAGACTCTTGGGAGTAATCATAGGGTCACATAATTTGATGGGTAGAGAGAGGTGGGTAAAGGAAATAGAAAATATCCTGTATGGAAAACAATATATATGAACTTTGTAAGCATACCAACATAAAATAAAAAAGTATTTAAAACTTAAATAAAAAAGGTGTGCTGCTGAAGGAGAATAGGACAAAGGAGAAGCAAACAAATCTCGCAGATGGTGAACTTCTATTGGGTTCACATTTCTGTTAGCCTTTCTCTCCTCTAATGCTGGAATGGTAAGATTAGTTGGCAGAGGATGGTATCCTCTGAGCCCAGCAAAATTAGGGAGCTGTGGTGGCCTAGAGCTCAGGTGTTGTGTTGCCAACTCAAAGGCAGGCAGCTCAAGTCCTCCAACTGCTCCTCAGGATAAAGACAGGCAATCTCCTCTGTGTGATTTACAGTCTCTGAGGGTCAGTTATGAGTCAGCTCCAATTTGATGGACATAACAACAGCCAGCTGCCTAGAGCTCTAGTCTTACAGAGATATTTAGTTTCGCTTGTATTAGTAACTCAATGCAAATTACCACTTGCTTTACCCCATTAAATTAAGTTCAGGTTAGACTTAACACTCCTACAGTTCTCCCTAAGGGTTGTTTTTATAAAGCTGCTGTTTCCTCTAATTTAGAATTTCATTTAAAAGGAATATACTTTCATTAAATGCCCCTTCTGGGCAAAATAAAGTCTTAAGTAAACCAAAAAAAAAAAAAAAAAAAAAAAGAAATTCCGATTCTCAGGTAGCGCCCCAGACCGACTCAGACCTTCTAGAGGCTGGACCCATGAATAAGCATGATTAGCTCTCAATGTGATTATGATGCTCACTACTATTTGAGGATCATTGGTTCATGTGATTGAAGCAAAGATTTTAGAAAAAGGCTGTAGAAGTGCTTTACTTTTGTGATTAGGTGGTGGAGAAATAAGCCACCTAATCACAATAAGGGTTGAATAACTTAGGAAGCCCTAGTGTGAGGATTAGTGCCAAGACAAAGGCACATGGTTCTATTCCATGAGCTCTTCTAAGGGAGAAAATTGGACCATCTCCTCTTGTGTGATTTGTGTTGTTGTTTTTGTTAGGTTCCATCAAGTTATGGTGATCCTATGAACAACAGATCTGAACTCTGTCCTCTCTTGTGCCGTTCTCATCGATTCTGAGATACTTGAGCCCACTTTGGTAGTCACTGTGTTATTCTATCTGGTTAATGGTCTTCCTGTCTTTCGCCAACCCACCACTTTTCCAACCATGATTTCTCTCATCAAGGAATACCTCTGCTAACAACAAGCCCAACATATGTGAGATGAAGTTTTGACATATTTGCCTCTAAGAAACTGGCCGCATTTTCTCCAAGACATATCTGTTGGGGATTTTTAGCAGTGTCTTGGGTTCAGTGCTCTTTTTCAAAACCACAGCTCAAAGGCATCAATTTTTCTTCTGTCAACTCTATTCATTGTCCAGCTCTCAGATCCACAGCAAGTGACTGAACTGATTCACGGCCTGAATCAGATGCACTTTAGTCCTCAAACTAACATCATTGTTCCTCAGTAATTTGGACAGGTTCCTGACTGAAGACTTTCTCTTCTTTTTTGGCAATAAAAATAGTATTTTAGTCCACCTCTTCCCACTCTCCCTCCTGGTACACTTTTCCCCTTTCGCTCCCACAGCAACATTACAATCAGAAAAAAATAAGTTTCAGGGGGCGGGATTTGGGGGAGAGAATAGCGGTAAAAACAATCAAGCAACAACAGGAATTTTCAAAATAGGTTATTCTGCTTAGTCCACCTCTTCTCCCTCTCCCTCCTGGTACACTTTTCCCCTTTCGCTCCCACAGCAACATTACAATCAGAAAAAAATAAGTTTCAGGGGGCGGGATTTGGGGGAGAGAATAGCGGTAAAAACAGTCAAGCAACAACAGGAATTTTCAAAATAGGTTATTCTGCTTAGTCGTCATCTTCTCCCTCTTCGTCAGGCTCTAGTTTTCGCTTCTGACCGTTTTCTTCTTCTCCAAGATCTTCTTCATCTTCCTCGTCATCGACGTCTTCGTCATTATAATCTTCTTCATCTTCCTCCTCCTCTCTGCTCACATCCTCCTCTTCACCTTCCTCCTCTTTCTCCTCCTCCTCCTCGTCTTCCACTACCTGAGCATCTTCATTACCTTATTCCTCATCCTCCTCGTCATCCAGGCCCTCCATGTAGCCCTCAGCATCCGAGTCAGATGTTTCCTTGACATCCCAGTCGTAGCCATCAAGGTATGTGAGTTGTGGGAGGAGCTTGAACACGTTTTTCTGATAGTTGTTCAGAATCTCAGGGGCTCTGGAAGTCTTAGCAGAAAAGTCTCCAAACCTCACACATCTAAATTTAAGTGGCAACAAAATTAAAGACCTCAGCACAATAGAGCCACTGAAAAAGATAGAAAACCTCAAGAGCTTAGACCTTTTCAATTGTGAGGTAACCAGCCTGAACCACTGAAGACTTTCAATGCAATACATCTCCTCATCTCCTGAACTCTAGAATGAAAGCTGCTAGTTGTGGGGGATCCAAGTGAGAGGAAATCATTGCCAACTTCAATCTTTTCTCCATTTATTGTGATGTTGATTATTGGTCCAGTGGTGGGGATTTTTCCTTTCTTGATATTGATATGTAATCACCATTGAAAATTGCAGACTCTGATCTCCTACAACAAGTGCTTCAATTCCTGAGGCTGGGCCTAACAATCTGCATAATACAGGTTGACTAGTCCACCTCCTATCTTGATGCCTGCTCTTTTTCATATAGTCCAGCTTCTCAAATAATTTGATCAGCATACAGATTGAATAGCTATGGAGAGAAGACATAACCCTGACCTTTCTTAATTTTATACCACATTACATTATAAGAAGATGTGCTGCAATCTCAAAGGCATGAGGTTTGAAACCACCAGTTGTGTGTCAGGAAATGTGAGGATTACACAGGGTTCAGATCTTTTGTTCACAGGATCGCTATGAATTGTACCTGACTCAATGGCACCTAAGAACAACAACAACAAAAACTACAGTTGTCTTTGAGTTTTGGTGCTAGAGAAGCATATTGAACATACCATGGGCTTCTAACAGAACAAACATGTCAGTCCTTGAAAGGGTAAAACCAAGTTGCTCTCTGGAGGCAAAGATTTTGAAACTCTGTCTAACATACTTTGGGCATGTTGCTTTTAGGGATCAGTCCTTGGAGAAGGACATAATACTTGGAAGGGGAGAGGAACAATGCAGGAGAGGAAGATCCTGGATGAGATTAACTGACACAGTGACTGTGGTCATATGGTTTGGTTTATCAGAGACAGTGAGATTGGCCCAGGGTAGGACAGAGTTCAGAGCTATTGTATGTAAGATCACTGAAGTATGTAAGGTGACTAATGGCACATAACAACAACAGCATTGTAAATGGTATAGCTTTCTTGGTTTCTTTCTCTATGTTTTCTTTGCTACTGTAAAGGAATTCACTGAATTTTATACATTAATCCTGTATTCTGTCATTCTACTAAATTGGCCTGAGAACCAGAAAAAAAAATATTGATATGTAGTTACTTGAAGAGCTATGGAAAAAGAAGTACATGATAGAAGACACAATGAAAGTCACTACGAGACAGGGAGTCAGAAGAAATATATCAGTGAGTAGGAACTTGAACAACCATGGAATGGAATGCAAAAGATGGAAGAAAGAACTGAAACGATAGATAAAAAAAGTGCAAGGACTTTAAAATATCCTTACAAGACAGAGAGAGTATAACCATGACAGTACTAAAAATAACATAAATGCATGAAAACAATCAAGAATAGTAATACTGTAATGGTAGAAGTGTCTAACACGCTAGAAGGACCAAAATGTAGTAGAAGAGATGGAGTAGAAAGTCAGTGAGCTGGAAGACAAGAACCTCAATGGAAAAATCCTGGAAGAAAAAACAAAGATGAGATGTAAAGAAAATTAAAATATTAGAATCAAGTAGGATGACATAAAAAGGACAACATAACATATAATTGTAATTCCAGAACATGAAAGGGGCAGGGAAATCATTGTAAAAATTGTAGAAGAAGTATAAGAAGAAAACTTCCCAAGTATTAGAAAGAACCAAGAAATCCATATTCAAGAAGCTCAGCAAATACCAAATGTACTAGACAAGAAAAGAAAAATATCAAGACATGGTGTTATTATGTGCCATATAGATACAATAGTTCTGAACTCTATCCTGAGCCTGTATCATTGTCCCTAACACACCTAACCCCATTTTCTCAGTTACTGTGTCAGTCTGTCTCATGCAGGGTCTTCTTCTCCTGCACTGTTGCTCCATCCTTCCAAGCATAATGTCCTTCTCTAGGACTGGACACTTCTGGCCACATGATCCAAGTACATGAGACAGAGCTTCCTAGCCTCTGAGGAGATACATGGTTTAACCCTCTCCAAGACAGACTCATTTGTCTTCTTGGTGGTCTGTGTTCAAGACTCTTCTAAAGCATCACAACTCAAAGTCATAATAAATAATTATGAAGTTTGTGGCCTGGATCAGGCATACCTTAGTCTGGAAATAGACATTGTTGCTGCTTCTCAGTACTCTGGAGAAGTCCCTGATGTCACATTTTCCCATTTAAATTTTTCTTTTGATTTCCTGTGTGCTGGTACCAAGAGTGTTGATTGTGGAGCCAAGAAAGTTGTAACTGTTAACAGACTCAATCTCTTCTCCATCTATCATGGTGCTGCCAATTGGCCTAGTGGTGAGGATCTTTGTCTTTTTGATGTTGAGCTTCAATCCACATTGACGACTACAGTCATTGACCTTCTTCAGCAAGCGCTTCAGTTCCTCCTCAGTTTCAGCAACCAAATTGTGTCATCTGCTTAAAGTAGGTTGTGCTACATTCCTTCTTATAGAGCCAAGCCTCCTGAATGATTTGCTCTACATATAAATTGAAAAGTTTTGGAGACATGCTGAATCCTTGGCACACTTCTTTCCTGATCTTGAACCATGTAGTGTTTCCTTACTCTTTTCTGAGAGCTTTTCCCAAATCTCAGTATAGTTTTCACAAAAGCACAATCAAGTGTTCTAATATTCCCATTTTCCTCAAGGTTAGCCACAACTTGTTTTGATCCACACAGTTAAATGCCTTTTCATAGTCAATGAAATATGATAGATATTCCTCTGGTACTCTTTTCTTTCTGCCAAGATCCATCTGACATTCATGATAATATCTCTAGGGCCATAGCCTCTTCTAAACCCAGCTTGTATTTCTGGTAGTTCTGTGTCAATGTACTGTTCCAGTAATTTTTTAATAATCTTCAGCAAGATTTTGCTTGCATGTGATATTAGTTATATTGTTTGATAATTTTCACACTCTCTTGGACCATCTTTTTTTGGAATGGGAATAAATATGGATCTCTTCCAGTCAGTTGGGGCCAGGTAGTTGTCCTACAGAGTTCTTGGCACAACCTGGTGAGCATGTCCAGGGCAGCACCTGCTTGTTTAAATGTGTAAGTTGGTATTCCATCAGTTCCTGAGGCCTTATTTGTGCCAAGTCCTTCGGAATAGCCTCATTCAAGACATAACATAGTCTAATTCTCTTAAATAAAAGATAAGTCTAGAATGCTAAATGTAATGCAAGAAAAACAGGGTCACCTACAGAGGAAAAAAAATTAGATTAAGTTCTGATTTCTCAGCAGAAACCATGAAAGCAAAAAGACAGTGGAATGTCATATACAGAAAGTTGAAAGAAAACAATTGCCAGCCAAGGATCATTTACCCAAAGTTGTCTATCAAATATGAAGGAGAAAGTCCTTTTCAAAAAAATAAAGAACTCAAGGAATTTGTGAAAACAAGATTCTATTTCTGGCCTTATTTCTCTTACCAAGTCCATACTCTCTGATTATAATTCCTTCTACATTGCTCCTAGCTTTTGCATGCCAGTCACCAATTATCATTAACACATGATGATCACATGTTTGATCAATTTTGGACTGCAAAATTTGGTAAAAAATTTCAATTTCCTCCTCTATGGTTTTAGCTGTTGGTACTTATATATAAATAATAGTTGTATTAACAGGTCTTTCTTGCATGCATATCATTAGTACTCTATCACTCACAACATTGTATTTTAGAAACTTGTTTGCCTCTGGAAACTTGCTCTATATGGTCAGCTATGAATCAGTTCTGACTTGACAGTGCATAACGACAACAATAGTGGGGGTGGGGGAGGAAAGAGATTCTTACAAAAGAATACATATGCAAGAAAACCAGTCATTTGAATCAGCATTAGAAATTGTGTCATTATACGTAGCAGTTGCACTTGAAACAAAAATTACAACAATGATAGAGAAATGCATATGATGTGGTGAATCTTAGGTCAACACTGTGTTTCTCTTACATGACAGGCACTTCAGGATGCCTTGAAGATTGAGGGTGCAACATTTTCTGAGAACTATTTGGGGAAGTCACAAATGAAGTGCTGTCATGAGGAGATGAAAACACAAATGGAAGTTCTAAAACACCAGGTGAGAAACAGGAAGTAGCGTGAGCTTATAGAAAACCTGGGGTTCAATGTTCATGTTTCTTTGGCCATTCTTTAATGTCTTACTTCTCAACATGTGTCAAAGTTTCTTGCATTTGTTTCAGTAAGAATTGTCTAATTTTAAAGTTTGATGAGAAACTACAGATTATCAGATACAATTCCTATATTATGTTGTTGTTGTTATGTGTCGTCGAGTCATTTGCGACTCATAGCAACCCTATGTACAACAGCCCTAAACCCTGCTCTATCCTGTGCCAATCACACTGCCTCAGACACACCCATCCCAATTACCCCAGTCACTGAATCAATCCATCTCATAGAGGGTCTTCCCCTCTTGCGCCATCCCTCCATCCTCCCAAGCATGATATCCCCCTCCAAGGACCTGTCCCTCCTGGCTACATGTCCAAAGTATGTCAGATGAAGCCCCAGAATCCTTGCCTCCAAGGAGGTGCTTGGTTTAACCCTCTCCGGGATGAATCTGTCTGTTTTCTTGGCAGTCCATGGTACATTCAATACTCTTCTCCAGCACCACAGCTCAAAGACATCAATTCTCCTTCTATCCTGCCTAGTCATTGTCCAACTGTCTGATGCATAACAAGTGATTGCAGAGACCATGGCCTGTATCAGGCACACCTTAGTCTCCAGAGAGACACTGTTGCTCCTGAGTACTTTAGAGAGGTCCCTAACAGCAGACTTTCCCATCGCATTACGTTTTTTAATTTCCTGGCTAATGGTGCCAAGAGTGTTGACTGTGGAGCCGAGCAAACTGAAGCTGTGAACAATTTCAATCTCTTCACCACCCATCCTGATGCTACCAATTGGTCCAGTGGTGAGAATCTTTGTCTTCTTGACATTGAGCCTCAGTCCATACTGAAGGCTGCAGTCCTTGACCCTCTGCAGCAAGTGCATGAGGTCCTCCTCAGTTTCAGCAAGCAGGGTTGTGTCATCTGCATAACGCAGATTGTTAATAGATCTTCCACCAATCCTGATGCCACAATTCTCCTCACAGAGCCCATCCTCCCGGATAATCTGCTCTGCATACAGATTGAAAAAGTATGGAGACAGGACATATCCCTGGTGTACACCCGTCCAAATTTTGAACCATGCCTATATCATAGAAGAGGATATTAAGGTTAACATCTCCTCCCATGTGATTATTGCCTCTGAAAGCCCACTGGAGGGTCAGCTACTGGTCAGTTCAGACTCAGTGGCAATGGGTGAGTGAGTGAGCTGACATAGAGAGAGTTTGTGGTGGCAAATCTGGGCTTAGTATTTTATCAACTTTATCTTAATAATCCAAGGAGCCTTGGTAGATCAGTTGTTAAACACCTAGTTTCTAACTGAAAGGTCAGTGGTTCAAAATACGTCACAATAAAGATGTGGCGGTCTACCTCTGTAAAGATTTACAGCCTTGGAAACCACCTGGAGCAGTTAGTGTCACTCTTTAATATAGGGTCACTGTGGGTCAGAATTAATTCGATGGCAATGGGTTTAAAAAAAAAGTCTGAATAATATGCTTAATTAGATTTCCAATTAAATATATAGCTTAATAATAAATCCATGAAAAGAATCAATGTAATATTCAGAGTTTTAAAGCCTGGCCAAATTCTCAACCCCTGAAGCACTAGAAATTCTAGCCAGAATTTCTGTTAAAAAAACACATCTGTACTCAGACACTTGAGTCATCTTCTATGTTCTCATATAATGCAGACCACATGCAAAAGAGTCACACATGGAGTCAAGAGCCATGGTTTAGCTCATGTTTGATACAGACAGTGACAGGCATTATCTTTCTCATAATCCCTTGTGGGTAGGCCAGAATCTAACTCCTTAGTTTTGTCTGGCTATATCTCTAATTTTTCTGTGTACTCATGTTAAGTTCCATCAGTAACCAAGTTCCAAATGAAACTCTGTAAGATTTAAATTCCAAACAAACTGAGCTACACTCTTGGCCCTCACCTGACTAAAAGAGTACTTGGTCATCGTGTCGTGTTTGAGAAAGAGTCCTCTGTTCTGACTGGATGGGCTTCTTCCACTTAAAATGCCTCTGAAAATTCTTACAGATTACTTGAAGTATGTCTGGAATTGAACATCAGCTATCAATCCAAATGGCAGCTTGACTAGGTATAGTTTCTTTGCAATGCTTTTTATAAATAAAGCCCTAAAAACAAAATATGTGCATCTAAATCTGTATCAAAATGTTGAATTTCCCTCTTGTCTTTCCTACATTTTGTCCTGTTACCTGTAATATAAAGTTGATACAGGTTGTTTCTACTTTTGATGACTGCTTTACTTTCTTGATTCTATTAACAGAAATAATTTCTATACATGTCATCAAAGAACACTGATTTATTTTCTCACAGTTCAGAAGTCCAGAAGTAAAAATTCAGGTGCCAGCTCTAGCAGATTTTCTATTTCAAAACCTTTTCTGTTGGCTCTGGAGGAAAGTCTGAAGTTTTTCAGCTTCTGTTCTTCACTGCCTAGGCACCCTTTATGCAACATGGCATCTGTCTTCCCCTTCCTTCATCTATGCTTTCTTGTTGCTGTACTTAATCTGACCTTTTAAATCTCAAAAGTGTGGTTTAAAACACTTTCTTCAGGTGTGCTATCATTAACATAGCAAACTGTCCATGGATGTAAAAAGAAGATGGCCATCTCTGACCTTTCACGTCATTGCCATCAAGTCATAGCTGATCCTCTAGTGGTTTGGGAAGACTGGAAACCTTGTGAAGTTGATAATGGATTTGAACCCCCAGAGAGGACCCTCCTCTGGGTTAGCAGCACAACTACGTACGGACTAGGCAACCAGAGTTCCAAACCTCTTTTCGAAGTTTAATTTCTTTTCATACCTTAACATGTTATTCTCCAAGTCATCAGTTGACATAATGTGAATTAAAAACACCAAGAATTAATTTTTATTTTCTTTTTAGCTTAGTAACTGTTTAGGAGCACTCGGAGTGACTCTAAAGTAATGTTCCACAAAAATATTACCATACTTTCTTTTTCAAATCAACTCCCACAATTTCTCATAAAGGAAAACCTATTAACAATTCCTCATAAAGGAATATACATCAGCCTTTCATTTCTATTTTTGTACTTAACTTCTAATTCATATTTGGACACTCCAGCATATCAATATCCAATGGTTTAATTTAAAAGTTATTGTCAGTAAACCATCTTTTAAGATTTCAAACAGTGTTCATACATCAAAACTTGTATTGTAGATGGATGACTTGCTCCAAGACAGTGAGCTTTAGCAGTAGGCAGAGGGGTCCTAACAGTAATGGGCTGTGCAACACAATAATGGGAAAGAGGGATTGTTTTCATAATATACACATCGTCATTTTGATTCTGAGTCTTGACACATGCCCAGAGAGAAAAAGATTGAGAACCACTGCTCTGCATAAAGTAGAAGACATAATCAAAGTCTTATGTATCAGCATGGATTCCTACCATGAATCAATATTGATAAAAAAGGTAAAATGTTTCTAATTAGAAAGGTCTTGATACCATCTATTCCGAAATCATTTAACAATAGCTTAAGAGAACGAGAAAGGGAGCTCTGGCTGCCTAGTTGGCAGGGAGATGCACTGCCAACTCAAAGGTGGGCAGTTCAAATCTATGAGCTATTTCACAGGCCCCACTAGAGGGTCAGCTCTGACTCAATCCAAACTTGAGAGGATTTAATTTGAGTTTCAGTTTAAGAAAAATGGGAAGTAAAAGTAATCCCTCACTGGTATTTCATAGGTACAAATATATGAAGAAGACTTCAAAAAGGAGCGATCAGACCGAGAAAGACTCAACCAAGAGAAAGAGGAGCTGCAGCAAATTAATCAGACATCTCAATTCCAGTTGAACAGGCTGAATAATCAGGTAGGAGTTAAAATAATTTTTGACAAGCCATGTGTTTATTTTTATTTTATAATTTTAAAATTCCAGGGATTTTGGCTTCCTTTTATTGATATTACATTTCTTGAAGGATCAGCACCTGGAATGAAAACATTCATAAACAATGTTTTAAGGACTTGAAAAATTATTGGAAGAGTCTTTCAACTTAATTACATTAAGGAGTTACCCAAGAAATTAAATTCCAAGGTCTCCTATGAAATCTAGTCCTTTTAATTTTTTTTCTCATAATATTTATCTTGGTAGAATGGGATTTAAACCACATAGTACTTAAATTCAAATTCAAAACACTCCAATACAATGAAGTGACTTTTAAATTCCTATTATTATCTTGGAAGAACTGTGTAGGAATGCTTCTATCTTCCAAAAATGTATGTATTTTAAATGTGATGTATATTTGACACAATCTTGCTTGCCAAAACTGAGGAGAGCCTGAGCATTTTGCTGCCGAAGGTCAAGGACTGCAGCCCTAAATATGGATTGAAGCTTAACATCAAGAAAACAAAAATTCTCACCACTAGGCAAAGTGGCAGCATCATAATAGACAGGAAAGCAATTGAGATTGTTAACACTTTAGCCTACTTGGCACTACTATCAACACTCTTGGTATCAGCAGCCAGGAAAAGACAAATTACACTAGGTAAATCTGCTGTCAAGGATCTCTCCTTGAGAGTACTGACTCCTTCAGAGTACTAAAGAGTAATGATGACAGTCTAGAGACTAAGGTGCACCTGATCCCTGCCATGGTCTTGACAATTACTTGCTATGCATCAAAGACTGGAAAATGACTAAAGATTATAGAAGAAGAATCAATGCTTTTGTATTGTGGTGCTGAGGCACAGTATTGAATATGCCAAGAGAATGAACAGATCCATCCTAGAGAGGATGAAACCAGGCTGCTCCTTGGAAGCAAAGATTTTGAAGCTCCATGTGATATACTTTGGTCATGTTGCAAGGAGTGACCAGCACTTGGAAAAGGCCTCATGTTTGGAAGGATGGAGAGACAGAGCAAGAGAGGAAAACCCTGGATGAGATGGACTGATGATACAGTGACTACAGTAAAGGGGCTAAATGTGTCAGAGACAATGATATTTGCTTAGTATAGAGCAGAGGTCAAGGCTATTATACATAGGGTCAATATGAGTCAGAGTCAACTCGATGACACATACAACAACATCATATTTCTACTGAAATAAAAAATTTCAAGCAGTGACTTGACAGTAACTATCAACTATCTACCAAGAACTGAAGGGCACCCAGGAAAGAAAACCAGACAAAGTTAACCAGTTAATCAAAATGTTGCTGTTGTTAGATGTTATCTCACCAGAATGTTGTTGTTATGTGCAGTCAAGTCCCTTGCGACTCAGAGCGACCCTATATACAACAGCCTTAAACCCTGCTCTGTCCTGTGTCAATCGCACTGTCTCCGATACATCCATCCCGAATACCCCAGTCACTGTATCGATCCACCTCATAGAGGGCCTTCCCCTCCTGCGCTGTCCCTCCACTCTACCTAGCATTATTTCCCTCTCCAAAAACTGGTCCCTCCTTTACAACAAGTCCAAAGTATGTCAGATAAAGCCTCAGGATCCTTGTTTCCAAGGACCAGCCTGGTTTAACCCTCTCTAGGATGGATCTGTTTGTTTTCTTAGCAGTCCATGGTACACTCAATACTATTCTCCAGCACCACAGCTCAAAGGCATCAATTCTCCTTCTATCCTCCCTAGTCATTGTCCAACTCTCGGTCGCATAACAAGTGATTGCAAAGACCATGGCTTGTATCAGATGCACTTTAGTCTCCAGAGAGAAACCATTGCTCTTCAGTACATTGGAGAGGTCCCTAATAGCAGACTTTCCCATCATAATAAATCTTTTAATTTTATGCATGCTGATGCCAAGAGTGTTGGCTGTGGAGCCAAACAGACTAAATCAATGAACAATCTCAATCTCTTCCCCATCCATCCTGATGCTGCCAATTGGTCCAGTGGTGAGAATCTTTGTCTTCTTGCTATTGAGTCTCAATCCATATTGAAGGCTGCAGTTCTTGACCCTCTGCAGCAAGTGCTTCATGTCCTCCTCAGTTTCAGCAAGCAGGGTTGTGTCATCTGCATAACGCAGATTGTTGATAGATCTTCCACCAATTCTGATGCCACATTTCTCCTCATAAAGCCCAGCCTCCCAGATAATCTGTTCTGCATACAGGTTGAAAAGGTATGGAGACAGGACACATCCCTGGCATACGCCCTTCCCAATTTTGAACCATGCAGTGTTCCCTTGCTCTGTTCTGACGACTGCCTCTTGGTTCAAGTATAGGTTTCGCATTAGCAAAATCAAGTGCTCTGGGATTCCCATTCTTCTCAGAGTTAGCCACAGTTTGTTATGATCCACACAGTCAAATGCCTTTGCACAATCAATGAAACACAGATAGACATTTCTCTGGTATTCTGTGCTTTCAGCTAAGATCCATCTACCAGAATATTTTAAATGCAAGTCTATTAAAATAAATTGTAATAGAGTACATTAAAAGTAATCTCAGAAATTTGGCACAACAAATAAATACTTAAGTTAATTGAAGGAAAAATTAACAAATACAGCTTTGGGTTAAGAAAATAAAATGAAACACAAAATTTTGGGTTGAGATGTTATGCAACTCTTTTCAACAAGTAGGATATTGTTGTGGTATATGTTGTGGCTGATTTGTAGCTCCAAGATTTCCAGTCTTAGGAGGGAACATAAACTGTTAGCCATCCTATTATTTCTATTAGAAAATAGAATGCAAATTCATTTGTTTTCTGACATCTTATCAAGAATTAACTAGAAGTTCATAATTTTACATGGAAAAACTCTTTAGCAGAAAGATTTCCTCGCTACGAAATCAGATGGAATATAATTGTGGCAAAATGTAATGACAATTTTCTGCACATAATCAATGCAAACTACTATATAACAATGGGTGAAAAAAATGGTCTATGTATGTTCTTGGTAAGTAAATTACTCCCAAATTTTATTTCATACACACAAAACCTTTGGAAGCAGGAGTGGCATCCACTTCCTAAATAACTTGCCTCCAGAAACTCTTTGAACTTTGATAAATGTAGATAGTTGTAGAGGAGCTTCAGGCCTTTTGTTCATGGGGTCACTATGAGTCGTGCTCAACTCAAAGGCAATCAACAAAAACAACAACAACAATGTAAAAGCTGTCCATTTTTTTAATTGCAACTGTAGAGATTGTTTCCTGCTGGATTTTATCATTCTAGCATCTCAACATCAAGCAAACAAAGATCCTCCCCATTAGTCCAATAAGAGGTCATGATAGATGTATAAATGATTAAAGTTATATATTACTTCATCTTTCTTATATCCACGATCAACACTCTTGGCATCAGCAGTCAGGAAATCAAAAGATTAATTGCATTAGGAAATCTGCTGTCAGGGACCTTTGTAAAGTGCTAAAGAGCAGTGATGTAAGTCTAGAGACTAAGGCGCACCTGATCCAGGCCATGGTCTTCACAATTACTTGATTTGCACCAGAGAGCTGGAAAATGACTAAGGATGACAAGAGAAGAATTAATGACTTTGAGTTGTATCTTTTGAGAAGAGTCTTGAACATACCCATTGACTTCCAAGGTCTGTCTTAAAGAGGTTGAAACCACTTTGCACTTTGGAGGCAAAGATTTTGAAGCTCTGTCTCACATACTTCAGACATGTTGCCACAAGGAAGTAGTCCTTGCAGAAGATCATGAAGCTTGGATGATAGAGGCTCAGCACAGAAGAGGAAGACCCTGGATAAGTTGGACACAGCCACTATGGCAATGGGATCGGGTATTTCAGAGATGGCTAGGTTGGCTCAAGATAGGGCAAGTTTCAGAGCCGTTGTTGATAGAGTCTCTACGAGTCATAGTCAACTCAACAGCACATAACACCAACAACAGTTTAAAGGAGCTCTGTTAGCCTAGTAGGTAAAGAATTGCACTGCCGACTCAAAGGCACAACAGTCTGATTCCACCGGCTGCTCTATAGGAGAAAGATGAGTAATCTCCTCCCATGTGATCTATGACTCTAAAAACTCACTGGAAAATTAGCTGTGAGTGGGTTCCAACTCAACAGCATATAACAACAAGAGCATTTCAAATGCAGACTGGGAATAAATTCGTGTTCATAATTAGCAATGTTCTTGCCATTACAGAAGTTTTCATTCAACCACCCACTTAAATTATAAAACTCGGCCAGGTTCTGATTGTGGAACAGACCACCAACTACTTAAGCTGAAGCTAAAGAAAATGAAATCAAATCCACAGGAGCCAAAATATGACCTTTAGTCTATCTCACCTGAATTTCAAAACCATCTCAGGAACAGGTTTGAGGCTTTCAACACTAAAGAGAAAAAAACAGATGAGTTATGGGAGGATATCAAGAATATCATCCAGGAAGAGTGCATAAGGCCATTACAAAGAGAGAGAAGGAAGAAAAGACCAAAATGAATGCCAAAAGAGACTGAATATTGAACTAGAGCACAGAGAAGCCGAAGCAGAGGGAAGAAATCAAGATATTAAGGAGATGAACAGGAGAGTTCAAAAGGCAGTGCAGGAAGACAAAGTGAAGTATTATAATGAAATGTGCAAAGAGCTGGAGTCAGAAAATCAAAGGGGAAAACTTGCTCAGCATTTCTTAAGCTCAAGGAACTGAAGAACAAATTCAAGCCTAAAGTTGCAATACTTAAGGATGCTTTGGGCAGAATATTAAATGATCCAGGAAGTCTTAAAAGAAGATGGAAAGAGTATACAGAGTCATTGCACCAAAAGGAATTGGCAGACACAGAAGAATTTCCTGGAAAAACATATGAGCAAGAGCCTGTGGTGATAAAGGAGGAAGTTCAAGCTGCTTTGAAAGAATTGGCAAAAAATAAGGCTACAGGAACTGATGACATACCAATTGACATATTTCAACTAACAGATGCTGCCCTGGATGTGCTCACCAAGTTGTGACAAGAAATCTTGAAGACAACAAAATGGCCAACTGACAGGAAGAGATCTATATTTGTTCCCATTCCAAAGAAAGGGAACAGAGTGTGGAAATTATCGAACAATATCATTAATATGACAGTCAAGCAAGATTCTGCTGAAGATTATCCAAAAATGACTGGAACAGCACTTCAACAGAGAACTACCAGAAGTGCAGGCT
>NW_006399762.1:5564448-5566299 GCF_000299155.1 Elephantulus edwardii
AGTGAGATTGGCACAGGGTAGAGCAGGGGTTAGGGCTGTTGTACATAGGGTCACTTTGAGTCGCAGGTGACTCGACAGCACATAACAACAACAACAACAACCTATGTATAATGTTTGTAACTGCAGCTTGTGAATTTTTATTGCTATCAATAAAAGAAATACATTGCTTAGGTCCCAAGGGGGGGGGAATATATATATATATATATACAAAAGCCCCACACCCATTGTTGAATCAATTCTGACTCATGGACAGAGTAGAGTTGAAATTGTTTGTTTTATATCTGAAATAATTATTTTCTTTGGAAAGCATATTTTCTGTTATCTAAACACACTTTAAAAGAAACTTTTAGTGCTCACTTCGATGAAATATATACTAAAATAAGAATGATACGTAGAAGATTAACATGGCCCCTGTGCAAGGATGACACTCAAATTTGTGAAGTATTCCATATTTTTGGAGTTTTCTAGCTACAGAAATCAGGCTGGATGAGTCCTAAGATGCTTCTTGTTCTTGCAATAAAATTCTACTCATTTGAAAAAAAAAAAGAAAAATTTAGGTCAAATCAATCTGGAGTTAGATGCTTAAATACTTAAGATTGTTCATTATATCACTTAGAATCATTAGGGCAAATAAAAATACCCATAAAAAGAGTCAGTTTTGATGGAGAGAGACTTGGAGTAGGAACAGTTTGAGAGTAAAGACATATCTGTGCTTGCCAAACACTCCTGGTGTTAAGCTTGATTGAGTTATTAAATTTTTTTGTGCTTCTCTATCTTTTGGTTGGACTGCATGATTCACAAATGTCCCTTATGGCTCTGAAGGCTCTGTGCCTCCAAAAACAAATTATAGTCCTTTAGGACATAAATCTGAAACTGTATATAATGACATTCATCTCAGAGACTCACAAAGTTGTTCTCAAAAGTAAAAAAAAGAACTTGGTCAAGCCATGACTCACAGATACTGAGGATTACAAGGGAACACATTTAACAGTTTCACTTAGCTATATAATTAGTATGTTACTTTCAGTTCTTCACAATCTAATTTTGTGTGTTCTTTTTGCAAGGCATTCTGTTCGATGCTGTGAAGAGATAATAAAAGATTGGGTTTTGCTTGTCAAAGACTCACAGTGGAATCAGGAAAATGTATTCATAGAATACAGAAGTCTCACAGTAACTATATAATGTTAAAAGAGAGGTAGGAAATAATAATTTTGGTACGTGGGATGGATTCTAATGGCATCACACTATAGAGGACATTCAGTCAAGTCTTATAGAGAGGAAATGAATAGGATGCAGGAATAAAGATAGCATAAGTAAAGAGTGAAACTAAATCCTGCATCTGCTAGGTATCAGGTGTGAGAGGAAACTAAGGAAAGTGAGGACATGAGGTTAGATCCCAAGTAGTATGAAATTACAGAACACAGTAGTATAACCTGGAACAAGTCATTCAGCATATCCATGTAGCAACCCTATACACTACAGCTCTGAAGCTTGCCCTGTCATCCTTACTCATTGCCCAGCTCTTGGATGCAGAGCAAGTAATTGCAAAGACTATGTCCTGAATCAGGCACTTAGACTCTAGACCGACATCGTTGCTTCTCAGTATTCTGGAGAGATCCCTGACAGCATATTTTCCCAGTGCAATTACTCTTTTGATTTCCTGACTGCTGATGCTAAGAGAGTTGAATGTGGAGCCAAGCAAGCTGAAATTGTTAACAACCTCAGTCTCTTCTCCATCCATCATGGCGCTGCTGAGTGAACCAGTGGTGAGAATCTTTGTCTTCTTGATGCTGAGCTTCAAGCCATATTGAAGATTACAGTCCTTGACCCTCTGCAGCAAATGCTTCAAGT
>NW_006399762.1:5566807-5580847 GCF_000299155.1 Elephantulus edwardii
CCCTCTCCCCCACCCCTCCCCAAACGCACTTCACTATGCAACCTTAATTCTGGATTCCTGTGATAATCATGATACAGATAGACATTCCTCTGGTACTCTTTGCTTTCCACCAAGATCCATCTGACATTGGCAATATTGTTTCTAGTGCCTACAACCTCTTCTAACCCGCTTCTATTTCTCTGTTGATGGACAGTTCCAGTCATTTTTAGATAATCTTCAGCAAAATTTTGTTTGCATGTAATATTAGTGATGTTGTTGTTGTTGTTGTTGTTGTTGCTGTTATTTTTAAGTACCATCAAGTCAAATATGACTCATAGTGACCCTATGAACAAAAGATCTAAGTCCTATTCTATCCTGCACCATCCTCACATTTACTCACATACAAGAGCACATTGCAGCAATCACAATGTCAATCCACCTACTTGAGAGTCTTCCCCTCCTTGGCTGACCCTCCACTCTTCCTAGTATCATGTCCTTCTCCAGGGAATAGCCCCTCCTCGCAACATGCCCACAGTACATAGGGCAAAGCCTCAACATTCTTGGCTCCAAAGAGCACTCCGGCTGCACTCTCTTCAAGACATATTCAGTCCAGTTCAGTGTTCTTCTCCAGCAACACAACTAAAATGTTTCAATTCTTATTCCACCATCCTTATTCATTATCCAGCTCTCAGATGCATAGCAAGCAACTTGAAAGGCCATCGCCTGAATCAGAGACACCTTAATCCTCTAACATTATTACTCCTCAATTATTTGGAGAAGTCCCAACTGCAGATTTTCCCAGTGCAATACAGCTGGTAACAAGTCTTAATTGTAGATCCAAGCAAGATGGAGCTGTTGATTAGTTATATTGTTCAATAATTCCTGCACTCTGTTGGGCCATCTTTTGGGGGAATGAGGATATCAGTCTCTTCCAGTTAGCTAGTCAGATAGTTGTCCTCTAGGTTTCTTGGCACAAACTGGTGGGCACATCCAGGGCAACATCTCTTTGCTGAAATATGTCAACTGTTATGCCATCAATTCCCGGGCCTTTATTTTTTGCCAAGTCTTTCAGAGCAGCCTGCACTTCCTCCTCCATCACCATTGCCTCTTGATCATATGTTGTTTCATGAAATTCTTCTGTGTCAGCCAATTATTTTGATACAGTAACTCTATACATTTTCCATCTTCTATTAATGTTTTCCGTATCATTCAATAGTCTGCTTATAGCATCCTAAGTGATGTAGCTTGAATTTATTCTTTAGTTCCTGTAGCTTAAGAAATGCTGAACGAGTTCGGCCCTTTTGATTTTCTGACTCCAGCTCCTTGCACATTTGATTATAATACTTTGCTTTGTCTTCCTGAGCTGCCCTTTGAAATCTTATATTCAGCTCCTTAACTTCTTGATTTCTTTCCTATCCCTTGGCTTCTTGGCATTGTATTGCAATATTCAGAGTTTCTTCTGACATTCATTTTGGTCATCTTCTTCCTTCTTTGTAATGACTTGTTGCATTCTTAAATGAACTATATTCTTGATATCTTCCCACAGCTTATCTGGTCTTTGCTCATAGTGCTCAAGGTCTCAAACCTGTTCCTGAGTTGGTTTTTAAATTCAAGTGGGATAGACTTCAGATCAAACTTTTATTCCTGTGGATTTGACTTTACCTTCTTTAGCTTTAATCTGAACTTTCCTATGAGTAATTGATGGTCTCTTCCACAATCAGCAACTTACCTAATTTTTACTGCTGATATTGAACTTCTCCAATGATTCCTTCAATAAATGTAATACATATGATTCCTGTGCATGCTATCAGGTGAAATCCATGTTTATACCTGGCATTTACGTTTCTTATGAAAAAGGTATTTGCAATGAATAAATCAGTGATTATGGGAAACTCTATCTGTCCCCAGCCTCATTTCTGTCACCAAGTCCATTTTTTCTGACTACTGATCCTTCTTCCTGGTTCCCAACTTTTGCATTCCAATCACCCATTATTATTGATGTATTTTGGTTGCATGACAATTAATTTTTTACTGCAACAGTTAGTAGAAATCATCAATTTCATCTTCTTTGGCTCTCGTTGTTGGTGCATAAATTTGAGTAATATTAATATTAACAGGTCTTCCTTGTATGCATATGGATACTATCCTGTCAGTAGATATGGCCTTTTAAACTATGAAAGTTGCCCCTTTTTTTTCACCTTTTCATCTCCGGCATAATAGTTCATATGATTGTCTGATTCAAAATATCGCATGCCAATCCATCTCATTTCACCAATATCCAATATGTCAGTATTTATGCATTCCATTTCTTTCTTAATAATATCCAGCTTTCCTAAATTCATGCTTCTCACATTCCACATTCCAATCACTAGTTTTTACTAATAACTGTTTTTCCTCCTTTGTTTCCAAATTTCAGGGCTCATCTTCAGTTGTCATATCTATTATTCTACTCTAAGTGTGCTCTATTGCACATAGGGTTTTTAAAGGACTGTTATAACTCTGAAGTGGATTGCCAAGCCTTCTTCCTAGTCTGTCTTAAGCTTGATGTTTAACCTTAGGACAATATTTGACAGACAAGCATTTTACTGAAAGAAACAGATGAAAGATATTTCCCCTTACAGAGATCACCATACATGCAGTACCCTCCCCATGGAAGTCTTTATCAAGCTAACCAATTGCCCTTTTTTTTTTTTAAGTAAGCAACAGAGCAACACGTCAACAGTGAACTGCCAAATGTGAGGGCTGGGTTTAGAAGAGGTAGTGCTACCAAGGATATTATAGCTAATATTAGATGGATCTTGGCAGAAAGCAGAAACTACCAGAGGAATGTCTATCTGTTCTTCATTGACTATGCAAAGTCTTTAGACTGTGTAAATCACAACAAGCTGTGGCTGACTCTGAGAAGAATGGGAATACGAGAACATTTGATTGTGCTTATGTGAAACCTATACTTGGACCAAGGGTGCAGTCATCAGAACAGGGCAAGGAGACACTGCATGGTTCAAAATTGGGAAGGGATTCTGCCAAGGATGTATTCTGTCTCCATACCTTTTCAATCTGTACACAGAACAGATCATCTAAGATGCAGGCTGTATGAGGAGAAATGTGGCATCAGGATTGGAGGAAGATTCATAAACAATCTGCGTTATGCAGATGATACAACCCTGCTTGCTGAACGTGAGGAGGACCTGAAGTGCTTGCTGCAGAAGGTCAAGCACTGCATTCTTCAATATGGATTGAAGCTCAACATCAAGAAAACCAAGATTCTCAGCACTGGACCAATTGGAAGCATCAGTATGCATGGTGAAGAGATTGAGATAACAGTTTTAGTTTGCTTGGCTCCACAGTCAACACTCTTGGCACAAGCATCTAGGAAATTAAGAGACGGAAGCTGTCAGGGCCCTTTCCAGAGTACTGAAGCAACCATGTCAGGCTGGAAACTAAGGTGTACCTCGTCTAGGCTATAGTCTTCGCAATTGTGTGCTATGCCTCAGATATCTGGACAGTGACTAGGGATGATAGAAAGAGAATTGATTCCTTTGAAATGCGGTGCTGGAGAAGAGTTTTGAACATATCATTGATTGCTAAGAGACCAAACAGATTTGCCCTGGAGAGGGTGAAGCCAAGCTGCTCCTTGGAGGCAAGGATTCTGAAGCTTCGTCTGACATACTTTGGGCATGTTGCAAGGAGGGACCAGTCCTTGGAGGGGGACATCATGTTTGGAAGAGCAGGAGAGGAAAACCCTTGATGAGATGGATCGATTCAGTGATTGTGGTAGTGGGAGTGGGTGTGTCAGAGACAGTGAGGTTGGCACAGGATAGAGAAGGCTTTAGGGCTCTTGTACATATGGTAGCCATGAATCACAAGTGACTCCATGGCACATAATAACAACAACAAGCAATGGAAGCTTTTTATCTATCCAGATGTAAAAGTAACACTGAGAATTATAATGACTTCAACAAATGGAAGTGACAACTGAAAACTATTCAACTTTCTGAATGTAATTTGGAAATTTTAAGATAAACTCACTGCATGTTTGGAAATAAAAACTTCATGTCTAGAAATAAATTAAGATTCTTTTTTGCATTGTATTTCTTTTTCTTTTTTTTTTCATTGTATTTCTATCAACACTGCACCCCTTGACCTTCCAGGGGGTAACTAAAAGCTGGGGTAAAAAATACTCTTGGTATTAGCCAAAATATCTTTCTGAATAAATGAACACCTTTATTTTGTCCACAGATAAAAGCCTGTCAGCTGGAGAAAGAAAAACTTGAAAAACAATTAAAACAGGTATGTGGATCTTTACCTACGTTTACCAAGCATTTTTGTTATAATTAATTTCGACCCACACAGAATTCCCACATACAATAATTCCTCCTTCAGGGATAAATTAAAGGCACATTCAAACACTGGTACAGATGGCCTAGAACAGCTCATGGTTTTAATTTTCAACTGAAACATCAGTGGATAGATAGTGCTTAAGAACTGCAAAGACCTCCCAACCGGAACAATCGTGAAAAACATATGCTTTGCCAAGCAAGTCACCAGTAAACCAAGCCTGAGTGCGTGTTCACGCCAAAGGAGATGTCTTTATAGGTACACAAATGCCTGGGAAATAAATTTCTTGGGTCTTTCTTTTAATGGCATACAGAATTTACAATGGAAAACTATATTCAATACCATTGCCTTTTATAAGAAATGGAATATCTTCTTGAACATTTAGTCATTCTATTCTAATTTGTTCTCTAGGGATCTGAAAGAATATTATGTCTCTTTATTCTCAATTTCCTCCCTGAATTATGTTGCTATGCCATAGAATTCTCAGGCTGTCAACTTAGGAAAACTTATTTACTGAGTCAGTGGAAAGTTCTTCAAAAATGAAAAGTTTATGTGAAGACATCTAGGGAACATCTTAACTTGATACAACTTTTCAACTAGTTTCTAAGTTTCTGGTTTCTGCAAAATAGGAAAAGATGAAACATCAACCAAGGTTTTAGTTTCCCTTAGTGTAAAATTTGGTCAGTGAACATCATCTGAATATATGCAGTTAATATTGACATGTACCTTAGAGAAATACAACCAATGAGATGTATTAATGCACAGCAGGAGAGCAAAATATAGAAACAGAACACTGATCTCTGTCTATAAGATAGACAGAAGTATAGCCATAATAAGAGAAATTATAATCGTCTTTAAAATGTGTATGTGGCTCTCCAATAAAGACAGACACAGATCTATAAAGAGAATTAATTTACTTCAAGGAGTGTGTCCCCTGACTGTGGGGGATGGCAAGTCCAAACACTATGTGTCAGGGAGCAAGCTGGAGACATCTATAGGTGATAAGGAGAATGCAGAGAGAGAAAGTTCTGCCAAAATATATTCTTACAGACTGGAGGTAGACAGTACCTTAAAGAAACTCCCCTTTGAACTGGTTGGTTGTTGCTGTTGTTTACTGTGACCACACGTGGCCCTACATGGTTTTTTTGCTATAATCTTTATGGACACAGATCAACAAGTCTTTCCTTCAGAGAGAAACTTACACATTGAATGCAATCAAGTCAATTCCAACTTATAGTAACATTCTATCAGGTTTCCAAAGGTGTAAATGGCAACTGGGGCAGACTGCCTTTCTTCCACTGGGTCACTGGTGGATTCAAACTGCCGGGATACACTCAACCTTTTAATTAGCAGTGTAACTCACTACAGGCTATGCCACCAGAGCCCCCATGAACCTCTTAGTTAGTATAAGAGCAGTTAACCATTTAATCCTTGAGGGTCCTATTTATAGATTATATTGTATTACGTTATGGAAGGTGATTACATTATGCTGCACTGTTCTTGTTGTTATGTCTTGTTGATTCAAAACCAACTCATAGCTGACTGTCCAGCTGGTGTTCAAAGGCTATAAATTACACAGGAGGAAATTGCTCATCTTTCTTCTGTAGAGCAGCTGGTGGATTAGAACTGTCTACCTTTGGATTGGCAGCACAACTCTTTACCTGCTAGGCCATCAGAGCTACCATTAGATTGCTGATCATATTACATCATTAGATAGTAATTAGACTATTTGGTCAAACCACCGAGACCAAATTAGCATTATGTCATGATATTCAAACCTTGAGACTTAAAACAAAGCTTTATTGTATAAAGCAAATGTCAGTGCGAGTCCCCAGTTTCACTTGCATTCAATGAACTGATAGCATCATTCTTTTCAGATGCATTTCCCTACCTGTGACTGTGGCTTGGTTTTCCACCTTCGGGATCCATGGGCGCCAACTGGCCCTGGGGCTGATCAGGATTTACAGAAGCACCCAGTATGTACAAGTTTCCATTTCAACAAATAAATACTTAAACTCTCATCAGTAGAAATGTCTATGTTTGGATTTTCAGCATCTTTACATTAACAATGTTATGTCATACTATCCTATTTTATTTCAGTCTCTAATTTGTAGAGTTGTAGTGGTCAGTATACACTATAATTACTGTTGAAATACCATATTGGATGCACACATATATAAAAACTAAAAGATGTAATATTGTTGTTTCTGTTGTTGTTGTTGTTGTTGTTATGTACCATAGAGTTGAAACCAACCCATAGCTGACCCTCCAAGTGGGTTTTCAGATGCAGTTAGTTAATCGCACAGGAGGAGATTGCCCATCCTCCCTCAAATGAATATGTTGGTTTTAATGACACACCTGACTCTGTTAAAAAGACATTTTAGGTGTAAAAAAAGTGAAGTCACTACATTGCTATTATGTGCCCTCGAGTTGGAGCTGATCCCTTAGCTGACCTCCCAGTGGGTTTTCAGGGATAGTAAACTGAATGGAAGGAGGTTTTCCATCTTTTTCCCTCAGAGTAGCTGGTGAATTCAATCATGGGTCTTCAGGCTGGCAGTGTAGGTTGTTTCCACTAGGGCCAACAGAGCTCCCTGGTAAGTATAGCCAAACATAGAGAATATGGCAAAACAGTACTGATGTTTCATAAAATTTTACATTGAACTACTATAAAGGTGTCATTACAACTATTTAAAATAGTTTCTGACAATTTCTCATTGAATTTTTGGGGGGAGGCAAAGGTTAACAGACAAGAATTTATTCTCATACAATTTAAGAGACCAGAAGTCCAAAGTCAGGATCCCTGCTCTTGGGGAAGGCCATCCCTTTGTGTCGGTTCAGGAAGAACAACCTTGTTTCTCCTATTGTCTTGGACTTCCCTGGTGTCAGGGAACTTTCTCACAAAGAGACCAGAGTCTAAACGTGTGTACTCCACTCCTAGTAGTTCTTTCTTGATTTCTTTAAGGATCTGAAAATAATTACCCACCTACACCTTCTCTGTGTCTATGTCTACCCAGGCAAAATGAAAAGAACATTTGGGCAATTATTTGAGAGTAGAACTGAATTGGACAGTCAGACTCATAAGTCAGAGCCAAAGAGGTGTCATCCACCTGCCTTCTGTGATCTTTAGTCTTGTGTCTATTCTCTTTTTCTGTCTACATAGACAGAACTTTTACCTAGGGAATAAAATAATATACCTTTGTGCCATTTGAGTTGATTTAGATCACTCCTATAGTTTTATTAACTATATTTCTACTTGAGCAAAGAATCTCTGAGATAAAATTTTAATGGAATCTTTCTAGCAGAACACTTAATTGCATGTTTCTCTTGGTTTTCTGAAACCTCATGCATTTGTACTTGTGTCTAACTCAAAGTCCTTTCCTTGAGGGAGGCAACAATGTCTCCTTGGGTGGTGAGAGGCTGTGAGAATTGAATGAGCATCTCTTGTTTGACCTCAGTTTGACACAGAATACTGCCAAGAATTTGGTTCATTATGTGTGGTTGCCTAGTGGCTGTTTCTGCCTGTTCTCCCTCCCACATTTCCGTCTTCTAAAATTTATTTTCTTTTTCTTTTATTGTGGTAAGACATTTGTAATGTAAAAAAATTACCTTTTTAACCATTTTTAAGTGCACAGTCCAATGACATTAATTTCATTCTTCAAGTTGTGCAACCATCACCACGATCCATGGCCAAATTTGTTTCATCACATCAAACAGAAACACAGTATTCCTTAAGCAACAACTTCCACTCTTCTCTTTTACCTCTAGTAAACAGTGGTAAGATTTGCCTTCAAGCATTTGCTTATTTTAACTACTGCATATAAGGGAGGTCATATAATGTTTGACTTATATCATGGAGTGTAATATTTTCAAAGTTCATCTATGCCACAGCATGTATTTAATTTTCCTTTATAGCTGAAGAATACTGCAGTCTATTGTGCAGCAATGTTGTTGTTGTTGTTATGTGCTGATGAGTCGTTTGCAACTCATAGTGACTCTATGTACAACAGCCCTAAGCTCTGCTCTATCTCTCACCAACCTTATTGTCTCTGATACACCTACCCCCATTTCCCCATTGACAGAATCAATCCATCTCATCAAGGGTCTTTCTTTCCTGTGCTGTCCCCTCCACCCTCCAAGCATGACATCCCTCTCCAAGAACTGATTCCACCTTGAAACATTTCCAAAGTATGTCAAATGGAGCTACAGAATCCTTGCCTCCAAGGACCAGCCTGGATTCTCCTTCTCCAGGATGAACTTATTTGTTCCCCTAGCAGTCCATGGTGCATTCAATACTCTTCTCCAACACCACAGCTCAAAGGCATCAATTCTCCCTCTATCATTCCTAGTCATTGTTCAGCTCTCTGAAGCATGGCAAGTAATGGCAAAGACCATGGCCTATATCATGCGCACCATAGTCTCCAGACTGACATTGTTGCTCTTCAGTACTTTGGAGAGGTCTCTGACAGCAGACTTTCCCAATTTCCTGGCTGCTGGTACCAAGAGTGTTGATTATAGAACCATGCAAACTGAAGCTGTCAACAATCTCATTATCTTCACCATCTATCATGATGCTGCCAATTGGCCCAGTGGTGAGAATCTTTGTTTTCTTGGTATTGAGCCTCAATCCACGTTGAAGGCCGCTGTCCTTGACCTTCTGCAGCAAGAGCTTCAGGTCCTTCTCAGTTTCAGCAATCTGGGTTGTGTCATCTGCATAACGTAGATTGTTGATGAGTCTACCTCCAATCCTGATGCCACACTTCTCCTCATAGAGCACAGCCTCCTGGATAATCTGTTCTGCAAATAGATTGAAAAGATACGGATAGGACACATCCTTGATGCACACTCTCCCAATTTTGAAACATGCAGTGTTTCCTTGCTCTATTCTGACGACTGCTTCCTCGTCCAGGTATAAGTTTTGTATGTTATTTCTTCATTCATCTGTTGATGTACATTTGTGTTGTGTTCATGTTTTGGCTCTTATAATAACACAATGAACAAGTAATTTTCTTTTTTTCTTAATCTCACTGTTTACTTTTTCACTCTTCACCAGAAATGTTTGTGGGCATCTCTCAACACAGCTATAGTCTTGAACCATCTTTGTGAATATCTAAAGTAAGTTTGAGAGAGGCACAAAGAGATGGATATTTACGTAGGTGTTAGCTCCTGCAGTTCAGTGGATTGGAGAAATGTTCTTGTAAAAGGTTAACTGTAAAACTAGAAAATTATTTTCTAATTTATCTAGGATTTTAAAAAAGGTTTGAAGGTATTCTTACAAAAAGAAGAAAGAAATTCACACACCATAAAATCTTGTGAAACTTACCCTATAAATTAGAGCAAGTAAGGAAGTCTAGATCAAGTGAAATCATCAGCAGATATAGCTCTGTATTTTAAAAACATTCTATACCATATATAATCACATTTCTTTGTAGTAGTCAGTTAAACAAAATCTTACAGTAGAATTTATAAAAGCTCTTGGAGTTAATTTTAAAATAGGTTCTTTTATGCTTATATTAAAGTCTGAATTGCCTAACATGCACCAGTGTCTGTAAAATGACAGCATATTTACCTTCTTTTGGCAAATCTCCTGGAATATAAAACTGAGGCTCATGTCACTTATCGCCTGTGTTATTTGAGACATATAAAAATAAACGAGAAGATAATAAACAGAGGTGATCTCATTTCCTCTTTTAGCTTTTCTGTAGCCCCAAATGAGCCAAGAGTCTAGGTGTTTTAGTGCAGATAAAGTGGGGTCTGACTCCACTGAGGGCAACATTTCTCAGTGACATGTCAAGTAATTGAACATTTAGGCTACTTTTAGTGGTCTGGCAGCCCTTTAAATGTTCCCTGGCTGGCTCATTGTAATAGAAATTGTCCTGACTTATTTTCAAGAGACAATCTATTCTCTCTGTCTTGTGGGGAGGTAGGAGCCCGGGGTGAACTTGTGGAGCAGGAAGACAGATCAACTTCATAGGCAGGTAAAGCAGGGATTACTCCTTTGTTCCAAGGATTGAAACACAGAGCTTGGCGTCAGAACTGTATCTAGATAATTCAGGCCTCAAACTTTTTATTTATTTAATGCACTTTGTTTGACATGTACATGTAGGAGAAAATTCTAAAGGAAATATTTTAAATTCTCCTCTCTTCTGGCTTCAGCAAATCATTGGTTCTCTTAGGATAAATTATTTCAATGATGTAGCAAATAGATTCTCCAGAAAAACAGGACAAGGAGAAATATTTGTTCTGCTTCATTATCCTGGACCTCTATCTATCTTGTCCCCGCAAAATAGCATCAATTTCTTTCTTCAGCCAGGCTTCCCATTGCCTCCAGTAAGGATTTAAAAGAGTACTTACTGATGTTTTGTTTTATTTGTGGGTGATGGTGACTTTAACAAAGTGTTTATACTTCTGCAGATCTCCAAAACACATCTGTCTAAAAAAAAAAAATCAAGAAGAAAGAAAACACACCATAACACCAAAGTAGTAAAATTTCTGGCCAAATACCAGGTGGATTTGGGAGAGTGCAGGGGAAGATGGTGGTGGTGAGGAGGAGGGTTAGGCTAAAAGGGATGAGTGAGATTGACAACAGGCTTGGATAGGAATGACTTTTATAGAGCCTGCATAATAAAAGCCAGATCATATAATTATATTTTAACGTGCCACTATGTTTTATTTGAAGTCCATATTGCTATAATAATGTTTTATTGCTCCACACAGCCAGACTATCAGTGGTATGCTCCTGACCAGTTTCCGCCAGATGTGCAGCACAAGGCAAATGGTAAGACCACAGCTGTATCTAGCATTCTTTCATGTTTACATCCTAATGGAATCTTGTGGGGATGTTTACTCAATGCACATTCATTCCTACTTGGGAAAAACTTACTCTAAAGTTGTGGTGCATACACAATTCTAATTTGATGCACCTGGGATTCAGTTGAACCCCTTAAGAGAAAAGGAAAATCTTCGAATACAGAAATGCATGAATCTCATTTTGGCTTCCGTTCCCATCCCAGTCTCAATGTTAGTATTCCATCTGGGGTAGGAAATGAAAACTTTCAGCAGAGCTCTATTATAACAATAACAACAAAGCTCTGTGATTCAACTACAAAGGACAGATGAACACGCACTATTCCAGGTTGAGTTTGCTAAACAGATGTTTTTAGTGCCACTGGCAGACAGACAGAGGAAACCAGAGGCTCAGAACTGTGTTCCCTAGTGACCTGATGTCAGACCCCAAGGCATTACTCTCAGTGTAAGCCAGGCTTACCCACAAAACCTACCTTGAAATATGATGGGAAAAAACTAAAAAGTCACTTAGAAAGGACATATAATTTAAGAGTACTCTTTTATGTTATTTTCCTCTGGTGTACTATTCTCTTTTTCCAGAATCTACTGTATTTTCTAATCCTTGTTTTGATGGCCATATGAGGCCACCCAGGAGAGGGCTCTATAAATTGGGGTGTAATTATAATCCCACTTCTATTTTCATCACATACATTCAAAAGTCATTGTTGTCAGCTACCTGTTTAGAATTTCATATGACATACATCTGTTCATCTAATTACTTCAGTTGCAGAGGTTTTAATCCATCTGGAAATACTGAAGATGAGTGATATTCTGCTATTCTGATATTTCTGGCTATACTTGAAATTTGACCTTTCAGATTTCAGACTATGTAATTCTAGTTTTTATAGAAAAATAGGGAGCCAGAGCTGCTACAGTAGTTTTGCAGGCTCTAAATTCCGAATAGTTCTTCGTAACAGTCTATATAAATTCATCTTCCTCCTCTTCTGCAGCGCCCAACCTGAAGAGCTGTACACAGATTCCCAGGAGTAACCAAGGCTAGAGCATGGAGTAAAATTTCAATGAAATAAAATTAATAAATCCATAATAAATCATATGAGTACTTTTCAAAAAACTAGAGATGTTCTGTTTACCTAGAATGGGGAATAAAACATGGACATGGACTCGGTGGCTCCTGAGACACTGTGCTCTGTTATCGAACTACACCTCCAGGCCCTAGATATTCTTTTTTCTTTATTTCCTGTTAAAAATATAACCATTGGCTTTAGTGAAGGTTTGGGGTTCCAACCATAATGGAACGTTTTAATTAGAGGGGCATATTTACTGTTATAGTGACAATAATAATTATTGCTGTTACATAATGTCGCTGTTTTTAAATCTATTGTTGTTTTATAGCTGAATTACCACTCAATCATAATTTTCCATTTTCCACTTCTAGAATAAATGTTAAAGATATTTTCCCCTTGAGTAGGAATTCAGTCACTAGAAAATACAATTACTCAAATAATTTAATTTCAATAAGATCAAAAAGCTATTTATGTATGATCATTAGGTTCAACTTGTACTAATGTTACAGAAGCTAACAATTACATAAAATACTAAAGAGTTATGATGACCTTCAGAAACAAAATAAAATGTATACAATTGAAATTTTTGGTCAATATTTGAGGCTTATTTCTTTGGTCTGTTGTTGTTGTTGTTGTTGTTATGTGCCGTCGAGTAGTTTGCGACTCATAGTGACCCTATGTACAACAGCCCTAAACCCTGCTCTATCCTGGGCCAACCGCATTGCCTCTGACACACCCATCCCGATTACCCCAGTCACTGAATCAATCCACCTCATAGAGGGTCTTCCTCTCCTGCGCTGTCCCTCCACCCTACCAAGCATGATGTCCCTCTCCAAGGACCTGTCTCTCCTTACACCATGTCCAAAGTATGTCAGACAAAGCCCCAGAATCCTTGTCTCCAAGGAGTAGCCTGGTTTAACCCTCTCGAGGATGGATCTGTTTGTTTTCTTGGCAGTCCATGGAACATTCAATACTCTTCTCCAGCACCTTGGGGGGAAAAATGAGTTTTTAATAGAACCTACTGGGTGACAGTTCCACAGTGGTAAATTATAACAAAGTATACATTTTATTATATTAGTAACATAAGTATTTAAGTATGTTATTTATTTTAAACTTTGTAATAGTACCCTATATCATACATTTTACTGTTATACCATTTTACAGATGAGGAAATTGAGACTTGGAAAATGTATGTGACATGCTTAAATCATATAGTAAGATTTAGAACTAGGAGTAAATTACAGATATAATTTAAAACTATGGCCTGTGACATATATCTCAGCATCTCTGATAATCTACCTCTCTTATAGTATGAAAATATTCTAAAATTATAGATAAAAGGTAAGGAATATGCCTTTAATTTGAGTGATTACATGACTTTTTGCTCTTTGTCACCGAATTATAACCAACTCATAACTGACTTCCAGTGGGTTTTCTGAAACAAATAACCTCATGGGAGGCAATTGACCATCTTTAGAGCACTCATAGAGCACCTGGTGGATTCAAGCTGCATGCCTTCGAGATTGCAGTGTAGATTCTTAATACTAGACCACCAGATCACCCTGCAGTACTAGTAACTATGTACTATGACTAATAATCTCCCCTTCTTATAAACTCATAGCATATATTTTCTGTCCTACTCATTTGATATTTAGACTATCATCAGTGAAAGCTAGTGCTATGTAAGAGTGACTATGTTTTACAGACATACCACAAAAAAAGCTGCACAAAACAACACCAAAAAGAAGTCAACACAATGATAGCAATAAAACCTAGCCTCTCAATAGTCACACTGAATATGAATAGTTGAAATGCACCACGGAAGAGAAAAAGAGTAGCAGATCAGATAAAAAAA
>NW_006399762.1:5584572-5588009 GCF_000299155.1 Elephantulus edwardii
ATATATGCACACCCATGTTTATTGCAGCTTTGTTCACAATAGCAAGGAGTTGGAAACAACCTAAGTGCCCATCAACAAACGAATGGATAGAGAAGCTGGGGTATATTCACACAATGGAATACTATGCTACATTGAAAAACAAGAAACTCATACAATATTATTCAAAATGGAAGACCCTGGAGGACATTACGCTGAGTGAAATATCTCCACCACAAAGGGACAAATACTGCATAGTGGCACTGTTGTAAAACGAGACTGACATCGAGGTTGGGGGAAGACTGAGAAAGACGGGATAAATAATATATACTGTATTGAAACAGATGAGGGAGAAAACTATTTAAAAAGGATAAAGGCTGCATAGTGGAGTGGACCTAGGGGAAGGGACTGTAAAATGAAAGAATTTCTCTTTTACTTTTCGAAGAAAAGAGTGTACTGGGGGGAGAGGTGGGCAGGGAGAAATGTGCAACAATGAATGAATGGAAATCCAAAGTCTCTGTAAATTTTCATTAAAATTAATTTAAAAAATTATGAAAAAAATATAAAAAAATTTGTTCTGGAGAAAGGAAGCCATATACTGTCAGAAGTACTGGTCTGAGGAAGAGCAGAGCAGTGTCCTCTGAAGCTCCAGGGTCCAGTGAAGGGCTTCGTGGCCCCAAGTATTCAGGTGCCATGTACCACATCAATCTACAGGACAACTTATGTCCAACTTTGCTTTCAGTTACTATCTTTGGTTATTTTGAAATAGAAATAAATGATTCCTTTTTTAAATAAAAGCTTTAAATGAATGTTTTCAAGGCATTTGACACTCACTTGGCTTTCAACCTGCGTAGCATTAAATAATGGTATTTTTAAAATACTTTAAATCCAGAGATGTTAATAGGCTACAATTTCTCTTCAAAAACATATAAATTTGTAAAGGACATGTCAATGATGTTTCATCTGTTATCAGAATGGGATAATTTCTAAATGACTTGCATATTTCTAGAAAACTTAGACCCAGGGAAGTTAGTATAATCTTGAAAACAAGTATGTTTCTTCCCGTCTTCAGTGTTCAAAAGCTATTATTGACTGTTCTGCATATTTCCAAGTTTTTCCTAATGTGCAGAGCTGAACTTTGTCTAATGAGCTAAGCTCAGTTCTTGTGTATTCGGAAAGACATGAAATACAGGCACGTGGGATTATTTTGTGAGTAAGCACAATTTTTTTTCTCTACAGTATAGATCAAAGTAGAAATGTTATAACTGACTTCTTCTAATACTTAGTAATAACTAATTAAGTATTTTCTATATGCAAGATATTATTTTAGGTATTTTAGTTGTATAATTAAATAAAAAATTTATGGCAACCCTATGCAATGAATACTGCTGTCACCCCCTTATTAATGTATTAAATGTAGAAACTAAGGCACAGAGAGACAATGTAATTTCTACAAATTGCCATAGAAATTTATTGCCCAGTACATAGGCAAGCACAAGAAACATTACTCTAAAACCCACATTCATTAAAGCTAAACAATGTGCACTGAATGTATTTTTATTTTATTCAGATTAATTCTGAAGATCCTAGACAGAAAGTTGAATCCATTACTTTTTAGTTTTTGTCTTTTTTATGATGTTGTTACCTGTCATAGAGTTGATTTTCATTTGTTTCTATTCCATGTGACAGAGTAGAACTGCCTCTGAGGTTTTAATAGTGGCACAGTGGTTAAATCCTTTGCTTACTAGATGAAAGCTTAACAGATCAAACCCACTCAAACCTATGGAAGAGAGAGGAGGTAGTCTACTATTTTACAGATCGTAGCCTTGGAAGCCCTGTAGGGTTGATATATGAGTTAGAATTCAATTAGACAATGCAGTTAATCAGTCTTTAGAGGAGTAATCACCATGCCTTTCTCCCATGGACTACTTTGAATTGTTTTCAGTTAGCAGTTTAACCATTTTGTCAGAAAGCTCTTGTGATTTTTTTTTTATCTGTAACTATCTTTATTATATCAGTATGACAGAAACATTTTCTCTTAGTAAAGAGCCTTGTGGTGCAATGGTTAAGTCCTGGGCTGCTAATCAGAAGGTCCATGGTTCAAACTCACATGCAGCTATGTGAGAAAGATAAGACAATCTGCTTCCATATATTACAGCCTTGGACATGCTGTCGGATAGCTCTCCACTCTTCTACTGAGTTCTCAGAATTGGAGTCAGCAGGCTGGTAATGGATTAGGCATTTGTTTTAAGGTTTGTTTTTCTTCTGGTATGGTTTTCTGTTTTAAAGTTATTAAAATTGCCAGATTCATTAGGATTTTTCTAAGACTGTTAGAATTAAGAGAAAAAGGAAATAGTATAAATAGAAAAAATGTTCTTTCATAGATGTAAGAAGCAAAAGAACTTAGTAATTATACTTTACCATCATTTCAAAACAGGTGGGGAAAGTATTAAGCATTTTTTCCATGCAAAATACATTTCTTAATTGTTTTACCAGTAGATTGGTTGATACAGAACATTAATCAAAACCTCGAAACAGATAATTTTATGCCTATGTCTAGAGTTTTAGAGCAGAGTTAGAGAAGATATGTCTCTTTCATATCTTAATTCTGAAAGAGCCTACTTAATCAGTAAACTCAGTAATGTGGTGATTTTTGTCATGAGACGTAAATAGATAGATGTATAGAGATAATAAATAGAAGACAGATAAACACGTACATATCTCCGAGATGAGAAATAGGCAGGCAATAAATTAAAAATGATAGAATTTTAAATAATCAATTTGTTCATTGCAAATACTTTTTATATTAAAAAAAACCAAAACAAAACAAAAACCCACAAACTGTGACTATACACATGGACCTCACCTGATGAACTACACAGGAACCAGACTGATTATATATGTGAAAAGAATAGTTGGAGAAGCTCGAAGGCCAGGTACAGACTATGGAACAGACCATTAATTACTCATGAGCAAGTTCAAATCGAAGCCAGAGAAAATGAAAACAAATTTCTAAAAACCAAAATATGATCTTGAGTCTATTCTACCTGTATTTAAAACCTAGCTTAAGAATAGGATTGAGTCCTTAAACACTAATGAATGTAGACCAGATGAACTATGAGATGATAGTGAGATTATCATCTATGAAGAACAAACTAATTACAAAGATGGAGAAGGAAGAAAAGGCCAAAAGTGATGTCAGAAAATACTCTAAATATTACACTACAACAGTAAAAAGTAAAATCAAAGGGAACAAATCAGGAAGTTAAAAGAGTTGAACAGAAGATTTCAAAGGGCAGTGCAGGAAAACAAAGCAAAATATAACAAAATGTGTAGAGCCAGAAAATCAGAAAGGAAGAAGGGAAGAACTCACTTTTCATTTCTCAAGGGAAGGAACTGAAGAACAAATACAAGCAGGTTAGCACTTAGAAATGCTATAGGCAATATATTGAATGATCCAG
>NW_006399762.1:5588109-5590943 GCF_000299155.1 Elephantulus edwardii
AAAAATACTTGGCTGAAAGAATTTTTTTCAGAAAGTAGTATATGATAGAGAAAAAAAATCTAATGATAACAAAGAAGTTCAAGCTGCTGTGAAAGAATTGGCAAAAAATAAGGCCCCATTGATGGAATACCAATTGCCCTCTTTCAACAAACAGATGCAGCCCTGGATGCCCTCACCAGGTTGTGCAAAGAAATCTGGAGGACAGCTACCTTGCCAACTGACTGGAAATGATCCATACTTATTCCCATTCCAAAAAAAATGGTCATACAACAGAATGTGGAAATCATAGGACAATATCACAAAATTTTGCTATTAAAACACAACTAGAGTAGTACATTGACAGAGAATTGCCAGAAACACAAGCTGAATTCAAAAGTAACTATGGCCCTAGAGATAGAGTTGCTGAAGTCAGGTGAATCAGTCTTAACAAGAAAGACTACCGGAAAAATGTCTATTTGTGTTTTATTAAATATGCAAAAGCATTTGATTATGTGGATCAGAACAAACTGAGAAGAATGAGAATCCCAGAACACTCGCTTGTGCTCATGTGAAACCTATACCTAGAACAGAAGCTATTGTCTGAATAGAGCAAGAGAATACTTTATGATTCAAAATCAAGAAAGGAGTGCATCAGGAATGCATCCTTTCTCCATTGTTTTTCAATCTATATGTGGAACAGATCATTTGGGAGGCTTGAATTTTTTTTTTAAATCTTGTTCTTTTTTTTCCCCCATATTGCATATCATTGAGTTGGATCCAACTGGCACAGGAGGAGACTTACCCTCCTTCTCCAGTGAAGCATCTGGTGGATTCAAACCACATGCCTTCTGGATTACAGCACAACTTCTTGACACTATGCCACCAGAGCTCCCCAATGCTTGACTTTATGAAGAAAAATGTGGCATCAGTATTTGAGGAAACTCACCAACAACTTGTATTATGCAGATGACACAACCTTGCTTGCTGAAAATGAGGAGGACTTGAAAAACTTGCTGCAGAAGGTCAAAACCTGCATATTTTAATATGAATTACATTTCAACATCAAGAAAACAAAAATTCTTACCACCAGACCAATTGGCAGCATCATGATAGATAGAGAAAAGATTGAGTTTGTTAACAATTTCATCTTGCTTGGATCCACAATCAACACTCTTGGCACTGGCATTCAGGAGATCATAGGACAAGTTGCATTGGGAAAATCTGTTTTCAAAGATCTCTGCAAACTGCCAAAGAGCAACAATGTCAATTTAGAGACCAAAGTGCACCGAATCTAGGCAAAGGTCTTGTCAGTTGCTCATTATGCTTCTGAGGACTGGACAATGAATAAGGATAACAGAAGAAGAATTGATGCCTTTGAGTTGTGGTGCTGGAAAAAAGTATTGACCATACCATGAACTGCCAAGAGAACTAACAGATATGTCTTGGAGAGAGTGAAACCAAGCTGCTTCTTGATAATAAGGATTTTTAAGCTCTGTTTCACATATTTTGAACATGTTTCCAGGATGAACCAGTCCTTGGAAAAGAAATATCATACTTGGAAGGATAGAAGGTCAGTGTAGAAGAGGAAAACCTTGAACGAGATTAATTGACACAGTGACTGCTGCAATAGGGTCAGGTGTGTCAGGGATGGTGAGGTTGGCTCAGAATTGGGCAAGGTTCAGAGCCATTCTTCATAGGATTGCTATGAGTCATAATCACAAGCACATAACAACAATAAAAATAAGACATAAGTGAAATGCAAGTAGAAAATATTTAACATGGTTTTGAGTTTTTAATATGAATTAGAACACCGTTTCTTGACATTTCTTGGTGTGCACACACACACACACAGGCACACTTGTTGCTATTAGTAAATATCTTTTCTTTTTATTGTCTCTGTGGTATTCATTACTGTCCTGATACTCCAGATTTCCTGGCACAGTCTGGTGAGTACATGCAGGGCAGCATCTATTCACTGCGATATATCAATTGGTATTCCATCAGTTTTGGGGGCTTTATTTTTTGCCTATTCCTTCAGAGCGGCCTGAACATCCTCCTTCATTACCATTACCTCTTGATGATATGTTTTTTTTCTTTTTTTATCATTTTGTTATTAATTTTAATGAAAATGTACACAGACTTTGGATTTCCATTCATTCATTGCTGTACTTTTCTCCCTGCCCACCCCTCCCCGTCCAGTTCACTCTTTGAAAAGTAAAAGAAAAGTTCCCCCCTTGTTTTACCATCCCTCACCCCAGGTCCACTCCACTATGCAGCCTTCGTTCTGGACTCCTGTCATAACAATAATAACTAATCACACAGCCCTTTTAAACAGTTTTCTCCCTCATCTGTTTCAATGCAGTTATACATTATTTATCCCATCTTTCTCAGTCTTCCCCCAAACCTCAATGTCAGTCTCGCTTTACAACAGTGCCACTATGCAGTATTTGTCCCTGTGTGACTGAGATATTTCATGCCGCATAAAGTTCTCCAGGGTCACCCATTTTGAATAATATTGCATGAGTTCCTTGTTTTTCAATGCAGCATAGTATTCCATTGTGTGAATATACTACAGCTTTGCTTTGTTAATGTGATGAATTACATTGATTGTTTTCCTTATTTTGAACCATCCTTGTATACATACGTGTTATGAATTACACTTGGTCATGGTGAATTATTTTTTGATGTATCGTTGAATTCTATTGGCCAGTATTTTATTCAGGATTTTTTCATCTGTGTTCATAAGAGATATTGTCCTATAGGATTTTTGTTTTGATGGTGTATTTTCCTGGCTTTGGTATCAAGGATATGTTTGCTTAATAAAATGAATCTGGGAGAATTCCATCTTTCTCTAT
>NW_006399762.1:5599850-5601262 GCF_000299155.1 Elephantulus edwardii
CAGATAGTTTTCCAATTCTGACAACACCATTTGTTAAAAAGGATGTCATTTTCCCACTTAACTGATTTCTTCTCCTTGTCAAAAATCAGTTGAACATAGGTACATGGGCTGATTTCTGGGTTCTCAATTCTATTCCATTGATCTATGTGTCTGTCATTGTACCAGTACCATGCTGTCTTAACCACCACAGCAGTGTAGTGGTATTTGAAATCAGGGAGTGAGATGCCTCCTACCTTTTTCCTCTTTTTAAGAGGTGCCTTGCTTATTTGGGGCTTCTTTCCATTCCAAATGAAACTGGAGGTTTCTTTTACCATCTCATTGAAGAATGAGACTGGTCTTTGTATTGAGATTGCATTGAAGGTGTAAATTACCTTTGGTAGTATTGCCATTTTCATAATATTGAGTCTTCCTATCCATGAGCAAGGAATATTCTTCTATTTCTCCAGGTCTTTTTTTGTTTCCTGTAGTAATGTTTTGTAATTTTCTTTGAATGGATCCTTTGTGCTTCTGGTTAGATTAACTCCCAAGTATTTAACCTTGTGATTAGCTATTGTGAAGGGTATTGTTTTTTTCTCAGCTCCAGAATGGTTAAGAACATTTAACCATTTATGACACTCTGGTATCCACATAACTGCAAAAGGCTTTGAAAATTCTAGTTTTCAAACTGCTTACAACAGAAATTTCCCTGAATGATGTTTTACACAGAGAGGTTCAACATTCATTTGATTTAAAATCAAATATTCCCTTGAGATTTTATTTGGCAAAAGGTTGTTGTTGGGCAAGGATGCCCACTTTCACCAATCCTTTTCAATATTTTATTAGAAGTACTTACAAGGACAATAAGACAAGAGAAAGAAATAAAAGACATCCAAATATGCAAAGAGGTGGTAAAACTGTCTCTATAGGCAGATAATATTAAAGTGTACAGAGAAAACTCCAATGACTAAAATAAAAACAAACTCAACTACAACAAATGAATACAGAGGCAGGATACAAGATCAATATATAAAAATCAGTGGGATTCCTCTAAAATAACAGAAAACATGGGTATGGAAACTGAGAAAGCCATACCATTTACTCTAGCCAAACACAAATTTAGATGCTTGGGAATAAGCCTAACTAGAGACAAAAAAGACCTTTATAAAGAAAACTTCAAAACACTGCTGTGAGAAACAATAAGAGACCTACTTAAATGAAAAGATGCAAATAAAAAACCACAATGAGAGCCCAGGTGCAGTGGCAAAGTTTAACTGGACAGCAAGCAATAAATATTGGAGAGGATGTGGGGAAATTGTAACTCTCATACACTATTGGTAGGATTGTAAAATGGTACAACCATTCTGGAAAGTAGTTTGGCATTTCCTCAAAAATCTGAAATTAAAAACTCCATATGACCCAACTATTTCACTGCT
>NW_006399762.1:5601362-5609899 GCF_000299155.1 Elephantulus edwardii
TTCTTGATTTCTTCCCTTTGCCTTGCTGCTCAGTGCTCTAGTGCAATATTCTGAGTCTCTGCTGACATCCATTTAGGTCTTTTCTTCTTCCTTCTTTGAAATGACTTTTTGCATTCTTCGTGGATGATATTCTTGATATCCTCCATCAACTCATCTGGTCTTTTTTCAATAGTGTTCAAGGTTTTAAACTTATTCCTGAAGTGGTTTTTAAATTCAGGTGGGACAGGCTAAAGGTAACAATTTGATTCTTGTCTATTTAATTTTACCTTCTTTAGCTTTAATTTAAACTTGTATGCATTATGCAGATGATACAACCTTGCTTGTTGAAACTGAAGAAGACCTAAAGCACTTGCTGCTAATGGTCAAGGACTATAATCTTCAATATGGATTGCAGCTCAACATCTAGAAGACAAAGATTCTCACTGATGGGCCAATTGGCAGCACCCTGATAGATGGAAAAGAGACTGAGATTGTTAACAGTTTGCTCTGCTCCACAATCAACGCTCTTGGTACCAGCAGTTCAGAAATCAAAAGATGAATTACATTAGGTAAATCTGCTTTCTTTCCAGAACCTCTCTAGAGTATTGTGAAGCAATGATGAGAGACTAAGATGTGTCTGATCCAGGCCATGGTTTCACAATTACTTGCTATGCATTAAAGAGCTGGACAATGACTAAGGATGGCAGAAAAAGAATTGATCCCTTTGAGCTGTGGTGTTGGAGAAGAATCTTGACCATATCATGGACCATCAAGAAAACAAATAGAGCAGAGGGTAAAACCAAGTTTCTCCTTGGAAGCTATGATTTTGAAGTTCTGTCTCATACTTTGGGCACACGGCCAGGAGGCACCGATCCTTGGAGAAGGATATCATGCTCAGAAGGGTGAAGGAACAATGCAGGACAGGAAGACTCTGAATGAGATGGATTGATACAGTAACTAGAGCAATGAGGGTAGGTGTGTCAGAATCAGTGATTCTGCCTCAGGATAGAGCAAGCTTCAGAAATGTTGTTCATAGGTTCACTATGAGTCACAGGAGACTCAATGGCACATAACAACAAATGACAAAAATCCTGATTCTACTATTATATCATTTCTTTTTTCATATTGGCTTTCAGAACACAGTCACATTGAGAAAACTGTCATCCTTCACATGGTTTTGACATAATGTACACAGCACCATATTTCAAAGGATTCTTGCTTTGACAAGTTACCTTTAAGTTAGGTCCAATTTGTTGACCCTAATGAAAACATAAATGACTTCTTTTCTTTAACAGATACTTATATCACTAAAATGCCAACAGCAATGAGAAGTACCTATGGAGGAGTCCTCTTTAGGCATGTTAGAGCTAGGCTACAATTCACAAAAATTGTGAGCATATGTCAATGCTTAAAATAATCACCCACCATTTCCCTCCTCTGGAGCTCTCAATGTAGACTTGTGTGGGCAGAGGTGGGGTGGGGTTCATGAATAAAGTATCTTCTGCTTTACAAACCTAGACATTGAGCCAAAAGAAAATACATGATTTTTAAAATTTTAACTTAAATATTTGTCTTCTTTTTTTCTCATAGATTTCTCCTCTGAAAAGAAACCTAATCAGTAGAATCAGTAGAAGCAGATGTCAACATAGAAGTACAACAGGCAGAAAGAAGCTCAAAAGAGGCTCTTTTTTCTTTGGTTTTTTTTTTCCTTTCAATTTTACTGGGTCTTGTTTTGGCCCCAATCACATATCACCTTTATTATTCATATCTGGTGATAGTTGTCTTTAGGATGGAGAAGGGAAAAGGCTTCTGACAGCTGAAGACCATATCAAGTCCAAAGAGCCAGTTAGGCTACAATCAAACAGGACAATGTCACTTTGCTTTAAATAAGATCTAACAGATGCAATACGGACCATTCCTTAAAACTCTTGTCAGTATATTGTTGGTGGATGGACAAAGAGGATTCTATAATTGAAACAACTCCACTTTTGGTACAGTGATATTGCATATATATATATATATATATATATATATATATATATATATATATATACACACACAAACATACAGACACTCATATTCTCAGGGGGAAATGTTTTTGCTATTGTAAATTTTTAACACTGATCTTACTTTTTTCACAAGGGTTAAGTTCTTTAGCTCTTTTTTTTGTGAATTTGTCACTGAAATTGGAGAGCTGTGGGAAGCACATATGTTGTAAATGAAATCATTCCATCTGAATAAAATGGTGCATTTAATTCCTTAAACAGAGCAGTTTTATAAGCTAATAAGAAATTGTGAGCCAACTTCATTTTAGGTGAAATAGTTTATGGAAGATAAAATTAATAGTGATGAGTTTGTTGTGTCCATATAAATTTAAAGAACTACTTCAAAGATCTATTGATGGCTGAGTTTGGGTTTTTTCATTATGTGAACAGTGATGTGACAGATGTCTAAAGATCGGACAAATTTAAAAGCATTATGTGCATTCATTTAATAAGGATTCTACTAGGATTAACTAAAGATCTTCTTAGTGAGAAGAAATAAAATGAATGTGAAGTTTACATCAAGTTTAAAGTTCTGGTGGCATACCTTCAGGAGTTATGCTGTTAAGCCCAAAGCAGCACCTTTCTGGCTGTTCATATCCACCAGCCCCTCTTCTTCTCCTGTTTAATTTACAGCCTCAGAAACTCACTGGGAGTCAGCTGTGTGTCAGTTCTGGATGAGTTGAGAAGTACCTGTGGCATTTTCAAGAGAATGAATAGGCTGCATATGTAACTGAAATAATTCATACATATTGCTGAGCCCACCTAACTTAATTTCCAGGAGTTGTTTAATGCAGTTCAAGCTACTTTTTGTTTCAATATCTGAGAACACATAAAGCTATGTGTTTTGGAGAGATGAGAAAGCCTAAAGAAATCACATCTTTTCAGCCTCAGTCTTTATCTATAATAGTGCATAATCTTTAAGGAAGAATGTTCTGTCTTCTATATCAATTCCTTAAAGCTTTGTTACTGTTTTCTTATCAAAGGAACAAATCCTTTTGGGATAATATTGCAGAATAAGTTGATGAGTAAAATACATTGATATCTTTCAGAGTATTTTTCACATTTTTACAAATTCCTTCATGTTAGTGAAGTCATTGCAATATCAATAACTAATGGTGAACTAAGCTTGCCCATCGAGGTGGTCACACGAGAATAAAAACGGAACATGAATACAAGCACATGCCCCTTCTTGGCTGATTATAGATCAACCCAACAGCAGTAAAACATGATTGAACTATCCAGTCTGAAGTCATCACATTACTAATTAGCAAGTTGCCAAACATTGGCATGATTGTGTAAATTCTAATGTAATTGAAGAAAATCCAATTAAAATAAGGTCTAATTTAATTTAAACTCTCCATGGGTGACTAAATGTGGGAAGAAGAGCCCCTGCTCTGAGTGCCACTGCCTTTCCAAACAGTCTGATTTCTACAGCTCTGGCCAGTCCCTCCATGTGTCCCTCCCTCTGCATCATTAGGTTAGGGATTTAACTCTGAGTGGGCTAATTAGAAGGATCATACTCCTCAGCAGTGGCGCCTTCTTCATTATCACCTACAATTTCTGGAAATTATGTGATGAATAGCTGTATCACTTTGAAAGGGGAAATTCACAGTAGCGCTTATTTGGGAAATGCAACTGAGGTGTATTTTAGGTTTAGGATAACTGGGTGATATTTTATCTTTGCACTGAAATGATGTAAATTTAATAAAAAATAATCTAGTTGCTTTGTTTTGATTCTAGTCTAACACACTTCAGGCATGTGGCCAGGAGAGATTGGTCCTTGGAGAAGGACATCATGCTCAGAAGGGTGCAGGGACAGCACAGGAGAGGAAGACCCTGGATGAGATGGATTGATACAATGACTAGGACAATGGGGTTTGGTGTGGCAGAATCAGTGAGACTGGCTCAAGACAGGGCAGGCACAGAGCTGTTGTGCATAGGGTCACTATGAGTAACCAGTGACTCGACGGCACATAACAACAACAACAATGTGAGAGAAGAAGAGAATCCGTGGACTCTAGTTAGGTCTAAGAGTACAATCTCTACTACTTACTAATGCAGTGTTTTGGTTTTAAAATTTGTTTGTATTTTTTTGATCCCATTTTCCTTCCTACCAAAAAGAGTGCACTGGACAAAATTGCTAGCTTTATCAATATGAACTAAATACCAGATTCTTTCCTGGGTTCAGTCACTGGACAAAAGCCATACTTATTTCATAGTAAGAGTTGATTGATATGGATGAGCAGACATTCAGGGAGTTTTCCAAGATTTTGCAACAGATAAATGACAGGACCAGAATTCAATATTACCTGAGTGATAGCTGGTGTTTCTTAATTCTTTACATGTTGCAACTGAGCTTTCTTATTGTCCTGGCAAACTGTGCACTTCTACTGATGCTTTGGTTTGTCACCAAATTCTGATCCAGGGGCCTAATGGCTAGGAGAAAACACTTTGATCAAGTACTATTATATTTAACTAAACACGTGAATCACCGCCTGAGTTAGAAAAACTACATAGTCTAGCTCACTCGGACTGTGACATAGGAAAGAAAAATAGACATTTAATTTTAAAGTGAAAACAAGCGTACAAGGATGAGTGTGAATCAATATTTTAATTATCACTTTAGATGTAGCTCAATCACTAGTAAAATTGATTCTCCTAGTAAAATGGAATATAGTCACCCAATAAATTTAATATTAATAATAGTTGTTGTTTTTGTTGTTGTTATCATTATTAAAATAGCTAAGGTCTGTTCTGGATAGTGTGAAACCAAGCTAAGCCTTGGAGGCAAGGATTTTGAAGCTATGTCTAACATACTTTGGGCATGTGGTCAGGAGGGACCAGTTCTTGGAAAAGGTCATCATGCTTGGAAGGATGGAGGGACAGCACAGGAGAGGAAGACGCTCCAAGAACTTGACTCAGTAAATGGGACAATGTGGGTAGGTGTGTTGGAGTCAGTGAGACTGACTCAGAAAAGGGCAGGATTCAGAGCTATTGTATGTAGGGTCGCTATCAGTAGCACATAAGAACAATATTTGTTTTTTAAAATTTCTAAGCAGCATGCAATGTTTTACATTACTTCTGTTTCTATGCACTGCTCCTTAGTAAATATACATTCAGAGATGAGGTAGAGGTATTTGTTAGCCACTTTTTTCTCTAATTTGAGAATCTCTTAGCCCCTTTTCCATTTCTATTTTTTTTTTTCTTTCCATCTCCTCATACTAAATCAGAGAAATATAAAAACTATTTCTGCATTTTTTATGATCCTTTTTCCCCTGGTTCACATTTGTCTAGACACAAATTACACAGTTTGAAAGAAAAGAAAATGTCTGCTATAATCTCTACTATTCCATAAAATTTCAATTTTTTTTTAAATAGCATCATGCTGGGGAAATACAGAAGGTCAACAAAAGAGAAGACTCTTGATGAGATGGCTTGACACAGTGTCTGAAACAATAGGCTCAACCATGTTAGAAATCCTAAGGATGATGGCACAGGATAGGGCAGGGGTCGATATGAGTTGTAATTGACTGGACAGTATCTAACAATAATATATAGGTAGTAGATAGATAAACAAATGGAGAGGGAGGGAAGGTTGGAGGGAAAGAGAGTGAGAGAAATAGATATATCATTTCCCCTTCCAAAGAATTATCTTTCTCAAAGAGAATCACAAAGGAGAATTTTCACACCCCAGTCTTTGTGATTCCTGCCAAAAGATTTTGACCAAACACATCCTTACACACACAGACACATCACATATTGTTGTTGTTGCTGCATACCCTCTAGTTGGAACCGACCCATAGCTGACCTTCTAGCAGGTTTTTAGAGGCTATTAATTGCAAGGGAGGAGATTGCCCATCCTTCTCCCATGGAGCAACTAATAGATTTGAACAGCGTAACTTCAAGATTGCAGGGAAGTTTCTTACCACTAGGCCACCAGAACCATACATACCTTCAAACACCCTGCATCCCCCATATATGCATGCTTGTCATGTACACCTCACAAATATATGCACACCTGTCATCCCATATATACACATGACACACACATATTATACAAACACATCCTGGCAGGCCACACCACTGATCTCTGTTTTCACTACTGGTTTCTCTGGGTAGATTTATTAAAATTGGAAAAATCATACGATAATGCCTTTTTTCCTATTTTGTCTCAAATTCCTGTATGCATAGGGTACTCACATGAATTCTGACCAACTCCATCCCGGTCTCCTATAGGAAACAATAATATTGAGCTCTAGAAAAAATTAACTCTGCCAGTAATTACTAAGTAATGGGAGGGAACTCCCCCCCTCCCTTTTACGGGATTTGCTTTGAGGGGAGGGTTGTGAACTTCATGGATTTTGGAGCACATTTCCTGAGAAGTTCAAATGTTTCTCTGCTTTCCTTCTACTGTAGTCCATTCCAATGGCAAAAGGAAGATCACAATTTATGAGAGCAACGAAATTTTGCTTTGGTAAATTAAACCCAGCTCTCAGAGTTACCAAATGTGCTTAACTTATTACTGAGAATTATTTATTGACTGGGAAAAATTTTTCACAACCTATTTTCTAAGTCTACTTACTACCGATTTGTGTGTGTCTGTGTGTATGTGTGTGTGTGTGTGTGTGTGTGTGTGTGTGTGTGGTGCGCACACGTCTAAGTCCACATGCCATCCCATTTGCACATCAGTGCACAGAAGGATGGCCCCATGACCCCTCTCAGTCAGCCACAGACACACACAAAACTGGACGACAAAGCCTCATCTTCTGAGCCACTTCTGCAGGCAGGGAGGCTTGCTGTGCTGAAACAGAAGACAGAGAACCAAATCAAAAGAAGAAAATGTTTCTCTTGATTCCCATAATCAAATCCATTTTGTAGAATGTACATAAAGAAAACGTCAAGTTAGAAAATGTTGCATCTCACAGGAGTAGTCAGGCTCTGACACTGTGGCTCTGGCGGGGAGAATCAACAAGAAGTGGAAACAGCCCCTGGTTCTGGCACATTGTGTCCTAAGAGATTTCAGTGCTGGCTAGACTGTTCAGTGTGTGACCCCACGTGCAGTGGGCACTCTTGGCTACATTCTTTGTTATGTTAATGATCCGGATCAATATAGGGTATATGTTTTAAGCCAATCATCCATAAAATATTTAAAAAGTAGATAATACATGGGGGGAAATCCCAATGAAAGGGAAAGAATAATCTGGCAGATGTTATTGTTGTTGTTATGTCCCATAGAGCCGGAACTCACTCATAGCTACCCCTCTAGCATGTTTTCAGGAGCTATAAAACTGCCTGTGAAGAGATTGCTCACCTCTTTCCCTCAAAGCAAGCAACTGGTAGATATGAACCACCTCCCTATGATTTGACAGCACATTATCCTGCAAGCTAGACCACTGGAGCTGCCTGGATATGGTATAGGGAGATTAATTAGACCAATATTCAGTATGACCTGAAGAAAGTTATTAAGATGCTTGCTAATTACATTGACCTTCCAAGAAGACTGTTGTGTGATTCATAGCAACCCTATAAACAGAACTGAATCCCATCTTATGCTGTGTCATCTTCATCATCTCTGATACATTTGAGCCCATTGCTGTAGTCACAATGTTTATCCACCTTATTGGGAGTCTTCCTCTCTTAGGCTGACCCTTCACCCTTCCAAGCAAGATATCTGTCCCAAAAGCATAGTCTTTCCTAGCAACATGCCCCAAATATGTTCCCCAAAGCTTCACCATCCTTGCCTGCAAGGATCATTTTGGCTGCACTTTTTCCAAGACATATTTGTTCATATTTGTCTATTTTGGTTGGTTGGTTTTGTTCTTGGTTTTTTGTTTTGTTTTGCTGTTGTTGCTGTTGGGGTGTTTGTTTGGATTTTTCATGGGGTTTGGGTTTTTTTGGTTGTTGTTTTGGTTTGGTTTTTTCAATTCATTGGTTATTCAGGGATCTTCTCCAACACCAAAATTCAAAGGTGTCAATTCAAGTATGGTTAATATATGATATATGATACTGAAAAAGTAAATCCCTACATAGACCTGATAAACTTGTAGACAATAGTTGGAATACTAAAGAGGTCAAAAGAATAAATTTCTAATAATGGATTATATGAGCTGTATTCCATCTTTTAGCAGCACAGTAAAATTGTCTTTTATTCTTATTATTTGCTGCCATTGAGAGAGTAGAACTGTGGAACAGGGTGTCCAAGACTGTAACCTTTCAGCAGCAAATCACAAGGCCTGTCTTCTGAGTGAGTCGAATACCCATTCATATATTCCTTTTAAACAGATTCCTCCCTCATCTGTTTCAATGCAATATACACAATTCCTCTCCTCCTTTTCTGTCTTCCCTCAACTCTCATGTCAGTCCCATTTTACAACTGTAGCCCAATGCAATATTTGTCCTTTTGTGACTGAGATATTTCATTCAGCATAATGTTCTCCAGGATCATCCACTTTGCATAATATTTCATGAGTTCCTTGATTTTCAATGCTGTGTAGTATTCCATTGTGTGAATAT
>NW_006399762.1:5612779-5624854 GCF_000299155.1 Elephantulus edwardii
GGGATATACCCTAAGGAAAATGCAACTGAGACACAAACAGAGATTTGTACACCAATGTTCATAGCAGCACTATGCACAATAGCAAGAAAATGGAAACAGCCAAAATGTCCATCAACAAAGGAATGGATTGAGAAATTGTGGTATATTCACATGATGAAATATTATGCAGCACTCAGGAGGAACAATTTTGAAAAATACTATATAATATGGGAGAGTCTGGAGAGCAAACTGAGTGAATTAACTCAGTCTCACAAGGACAAATACTGCATAAGACCATTAATGTAAAAATAGAAAGATAACTGGCAAGATGTGTTCAAAAGCCCAAAGAGGGAAGGAAGGGAATGGGGCAAAGGAGGACTGAGGGTGAGGAGGGGAGGAAATCACAGGGTCATAGAGTTTGGTGGGTGGAGGGAGGGGCTGAAAGAATTGAGAAAAATCCAGTGAGGACCTTAAAAGACCCCCACAAGGTAATAGAGGGCATAAGTCAATGGTGATTAATTTTCTAAAACACAATGTGAATAAAAGAATGTATGAAACAAAATGTACAATGATTTTGTATTCAAACAATTTAAAATGTAAAAAGAATAGTACTCCATTAAAAAACAATATAATGGTTCTACCCACAAGGATCTGAAGAGGGTGAAACTGGGCTATTCCTTTAAGGCAAGGATTCTGAAGCTTCATCTGACATACTTTGGGCATGTTGCAAGGAGGGACCAGTCCTTGGAGAGGGACATCATGTTTGGGAAAGTGGAGGGACAGTACAGGAGAGGAAGATTCTCAATGAGATGGATAGATTCAGTGATTGGGGTAATAGGATTAGGTGTGTCAGAAACAGTGAGATTGGCACCGAATAGAGCACGGTTTAGGGCTCTTATATATAGGGTCTCTATGAGCCACTAGCAACTCAACGGCACATAACAACAACAACATGTATATCATCCCAGTAGCACCTTTCATTAAAATAACCATGACATAATTTGGCAAGAGACATTTTTCCTCTAATTTCAAGAGGAAAAATAAATTCACTTTTAACATAGAAATTTGAAAATCAATCGTCAAGCTATATATAAAACTATATATAAATTTAGTGCAGAAGTTTATAGTATAAACAGTCTTTGAGACTCATTTAGTGGAACTTCTTATTTTACAATGAGAAAATGAGAATTGCTGAGGGTTATTTAGCTTAAGAGAAAAGCTTGAAACCCTGCTTTCCTGACTGCCTTTCAACCAAGAATGCCTTTTAAAACCAAATTATATCAAATAAATATAAATTTTAAAAACGTTGTTGTTGTTGTTAGAAGCTGTTGCGTTGTCTATGACTTATAATGACTCTAGTAACAATAGATCTGAACCTTCTCCTATCCTGTACCATCTTCACCATCTCTAATATGCTCCAGCTCATTATTATAATCACAGTATCAATCCAGCTCCATGGATGTTGTCTTCTCATTCTCTGACTCTCCACATTTCCCAGCATGATGCTTCCACCCAAAAAAACTGGCCTCCTTAAGATGCACACAGGTTGCACCATCCTCCAGACTTGTTCATTTTTACAGCAGTCCTTGAGATAGTCATTACTCTTTGCCAACACCAAAATTCAAAGGTATTGATTCTTTTTCCGTTATCCTTATTCAACTTTCAGATGCACAGGAAACAATTTTTTAAACCATAACTTAGATCAGGTGCACATTAGTCTTTACACTAACATCTCTGCTCCTTAGAACTTTGAGGAGGTCTTTGACAACAGAATTTTTCAATGCAACAAATCTTTTTTATTTTTTGACTGCTAATATCATGGTTCTTGATGGTGGATTCAAGTAAAATGAAATCATTGAGAACATCAGTATTTTCTCTTCATATAATTATAATGTTTATTGGTACAGTAGTACTTATGTCTTCTTGAAGTTGAAATATAAAGCATATTTAAGACTTTAGCCTTTATCTTCTACAGAAGTGTTTCAAGTCCCCTTCACTTTCTGCAAGTAAGATTGTTTCATCTGCATAACACAGGTTGTTGTTGAGTCTTCCTCCAGTTGCAATGGCATATTCTTTAATATAGTTCAAATCCTTGACTTATTTGTTCAGCATACAGACTGATTAACTATAGAGGAAGGATACAACCCTGATGCATATGTTTCCTGATTTTAAACCTGTAGAGTTTCCTTGCTCTGTTCAGATAACTGCTTCTTGGTTTATGTAGATCTTTCACATGTGCATAATTAAATCTTCTTATGAGAAATCAGCACTTAATCTTATCTTCTCTCCCTTATAGATTACTTAGTTTCTCCCTCACTGCCTTCAGAATTCTCTCTTTATCTTTGGTTCTGGTAAATTTGACTATGACATGCCTTGGCGTTTTTCATTTGGAGTCTATTCTCTATGGTGTTCTCCCAGCTTCTTGAATATGCTGTTCTCTCAATTTCTTGAATATATATTCTCTCATTCTTGTTTATGCCTGGGAAGTTTTCTTCTAGTAATTCTTTCACAATTTTTTTCAGTGCCTTCACTTGCTTCTTCCTGGTCTGGGATTACAACAATGCACATGTTATTTCTCTTGATGGTGTCCCATATTATTCTTAGGTTTTCTTCTTTTTCCTTCCTTTTTGATTCTGCTTTTTGCTTTAGCACATCACTGGTGACAATTTTATCTTAATTCCACTGATTCTGTGTTCCATCTCTTCAACTCTGTCCATGTATCCCTCCATCATATAGACAGCATCTGAAACATTGTACCTCATATTCTGCATTGCAGTTTCTCATTTTTTCCAGTGCCTCTAATGCCTTGTTTGTTTTATCTGCATTGTTTTGGATTTTTTTTAGAGCTCCACCTAGTTTTTGCTTGCTGTGTCCCATAATTCTTCAAGTTTATTTTCACCCATTGAAAATATTCGATCATTGCTCTTTTAAATTCTGTGTCAGAAAGTTCCATCAGACTTTCTGGCTTAGGAAGTCTATTGATACTGTGTCACTTTTGGGGGTGGGGGGCAGGGTGACATCTTGCTTTGCAATTGGGTAGGTTGTGAGATAGCCTGCTTCTTTTGTGACATTGCTGTGGTAGAGTTTTTCATGCCTGAGGTGATGATGGGTTCTTGATCTGAAGTCACTGAGTAGAGGTGGGTGGAGCATAGAGGCAGGTGGAAGGGACAGAGCATAGAGGCAGGCACTGTGTGTGGAGCATGGAGGTGGATGGCAGGTACAGAGTGTGGATACATGCACCAGGTCTGGGGGTGGGCATGGGCACCAGGCGAGGGTGAGGGTGCCAGTGTTGGACATAGGTGTTGGAGGTGCCTGGCATACACACAGAGGCATGCTGAGTGGGAGCACGCACAATCTTTTGAGCACAGTTGGTGACCTTATTCAAATTCCAGCTCTCAGACCCATCTTCATGCTGTACTGTGTTCCAGGTGTGCTGCATTCTGGCTGCTGAAAGTTCCCTATTGATGTACTATTCCAGTAGTATTTTCCATAATCTTCAAGATTTTACTTGCACGTAAAATTATTAATTGCATTGTTGGATAATTTCTATAGTCTGTTGGATCTCCCTTCTTGGGCATTGGAACAAATATGGACTTTTTCCAATCAAATGGCCAGATTTCTTGGCATAGACTAGTGGGCATATCCAGGGCTGCATCTGTTTGTTGAAACATTTCAGTTGGTATTCCACAAACTACGGGGACCTTACATTTTTTGCCATTACCTTCTGTGCAGTTTAGACTTCTTCCTTAATTATCATTTGTTCTTGATCATACACTACTTCCCAAAATAGTTCAGGGTTGACTTTTTCTTTCTTTCCTTTTTCTTTCTTTTTTTTTGTTACAGTGACAATATCCCTTAAATCTTCTTTTGACGTCTCCTGCAGCATCCAAGATCTGTCCATAGAATCCTTTAGTATTGCAATTCAAAGCTTAATTTGTTTTTCAGATCTTTTACCTTGAGAAATACTAGGTATGTCCTTCTCTTTGAGTTTTCCAGCTTTACCTCTTAGCACAGTTCATTATAATATTCTGCTTTGTCTTTTTGGGCTGTCCATTTAATTCTTCTGTCCAGTTCTTTTACTTCAGCATTTCTTCCCTCTCTACACTATAGTGCAAGTTTCAGAGCAAAATTTATACATTTTTTAAAAAATTGAAATCAATGGCCTGTAGAAAAGCACAAACTCCATATGATATAACTTCTAAGACAACTTACAATCTAGGAATGCTTCCTGAGTATCTGCCAGAATTTCTTCAAGGTTATTTTTTCTGGCCCATTACAGACCTTCTCCTCTATGAAGTCTTCCTGAAGACACTTGTTCATTCCTTTCTTTGTCACCAATTATACACACTTCCTCCATTTAGAATCATTACACTATAGCATCATTTTATGAACTATTTGCTTCCATGCCTATTCTCCTGCTTGTCTGTTAACTTTTAGAAAGTATGAGCTCTATTTTTACATCTCTGTCCTGATGCAGAGTAAATAACACTATGAACTTGATGTCGATATTTAACCACTCTGAACTTCATGTTTCTCTAAGTAGCCTATTAGTTGGAGGCTTTCAGTTGTGAATCCTACTGGACTCATTAGTACCTAACAACATATATAGGGAACTGTGGTGGATTAGTAGGGAGCTCTGGTGGCCTAGTGGCAAGAAGCTCCACTACAATCCCAAAGGCACACAGTTCCACACAGTTCAAAGCCACCACCTACTACACAGAGTAGTGATAAGTAATTGCACTGTCAACACAAAGGTACATGATTCTATCTCACCAGCTGTTCTACATGAGAAAGATACAGATATTCTCTCTCTCTCATATATATATATTGTGTGTGTGTGTGTGTGTGTGTGTGTGTGTGTGTGTGTGTGTATTCCAAATTAAAAAGAGTGAAAGAGAGAGATTTCAAGGAAATGGTGCAATTTTGGGTACAGAAAAATCCCAAATCCTGAGTAAAATGTTAGTGTCAGGCTGGAGGCTTCTCCTGATTCATGTGGCTGCAGGGGATGCTGATGAATTCAAAATCAACTGGGCAAATAGTAGATTGGTGGCTCACAGTGCTGTAGGAGCTGGTGATTTCCAAAGCCTGCAAGTTAAAGAGGCAGGATGCTCATTTACATCCACTTTCTTAGTCAATAAAATATAAGTGAACATCTTTTGAAACATTCTCTGCTTTCAGTCAAGATCCATCTGAGGGCAGTAAAAATATGGCTCTATCGTTTTTCTCTTCTGAATCAATGTTTCCTCCACATTTTCCCCATAACATCAATCATAATGTACACAATGTCTGACAGTACATTTATTCCATACTGCCTTTCTTTTCACCTATCTTAATAACTACTTTTTATCTACTAGTTAATTTTCTATTTTCTCTCCTTCCCCATGCAGGTAACCATTCTAGAAGGATTTCTCTGTATGTATACCTTTCTCGAGTTTTTGTGTGTTGTTGGTTTTGGATTTGGGTGTTGGGGTTTTTTTGGTGTTTTTTTTTAAAAAAAACAACCCACAAACAGTGATCTTATACAGTTATATTTGTCTTTTTTGGTGATCTACAATAAAATGAATTGACACAGTGACTACCATAATATGCATAAGCATGACAGAGATCATGAAGATGGTGCAAGAGAGGGCAAGGTTCAGGTCTATGGTCACTATGCACTGAAGTCAATTTGACAACATCTAACAATAACAACACTTAGCAAAATGTTCTCCAGATTTATATATATTGTAGTGTTTCATAGATTCTTCATTGTTTTTCAGTGTTGCGTAATACTTCATTGTGTGATACCATAGTTTATTTATATTGTCATTCATTCATGAGCATTTGGGTTGTTTCCATCTCTTTGTTATTGTATATAATGCTACAATAAATATGTTGTCATAATTGTTGTGCCATCAAGTCAAGTACAAAAGCTCTGAATTCTGTCCTCTCCTACACCATCTTTATCATCCTCAACACATTTGAGTCGTTGTTGCAGGCACTGCATCAATCCATCTCATTAACAGTCTTCCTCTCCTCTGGCCCCGCCTTTATCTTTCCAAGCATGATGACCTTTTCCAATGAATATCCTCTCCTAATAGCATTTCCAAAATATATATGCACACCCAAGTTTATTGCTGCATTATTCACAATAGCAAAGAGTTGAAAGCAACCTAAGTTCCCATCAACAGATGAGTGGATAGAAAAACGATAGTGTATAGTCATGCAATGGAATATTACACAGCACTGAAAAACAATGACCTCATAAAATGTTACAAAACATGGGTGATGCTCGAGGACATTATTATGAGTGAAATATCTCAATCACAAAAGGACAAATACTATATAACATCACTATTATAAATCAGGACTGACATGCAGAGTTGGGAAAGAAACTAGGAAAAGAGTAGGTAGATAATGAACACTGCATTGGAACAGATGAAATAAAAAACTGGTTAAAAGGAATATAGGATTAGACATTACATGCACGAAAACAGTCCAGCATAAGAGGTTCATTGCAAAGTGAACTTGGGGAGGGGGAGTGGTAGGGAAGGGAAAAAATTGTATAATAATGAATGAATAGTTTAAAAAATTAAGAACGTGAACTGGAGAGGAGGAAGAGTGAAAGGGTGGAAAATGTACAATGAATGAATGGAAATTAAACTTTTCTGTAAATTTTCATTAAAATCATAATTTCAAAAACAAAATATGTGAGGTAAAGTTATGCCTCCAAGAATTTTCTGGTTGCATTGTCAGCTATTCTTTTGGCAGTCAAGGGATATGCAGCAATCATATCCACCACAACTCAAATGCATTGATTCTTCTTCTGTCAGATGCACAGCAGGTGACTGGAAAGACTGTTACCTGAATTAGGCATACCTTAGTCTGTAGAGTAACATCACCGCAATAATATGAGGGTGCATATATCTGTTCATACAAAACCTCTATCTATACCAGGAGGTGTGAACAGAGCAAAGGATCATTATTGTTGTTGCTGATTTTCATCAAGTTGAGAACGACTCATAATGACTCTATAAATAAAAACCTAATGCCTTTCCATAACTATCGTCATTTCTCCAAGTTCATAGAGTTTCCAGAAGCACATGGTTTAGGAAGTGGATGCCACTCCTGCTTCCAAATCTGGGAGCTCCACCACATCCAGAAACCATTATGGTATTTGATACCCCAATGGCAAAGGTTCAGCATCACAGCAAACCCAGGTTACTTCGTACAGCACATTGACAAAGAGTGATGTACAAAGTGGAAGAATGTTCCTCCAGATATAACAACACTAGTTTCAATTAGCAGTGGTTAACTAACATTATTTCTGTATGTTTACAGAGTTTATAAAGTTTCCAGGGGCATCTTGTTTAGGAAATGGATGCCACTTCTGCTTCCCAGCCTGAATTAATTGGAAAACTCCTCCAAACATTGTACATGATGGATAATCATTATGGTATTTGACACGACTATGGCACAGTGTTCAGCATCACAGCAATTCCAAGTTATTTAGTACATCAAATAGACAAATGATTGCTGTAGCACTTAAAGAATATTCATCCTAAAATTAATAAATCTGGCCTGAGGATCACAGGCTTCAGGCCAGCCACAGACCCAACCCCTCAGTATGGGATTTTAAAGATACACTCTTTGCAAGCTGGCCTCCACCCTTGGTCAAAATTTTAACTGACACCAACTTTTGGGGGGAGGAGACAGTAACACATATTGAACATGACCCCAAAACTTCACTTTAGTGACCACTATTAAGACATGACCACCATCAAGACATGACGACGATCAAGACGTGACCACCATCAAGATGCTAGAAGCCAACTCCTAGAGTGGATGCTCCAGGCTGGCCTGTACATCGAACCCCTCATGGATTAAAATTAAAAAGGGAGTATGTCAGGGTTGTATTCTCTCTCCATACCTATTCAATATGTATGTCAAGCAAATTACTTGAGAAGCTGGACTCTATGAAGAGAAATGTGGGTATCAGGATTGGAGGGAGAATTGTCAATAAACTGTGTTATGCAGATGACACAACCTTGCTTGCTGAAACTGAGGAGGACTTGAAGCACTTGTTGTAGAAAATCAAAGAATAGACCCTTGTGTATGTGGATGGAATCTCAACATTAAGAAAACAAAGATTCTTACCACTGGCAAGACTGTGATAGAGGGAGAAAAGATTGAAATTGTCAACAGCTTCATCTTACTTGTATCCACAACTAACACCATTGGAACCAGCAGTCAGGAAATAAGAAGACACATTGCACTGGAAAAGTCTGCAGGTAGGGACCTCTCCAAATTATTGAGTAGTAATGATGTCAGTTTGAACACTAAAGAGTACCTAATTCAGGTCATATTTTTTTCCAATCACTTGCTATACATCTGAAAGCTAGACAAGGAATGAAGATGACAGAAGAATTGATGCCTTTGAGCTGTGGTGTTGGAGAAGAGCACTGAGCATTCCATAGATGGCCAAAAGAAAAAACAAATATGTCTAAGAGAAGGTGCAGCTCTTTGCAGGCAAAGATGATGAAGCTTTGCCTCACATACTTCAGGCATGTTGCTAGCCTATTCTTTGGAGAAAAACATGATGCTCAGAAAGGTATAAAGTGGATGAAAGGGAGGAAGACGCTTCAACCAGATGGATTGTCATGGTGACTGCCACAATGGGCTCTAATATGGCAGGAAATGTGAGGATGGCACGAGATAGAACAGGGTTCAGATCTGTTGTTCATAGAGTCACTGTGTGCCATGCTTACGTTAACAGCACCTAAAAACAACAACAACTTATTTATCTATGTCACAGCTCTTATTTCTTAAGGGTTTATACCTACTAACAGAATGGCTGGATCAAAATGTACTTTTATGTCTAGATTTTTAAGGAAACACCAAACTGCTTTCCATAGTTGTACAATTTTACATTATAATCTGTAGTATAAAAGATTTCCAATCTCACCACAACCTCACCAGCATTTACTGTTTGTTGCAGACTGAGGGTAAAATATTTTCATAACTATTTATAATGAGACAGCCAGCCAGAAATGAAATAGAGCTGAGAGCATGAAAAACAGGGGGCCAGCAGTTCTCTCTACTGAAGACTCCCATTCCAGCTTCCCTGTATCTTTATGGAAATTTATCAGGAAGTAAATCACAAAGAGAATTCAATGCAAATGAAATCAAGCTCTTTCTATTGAAAACCTTCCCCTTGACACTGGAGGGAGGGGTTAACAAATGCAAGAATCTGGTAAATCCTGAAGGATTGCCTTAGTGCCTCAGGGTGAACTCTAGCTTGTACCTCACTTTTCCCACATCCTGATAGCTTTATTTTGATTACAAATATTTAGTATTGGCTTTCCATAACTTTTCTTATTTAACTTTGCCATTGTTGCTGGGGTGAGATGATATCTCAACATTGCTCTTAGTGGGTAAAGAATTGTGTTGCTAACTGAAAGGCATATGTGGTTCAAATTCACCAGCTGCCTCATGAAAGAAAGAATGACAGTCTCCTCCTGGGCAGTTTTCAGCCTCTGAAAATCTACGGGTGAGCCAGTTACAAAGAGGTTACTACTCAGTGACAAATAATAATAAAAACAACAGCAACAACAAGACCAACAACAACAATAGCTAATAATCTTGAGGATTTCTTCATGTTTGTTGGCCATCTAAGTGTCTTTATTGATGAAGAGTCTTCATATTTTCTGCCTATTTTGTAATTGCTTTGCTTGTCTTTTTCTTGCTGAGGTGCTGGATTTTTCTGTAATTTATTTTACACCCTGAGAAAATGAGAACTGAGGCACAAATGAAGACTTGTATACCAATGTTCATATATAAATTTTTATATATCACTAAAGAGAAAACTTCAGTAAATTAGTGGCAAGAAGTTGCACCAGCAACCTAAAGGCATTCTGTTTGAATCCATCAACTGCTCCTCAGGAGAAAAATAGGCAATCTTCTTCCATGATATTACTGCCTCTGAAAACTCACTTAAGGGTCAGTTCTGACTCAGTGGTATGTAACAGTGACATTGACATTATAACATATATCATTGTCAAATCTTAGTCCCAATCTTGAGATACTTTCTAAATTCATTTGGGGTATACTTAGGGTGGTATTGTGACTACGGTAGACATATCTTCATTTTCTTCTACTTCACTTGAACTTGAATATGAGCAATTAATGATCTGTTCCACAGATGGCCTCTGGCTAAGACCAATGCTAATGGATACTATTGATCTTCTTCACCATCTCCTTCCGCAGATGTAGTCAATTTGGTTCCTGTGTATTCCATCTGTCAAGACCAATGTGTATGGTCACCATTTATCAGCAATACTCTCAATAAGATGGTAGCAAGCACAGCAGAGACTGTAAGAAAGATGTAGGACTGAGCAGTGCTTTATTGTACAAAGAATCACTATAAATTGGAGCTGAGTCAATAAAATCTAACAGTCACAATTAATTTCACCTTCTTTTTTGGAACAGTGCCTCAAATTCCTTTGGGAAAATGACTTCTTTACTCACTGGATTCAATATTATGTAAATCTCCCTGATTATCCTGGAAAAATAACAATTATGTGATTCAAACCAGAGTAATTGGATAGTCTTTTGCTGAAATTAAAATCTGAAGTATGCCTGGAGGCCACAGTTACTACCAGGGCTCCTTAGGATTGACTGTGTTCTGCAACTTCGTTGACCTCTCTGGTTATTACAAGTACCCTTGAAAGCCATTTTTTAATCAATTGGAGTTGGTTTCTCCACTTTGAAACAAACAAAACTAAATAAACACGAATAAGGAAATTTTGACTGAATTTATGTAAAGCACTGCTAACCCAAAGACCATTTCTCTCCTGCCTATCAGATCTACCTGTCACTCCAGACAGAAAGATGAGGAGTCACTTGCTAATGACTTACAACCTCCAAAAAACTTCTGGAAGATCAGCTATGAGTTGATTCTGACTGCATGACAGTGAGTTTTGACTATATATATATATTTCTATTTATACTACTTTTGAAAATGAGGTCTGAGGAAACTTTTCAAGAGTACATAATAAGATCTCATATAATCAGACTAGTTACTTGCAAGTTTTAAAAATATTAACTTGGATCATTGCACAGTACATGTTAATATACTTCAAAGCAAAAAACCCACCATAATAAAAAAAAATCAATTATAATTTCTCATTTGAATTTTGTCCTAAATCTGACACAGGCCCTTAGGAGGAGAGTTTAATAAAATAACCTTAGAAAAAGTTCCAGTGAAACAAAACCATTAAAGTTCATATTTCATTTCCTTCTTTGTTTTTTTAGGAAATGCTTGTTGAATTCAAGGAGCCCTAGCAAAGCAGGAGGTTAAGTAGTGACTGCATTGGTAACTGAAAGGATGCCAGTTTGATCCCATCAAGCTGCTGTATGGAGGAAAAACGAGGCAGTCACTTCCTGATAAAACTTACAGCCTTAGAAATCCAACAGAGGGTTGCCATGAGTTGAAATACACTCAGTGGCTGTAGGTCTGGCTTTGGTTTGCTTAAATATATCTTAAAATTAAAAATATATGAGTTTGTTGATAAATAATAGAAAATAAGATCACTTTATATAAAAACTACAAGAAATGAGAGAGTGCACTTCAAATAGACTAATGGATACGGCAACTGAGACTGAGCCTTCAAATTTGGAAACACAAAGGAGGAAGAGTTGTAAGCAGAAACAAATAATTAGAACATGGAATATGAGAAGCATGAATGTGGGGAAACTGGGTATTGTTAAGAAAGAAATGGAACGCATAAATATTGACATATTATGTACTGGTGAAATGAGAAGGATTAGCATGGGGCATTTTGAATCAGATGATCATATGATCTGCTATACTGGAGATGAGAAGGTGAGAAAAAATGAGGTCACTTTCATAGTTGAAAAGGACATTTCTAGATCCATCTGAAATAAAAGGTTGTGAGTGATAGGATAATATCTATATTCATACAATGAAGATCTGTTAATATGATTATCATTCAAATTTATGTACCCACAACCAGAGCCAAAGAGGAGGAAATAAATTATTCCAACTAACTTTTGCAGTTAGAATTGATTGAACATGGTTTTAGTGACATAAATGAA
>NW_006399762.1:5625203-5626153 GCF_000299155.1 Elephantulus edwardii
TTTGAGGCTTTGAATACAAATAAACGAAGACCAGATGAGCTATGAGAGAATATCAAGAGTATCATCCATGAAGAATGCAAAGATGGAAGAAGAAAAACCCAAAATGAATGTCAGAAGAGACTCTGAATATTTCATTACAGCACCAATAAGCCAAAGTGAAGGGAAGAAATCAAGAAGTTAAGGAGCTGCTTTCAAAGGGCTGCTCTGGAAGACAAGGCAAAATATTACAATCAAATGTGCAAGGAGATGGACTTGGAAAATCAAAAGGGCCAAAATCAATCATTTCTTAAGCTGAAGGAATTAAAGAACAAATTCAAGCTGTGAGTCACAATACTTAAGGAAGCTATGAGTAGAACAAGGAATGATCCAGGAAGCATTAAAAGAAGATGGGAGGAGTATACAGAGTCACTGTACCAAAAAGAATCGGCTAACACAGAAGAATTTCATGAAACAACATATGATTAAGAGGCAATGATGATGGAGGAAATGCAACCTTCTCTGAAGGAGGTGGCAAAAATAAGGCCCCAGGAATTTATGGAATACCAAATGACATATTTCAATAGACAAGATACTGTCCTGGATGTGCTCACCAGTTTATGCCAAGAAATATGGGGGACAAAAACTTATCTGGTCTACTTACTAGGAGAAATCCATATTTTTGTATTTTTTTAAAAAAAGATGATATAGTACAACATCACTAATACCACACACAAGCAAAATCCTGCTAACGTTTATCGAAAAACAAATGGAACAGTAAATTGACAGAGAACTACTAGAAATACAAACTGGGTTTGGAAGAGGTTGTGGCACTAGAGACATTATCGCTAATATTGGATAGATTTTTGCTGAAAGCAAAGAGTATCAGAGGGATATCTCTCTGTGTTTCATTGGCTATTCAAAGACATTTGACTGTATGGATCACAACAGACTATGGCTAACCTTGAGGAGAA
>NW_006399762.1:5626253-5626753 GCF_000299155.1 Elephantulus edwardii
CCAAGTCACTGAATCAATCCACCTCATAGAGGGTCTTCCCCTCCTGCGCTGTCCCTCTACTCTCCCAGAATGATGTTCCTCTCTAAAGGCCTGATTCACATTACAACATGTCCAAAGTATGTCAGACGAAGCCCCAGAATCCTTGCCTCCAAGGAGCAGCCTGGTTTAACCCTCTCTGGGATGAATCTGTTTTTTTTCTTGGCAGTCCATGGTACATTCAATACTCTTCTCTAGCACCACAGTTCAAAGGCATTAATTCTCCTTCGAGTCAAGATGATCATATGATATATTATTCTGGAGACGAAAAGGTGAGGGAAAATGGAGTTGCTTTCATAGTTAAAAAAGAAATTTCTAGATCCATGTTGAAGTACAACATTGTGAGTGATAGGATTATACCCATACGCTTACAAGGAAGTCCAGTGAACACCACTATCATTCAGATACATGGACCAACAACCAGAGACAAAGAAGAAGAAATAAATGATTTCTACCAACTCTTA
>NW_006399762.1:5628914-5629439 GCF_000299155.1 Elephantulus edwardii
TCCACCAATCGTGATGCCAAACTTCGCCTCATAGAGCCCAGCCTCTCGGATAATCTGCTCTGCATACAGGTTGAAAAGGTATGGAGACAGGACATATCCCTGGCATACACCCTTCCCAATTTTGAACCATGCAGTGTTCCCTTGCTCTGTTCTGACGACTGCCTCTTGGTCCAAGTATAGGTTTCTCATTAGCATGATTAAAGGTTCTGAGATTCCCATTCTTCTCAGAGTCAGCCACAGTTTGTTACGATCCACACAGTCAAATATCTTTGCATAATCAATGAAACACAGATAGCCATTCTTCTGGTATTCCCTGTTTTCAGCTAAGATCCATCTAACATTAGCTACAATATCCCTAGTACCACGACCCCTTCTAAACCCAGCCTGGACTTCTGGAAGATCTCTACATGTTTCAAAATCAGGAAAGGAATGTGTCAGGGATGTTCCCTGTCTCCATACCTTTACAATCTATGTGGAGAAGAGATCATTCAGGAAGGTGGGCTTTATGAGAATGAATGTGGCCTC
>NW_006399762.1:5631449-5635890 GCF_000299155.1 Elephantulus edwardii
TCGGATGATCATATGATATATTACTCTGGAGATGAAATCAACAAATGAGACCTAAAAATATAATCCCTGTGTGCATCAAAAACTTTTTTCAATAAAGTTAAAAGAAACCCTACAGAATGAGGAAAAAAAATTTAGGCAATGGCATTTCAGACAAGGATCTCATAATGAAAATTTACAGAATTCTACACAGCCTGCACACATACACACACACACACACACACACACACACACACACAAGACTGAAAATGCAGTCATAAAATGAGCAAAAGACATAAAATAATCCTTCACAAAAGAAGATAATAAGATGGCCAACAGACAAATGAAGAAATGTTCAAAGTTCCTGACAAATACAACATTTCTTAGACAAGAAATGCCTTCCAAAAAGAAAGAAGTTTTAAAGTCTCCTTCTCTAATAATTTTGTTATGATTCTGGTTTAGTGACTTATTAAAATAATACTCTTTGGTCTCTTAATCTTACCCGAGAAAAGAATCCTATAATCTAGCTTCCAGGGATAACAGAGAAAAAGAATATGTAATATCAGTGAAATTGTGTAAGGATGTTTCTACTATATGATCTAACTATATAATCTAAATCGTCTGGCAGACACTTAAAAGGAATTTCATGGAACCCAAAGACATTATTTCTCCTAAGAACAAATATTTTCCTTTCCATTGTTTATGTTCTTTTTGGCCTCATAGAATATCATAAACTGAAGATTTTGTCTCACATATATTGTGCATATGGCCAGGAATGGTCATTCCCTAGAGAAAGACATCATGTTTTGAAAAGTAGACGCTGAAAAGAGGAAGATCCTCAATGAGATTTCTGCAGTGATTTCACAATAGGCTCAAGCAACAATGATGAGGATGGCACAAGATGTGGTAGTGTTTAGTTTTTATGTATATAACAGCACCAGCACTTATGAGAATGAAAAGTGGTTATAAAATGTGACGCTGACTTTGCATTCAGTGAGTTGGAGTCAGAAATAAAATTTCCCTATATGGAACCTTATAACAACATAGAAAGGATGGACGAACTTCTCCCGTAATTTTTTCTTTTGTTGTTCTTGTTGTTACGCACCTTCATGTTAGAACCTACTCATAGCTGATACTCCGGTGGATTTTCAGAGGGTCTGAAAAACAGAGGAGATTGCTCATCATTTTTCCACAGGACAGCTAATGCCTTTGGGTTGGCAGTGAAATTCCTTACCTACCTCTAAACCACCAGAGCTTCTTCATTTAAGCACCTTTATTTCAGGATCTACTTTGTATAGTAGATGATTCTCATTCATTCTGGGTCTTTGCAGATGCAAAATTCTGGAATTTATGGGGTGGGGATATCATGTGGCAGATACAACAAAGGAGATTTTTTCCCTTTTTATAGAGCCTGAATTTGATGCAAATATTTTGTCTCAAGGAAAATTGATCCTAGCCCTGTTCTCAGCACCAGAGCTCAATCTTAATTATCTAAATAAATGATTGATAAAACAATTGTTCCATTCCTTTCTTTGCTTTAAGACTAAATTGAAAAGGCATAGCTGAAACAATTCTTAACAAATGTATGTGGATAGAAATTTACTGAAGCAGATTCTGGGGAAAGGCACTAAAACTCTTGAGAAGTGGCATGGGAGAGACAAACCTCTTTTTTAAAGTTTGTTTTACTTCTAGACATTGGTGTATGATATGTGTTACTTGAATACAGAGTTATTTTGAGAACATAAGAAACTGTAGCAAGATAGCAATGTTGAAAGAAGAAAACAATTAACTCTGGTTCATTAGTGGGTACTGTCAAGTTACTGAATTAGGAAAGCCTGGAGCCTCCCTACATTCAAACATTAGTTATGTGCGACAAGAAAATTTCCATACTGACCAAGACCTTTGATTAAAACCAAAGACATGGATCTTCAGTAAGACACTCACTCATTGCTGTTGAGTCAATCCCAAATCATAACAACCCTCCATCAGATTCTGAGGTTGTAAAGGGAGGAGGCTGCCTACACTTCTCTCATGGGAATTCGAGCTACTGAAGATAGATGCATGGTTTTTGGGTTAGCAACACAACTCATATTGACTACACCACCAGAATGCTGTTTTCAACAATATGCTGTTGTTGTTAAGTGCCTTCAAGTCAGAACCAACTTATAACTGTCCCTCCAGTGAGTTTTCAGCAGCGCTAAACCACACAGGAGAAAATTGCCCTTTTTTATCTTTCTTTTGGTGAGTGGATTCAGCAACGTGGTAGCTGGTAATGTGAACTAGGTGAACTAGGTTTGGTTATTTGCTATAATAATGCATCTTCATGTGTTTTCAATTTGTTGACTTGTTTTGAGGGAAGGTAGGGTTTGCCACTTAATATCTATTATTTTAATCTGAGTAATTATTTAAACTATTTTAAGAAATTTACCTATTACTTGGCCATTAGTGTCATTAAAGATTGCCTTCGGGTCCAGTACAGCTCATAGTGACCCTATGAACAAAAGGCCTGAAGCCCCACTACAACTATTGACTTTTATCAAAGTTCATAGAGCTTCTGGAGGCATGTTATTTAGGAAGTGGATGCCACTCCTGGTTATATTCTTTCAGTGAAAACAATGTAAAACACAAAAGGTAAGTATCAGGGGGGAAATCTAGAAATCTAGTTTCTTAGAAATCAACCTGTAATAGATTCTATCTGCAGACTTGTTAAATATGATTCTTAGATTTAAAACGTTGGCCTACATTTGAGCATCCTTCGTAAATGAAACACATGTACTTCAGAAGGCTATCCTTTTTCTTTTTTCTTTTTTCCCCCACCATTCTAAACCTAATTTATGGAAACCATGTAGGCCTAGCGGCAAGAAGCTGAGCTGCAATCCTGAAAACACGCAGTTCAAGACCACCAGCTGCTCCATGGAAGAAGGATGGGCAATCTCCTCCCATGCAATTTACTGCCTCTGAAAACCCTCTGGAGATTCAGCTATGGGTCAGTTCCAACTCTACAATACACAACAATAAACATAATTTATTCAGTACAGTCCTTCCATTCTACACAACAAAGTACAAACACAACTGTACCTAAAATGCTACAAAGTTACAAAACTCCCAACAGACATTTTATACCTTCCTACAATGAGAAAATCAGTGGATGGCCTGACTATCACCACAGTGATTGCTGCGGGGGCTCCAGGGGTCCCAGATGTCTCTTCATCAATTTCAGAGAGATAAGGGTACACTGTGCTGGGCCAAACCCAGAATACTGTCTTATAATGTTGATGCTTTATCTTATATGGTAAGATTAAAAACACCCTCCTGACTGAAACCTTCTCTAAATAGAAAAGAGTTTAAAACTTCCAGCAAAACGATTGATGATCAGGTTCATGAGTGCACTTGTTGTTGTTCTGCTTAAAGTCTTTTCACAACCATTTCAGTATTTCCAGTAATTTCCCAGTCAGGAAGGTTTTACTCTGACATTACTATTATATTCCAATAATTCCAGTGTTACAAAACTTATGTTCCTGGAATTCCTTTAGCTGAACATTTTAACATTTTATTGTATTTTTTATTGTTGCTGTGTACCTTTGAGTCAGAATTGACACATATCTGACTTTCCTGTGGGTTTTTAGAGGCAATAACACTGGGGGAGATTGCCCATCTTTTTCCCATAAAGCAGCTGGTGGATTCTAAATATGTATGTTTGCTTTGGCAGCACAATTCCTTACTAACAAACCACCAGAGAAGGATTGGGTATATGCTATACTAATGAGAGTGTTTTATTAGCTTTAAATAAAATTTTGGAATTCTGATGTCCATAAGACTGTTCTTAAGCCCAGAATGAGGGCTAGAGCATCATATTTTACCTTCTACTAAGATAAACTAGACTCAGTGTATATCAAACTTTTCCACCAAAGAAGTATATATTATATATATGAACAAGAGGGCCATCCACTTCCTAAATAACATGCCTCTGGAAACTATAAACTTTGAGAAATGATCATCATTACAGAAAGGCTTCAGGTCTTTTGTTCATAGGGTCACTATAAGTTGTGCTCAACTTGATATTAGTCAACAAATATAGATATATACATTTGTTTCCATATGTAAGTATTGAATGAAATCAAAACATCAGAGGGATAATACCATGTGCTTACTATGTTGTTGTTGCTGTTGTTGTTATGTGCCATCGAGCCGCTTGTAACTTATAGCGACCCTATGTACAACAGCCCTAAACTCTGCTCTGTCCTAGGCCAATCGCACTGCCTCTGACACTCCCATCCAGATTATCCCAGTCACTGAATCAATCCACCTCAGAGGGCCTTCACCGTCTGCACTGTCCCTCCACCCTCCCAAGCATGATGTCCTTCTCCAAGGACCTGTCTCTCCTCACAACATGTCCAAAGTATGTTAGACAGAGCCTCAGAATCCTTGCCTCCAAGGAGCCACCCAGTTTAACCCTTTCCAGGAC
>NW_006399762.1:5635990-5637171 GCF_000299155.1 Elephantulus edwardii
GTGGGGGTGAGTGGGTGGGGAGAAAAGTGCAACAATGAATGAATTCCAAAATCTCTGTAGATGTTCATTGAAATGAAAAAGAAATAAATTATTTTTTTTAAAAAAGAATGTTGCTATTACTAAGTACCATTGAGTCAAGTACTACTCATAGCAATCCTATGAACAGGCAATCTCGAACCAGCCCTATCCTGTACCGTCCTCATGGTCTCTGACACACTGGAGCCCATTGTTAAAATCACAGCAACAATTCACTGCATTAGAGGTTTTCCTCTTCTTCACTGACCCTCCATCTTGCTAAATATGATGTCTTTTTCCAAGGAATAGCCTCACCAAATACATGTCCAAAGTATGAAAAACAAAACTTCTAAGACTAAAATCCCTATGCACATCCAAAAACTTCTCCAACAGGGTAAAAATGGAAACCACAAACTGGGAAAAAAAAAATTGGTAATGACATGTCTGTTAAGGGATTTCTATCTAGAATTTAGAAAATACTTGAGCACCACAACAAAATAAAAGAAAACAACCCAATTGAAAATGGGCACAGGATATGAACAGTCACTTCATCAAAGAAGACATTCAGATGGCAAACAAATACATGAAGAAATTTTCAAAATCTCTAGCTCTAAGAGAGATGCAAATCAAAACAACTATGAGATATCATCTCACCCCAGTAAGAATAGCAACATTTAAGAACAAATGCTGGCAAGGTTGTGGAGAAACTGGATGCCTTATTCACTGCTGGTGAGAGTATAAAATGGTGCAACCATTAGGGAAAATGTATGGCGTGTCTCAAAAAGTTGGAAGTAGAAATACCATTTGACTTAGCAATTCCCTACCGGGAATATACCCTAAAGAGACCATAAATGACATCCAAGCAGATATATGCACACCCATGTTTGTTGTGGCTTTGTTCACAATAGCAAAGAGTTGGAAACAATCTAAGTGCCCATCAACAAACAAATGGATAGAGAAGCTGTGGTATATTCACACAGTGGAATACTACGCTGCTTTGAAAAACAAGGAATTCATGCAATATTATTCAAAATGGGTGACCCTAGAGGACATTATGCTGAGTAAAATATCTCAGTCACAAAAGGACAAATATTATATGGGGCCACTGTTGTAGAATGAGGCTGACATTGGGGTGGGGGTAAGACTGAGAAAAACTGGATAAATTA
>NW_006399762.1:5637415-5641209 GCF_000299155.1 Elephantulus edwardii
CAAAATAATAAAAAATTTAAAAAAAAAAGACCTACTGACTGGGAACAAACATTTGGCAATACCATCTCAGACAAGAATCTCATAACGCAAGTATATAGAATATTTCTGGGACTTCACAAGAAAAAGTCTGATAACCCAATTACAAAATGAGTAAAAGACATGGAAAGAATTTTCACGGAGGAAGATACCAACAGACATATGAAGAAATGCTCCAGATCACTGGCAATAAGAGATATGCCAATCAAAATAACAATGATATCTCACTCCGATAACAGCAGCAAAGTTTAACAGGACAGCAAATAATAAATGTTGGAGAGGATGTGATGAGATAGGAACTCTTTTACATTGTTGGTGGGATTGTACAATGGTACAACCACTCTGGAAGGCAATTTGGCACTTCCTCAGATAGCAGAACATAGAAATTCCATTTGACCCAGCTATCCTATTGTTTGGAATATACCCCAAGAAAATGAGAACTGAAGCTCAAACAGAAACTTGTACACCAATGTTCACAGTAGCTTTATTCACCATCTCAAAAACTTGGAAACAGTCCAGATGTTCAGCCACAAATAAATAGATTGAGAAGTTGTAGCACATTAATACAATGGAATACTACACAGAACGCAGGAGCAATGATTTTGTAAATTACTACCTATCTTGGGAGGGACTGGAGACCATTATGCTGAGTAAACTAACCCAGTCCCACAAGGACAAATATTATATAAAACTATTATTTTGGAATGAGCATGAGGATCCAAGACGGTGAGGGGAGAGTGGAAATAGAGGGATGAGGATGGGAGGATAGGGTGTTAATCATAGGGTTGCACAATTCGATGGGTGGCTAGGGTGAAGGAAATGGGAAGGATCTTTTTTGACAAAGTTCAAGCTGTTCTTATGAAATGGGCAAAAAACCAAGGTGCCAGGAATTGATGGAATACCAATTGACATATTTCAACAAACAGATGCTACCCTGGACGTGCTTACCAGGTCCTCCCAAGAAATCTGAAAGACAACTACCTGGAAGAGATTGGAATTTATTTCTAGTCCAGAAAAAGGTGACCCAGCAGAGTGTGGACATCATCAAACAGTATCACTAATACCACATGCAAGCAAAATCCTGTTGAAGATTATCCAAAAACAAATGGAACTGTACATTGGCAGAGAACTACCAGAAATACAAGGTGGGTTTAGAAGAGGTAATGGCACTGGAGACATTATGGCCAATGTCAGATGGATTTTGGCTGAAAACAAAGAGTACCAGAGGAATATCCATCAGTGTTTCACTCACTATGCAAAGGCATTTGGCTATATGAATCACAACAAATGGTAGCTAACCTTGAGGAGAATGGGAATCTCAGAACACTTGATTGTGCTCATGTGAACCCTATACTTGGACCAGGAAATAGTTAGCAGAACAGAGCTAAGAAACACCACAGGTTTCAAAATTAAGAAAGAAGTGTGTCAGGGATGTGTCTAGTCTCCATATCTTTAAAATCTGTATGTGGAACAGATAATTCATGAGACTGGGCTTTATGAAGAGCAACGTGGTATCAGGATTGGAGGAAGACTTATCAACAACATGCATTATTCAAATGACAACAAACTCTAAACAAATACTATTTTTATTGTTGTTGTTTAGGTGCCATCGAGCTGAGTATGACTCATAGCAACTCTATGAAGAACAGATCTGAACCTTGTCCTTCCTGTGTCATCTTCACACTTCCTGACACTCTAGAGCCATTGCTGCAGTCACTGTGTCAAGTCACCTGGTAGGTCTTCCTCTCTTTTGTCAATCCTCTAACCTTCCAAGCACCACGTTCTTCTCCAAGGAATAGCCCCACCTAGAAACATGCCTGAAGTATGTGAAGTGAAACCTTATCATCCTTGCCTCAAAAACAACAACAACAAAAAAAAAACCCAAAACAAAACACACTCTGGTTTCCCTCTCTCCAAGAAATACTGTTTGCTCTTTTGCAAGTCCATTGGATTTTCAGCACTCTTCTCTAACACTACAGCTGAAAGGCTTCAATTCTTCTGTCATCCTCATTTATTGTACAGCTCTCGAATGCATAGCAAGTGTTTGAAAAGACCATGGCCTGAATCAGGAACACCTTAGTCCTCAAACTAACATCATTACACCTCAATAATCTGAAGAGGTCCCTATCTGCAGATTTTTTCCAATGCACCTCCTGATTTTCTGATTACTGGTACCAACGGCATTAACTGTGGATCCAAATAAGATGAAGTGGTTGAACAATATCAATCTTTTCTCTTTCCACCACAGTTCCACCTATTGGTCCAGTGGTAAGAATCTGTTTCCTTGACATTAAGATGCAATTGCTATGGAAGGATGTATTCTTTGATTTTCTGCAACAAGTGCTTCAAGTCCTTTTCACTTTTAGCAACCAAGGTTGTGTCATCTGCATCACACAGTTATTGATGAGTGTCCCTCCAATCCTGTTGCCACATTCTTCTTCATAGAGTTCAGCTTTTCAAATAATTTTCTCAGCATACATAATGAATAGGTATGGAGAAATAATATAATCCTCCCACAAAGTATTATAATGTTATGATGGAATGTGCAAAGAGCTGGAATTGGAGGATAAAAGGGGAAGAACTCCGCATTTCTCAAACTGCGAGAACTGAAAAACAAATTTACATTTGGAATAGCAATATTGAAAGATGATGTGTGCAATATATTGAATGACTCAAAACATCAAAAGAAGATTGAAGGAGTATGCAGTCACTGTACCAGAAAGAATTGACTAACAGTGAAAAAAATTCAGGAAGTACCATACGAGCAAGAACCAAATGTAGTGATGGAGAAAATGGAAGTTGCATTGAAGGTATAGGCAAAAAATAAGGCCCCAGGAATCAATGATATACCAATTAACTTGTTTCAATTAACAGATACAGTCCTAGATGTGTTTACCAGTCTATGCCAGGGAAATTGGATGACAACTGTCTGGCCAAGTTTTATATTTATTTTATATATGTTCCCATTCCCAAGAAAGGTGAGAAATACTACTAAGAAAAAAGAAAGTGTGAGATCATTGAAGGATAGTCAATCTATCATTTGCAAAGGCATCAATATTGCCCTGGAATTGGAGTCTATCAACTTTGATGAATTAATGCTCATACTTAGCCTTGCAAAACATTAAATGAAAGGATAAATCTGTGCTTTAAATACACAAAAATAATCCTCTCTCTTTCCTTACAAAAACAATAATGACAAAATGTGGAGGAAAGAACAGGGGACTTGGAGTTTGGCATAATCAACTTTGATCCAATGCCTTCCTCTTGCCACATGAACAATCTTAAGCAATTTACTTAATTTTTTTTTCAAATGCACAGTTTTTGCATCTTAATTTCAAGTTTTATACCCATGGAAGAGATTTTTGAAAAGGAATAATGTGTGTAAGTCACCTGGCCAATAGTAAACATTCAAAGAATAGTGGCTGTTCATGTTTTATTTAGCAAAGTCTCAGAAATTACAGTATTAGCAAAGCATAAGAAATATGATGTTATTTAATAGTAGCAATATTTTGCTCATTTCTAATGCACCATGAATCAAAAGTTTAATATGTAAATGTATTTCTGTGTGAAATCAAGTTCCATTTAATCTTAACTGATGTATAATTAGAAGCTAAAAATGTGCTTACTTGAACTAATTTGGTAGCAGATCATATAGATATGAAAAATGACTCAAAACAATGCCACCCAAAGGTAATAAAGGAGGTCAGAATTGCTTCCACTGTGGAAAGATGGGCCACTTCAGTAGACAGTGTCACAGA
>NW_006399762.1:5648759-5650705 GCF_000299155.1 Elephantulus edwardii
AAAACAGTGGGTAAATATGATAGTAATTCTGCTTTGTGTTTGTTTCCAATTTAAGAGTTATTTATTGTAGTATCAATTTGGGTTGAAAGACATTCTTATTAACTCATTTGAATACAATTGTGGTATTTTATATGCTATTTGGAAAGTGAAGAGTACAAATAATATGTAATTTGGAAATGAAAATGCAAGTATGAGTTGTTTTTTTTTGAGTTGGGGTTTTTTTGTTGTTTTTGTTTTTACACATAGGTAGACAATTGGGCACCCATCTTGAATACAATTTCTTTTTCTTAGGGAAAAATCACCCAACTACCATGATCCGTATGATAGACTGGCAAGTGAAACTAAATACAGAAAAACTTCACTGTGACCCTCTCTTGGGTTTCCATGGCTTTAAAAATCATAACAAGAGGTGACTGTCCATCTTACTCCTGTGGAGTCGCCTGTGGCCTCAAACCAACTCACCCTTTGGGTTAGTAGAACAACTCATCACTGGCTATCCCATGGACAGCATGAAAGACCTTAAGTAATCATTTTATTTTTACTACAAAAATATTGACATTTTAATACTCTTCTTTTTAATCCAAATCAATTTTGGCACATTAAAGATTTTCTCTGAAACCTAATGTATGGCTGACAACCAGAGGTGAACCCATAGGGTGCAAGGCTACAGTAGAGACAACTTCAATATGTACAGCATGACTCTCACTAAATAAACATTCTTGATAATATTTAAAAAATAAGAACTCTCATCTGTAAGATTTTTCTCTTTCTTCATTATCTCTTATTGCTATTGATTCAGAACTGTCTCATGGATTCCAATTCCCAGAGAGGCATAGCCTTTGAGTTAACAGCAAATCTCCCTACAGACTGCAATCGTAGAAGCAAACGCATCATGTCCAGAATCTTGCCAAAAGGCCATGCCACCTTCCTTTAACAAACTTTCTTTTCAAGCAATATTTTCTTTTAATCCTCTAAAGTCAATTCTAAATGGTGTTATTGTTAGATGACCTCAAGTGGAGCACTACTCAAAGATATCCTATGAACCACAGATCTGAACTCTGTCTTATCCTGTGTCAGTCTCATCATCTCTGACACACTTGAGCCCATTGCTGTGGTCTCTATGTCAATCCATCTTGTCGAGGTTCTTCTTCTCTTTCACTGACTCACCATCTTTCAAAACATGTTTCTCTCCAAGGAATACCCTCTTCTGGCAACATGCCCAAAAATCTGTGAGATGAAGGTTTGTCATTCTTGCCTTCAAAGAGCATTCTGGCTGCACTTTCCCCAAGAAATATCTGCTTGTTCTTTTGGCAGTTCAGAAGATACTCAGTACACTTCTCCAACATCACAGCTCAAGGGCACATAGTCTTCTTTTACACCCTTGTTCACTGTCCAGCTTTCAGATGCATAACAAGTGTTTGAAAAGACCACAGCCTGTATCAGGCACACTTTGGTCTTCAAACTGACATCATTGCTCCTCAATAACTTGGAGAGGTCCCTAACAGCACACTTGCCCAGTGCAATATGTCTCTTGATATCCTGGATGTTGATACCAAGGGTGTTGATTGTGGATTCGCGTAAAATGAAATTGAACTTCAACCTTTTTGCCATCTATCATGATGTTGCTTATTAGTCCAGTGGCGAGGACTTTTGTCTTCTTGAGGTTGAGATGCAAGGCATATTGAAGCTATAGTCTTTGAGCTTCTCCAGCAAGTGTTATGTAACTTTGATCAAGCGAGGTGGTGTCATCTGCATAACAAAGGTTTTTCATGAATCTTCCTCCAATCTTGATCACACATTCATCTTTATAAAGCCTAGCTTCTTGATTTTTTTTTCTCAGCATACAGATTGTATAGCATCAAGATGAATCAGTAACTTTGGGTGACTGGAATGCGGAAGTTGGAAACAATAAGGAATAATAGTCAGAATGTACTGTCTTGGTGACA
>NW_006399762.1:5650805-5657235 GCF_000299155.1 Elephantulus edwardii
TGCAGTATCAGACATCGTCAGTAGGTGCCACCATTTAACATAATTTAGTAAAATGTAAAAATTCCTTAGTTCTTCATAAAGCAAAATGTATATGAATAGTTGAATGAAGTTAATCTGTTCCCTAACCTTTCATCCAAACCATAAGAAAAAAAGTTTTTAAAAACTTCACCTTACTCCAATATCTAGAAATTAATTATGTGAAAGATATGATGCGATTTTACTTAAAATGAATATTCCCCTCTTTGTTTGTTGTTACATGTAGTCAAGTCTGCATTGGCTCACAACTGTCTTTCTAGTCAATTTTCAGAGGCTGTAAATCACATGGAAAAGGACTGCCCTATTTCTTCCACAGAGTAGCTGGTGGATTTGAACCACCTGCTTTATTTTCTACTGTTGTCATTGTTATGTGCCATCAAGTCTCTTGTGACTCGTAGCAACCCTATATACAACACCCCTAAAACCCGCTCTATCTTGTGCCAGATGTATTGCCTCTTACACATCTACCCCCATTAACCCAGTCACTGAATCAATCCATTTTATCGAGGACCTTCATCTTTTACACTGCCTCTCTACTCTCCCCAGCATGACATCCTTCTCCAAGGACTGATCCCTCTTTGCAATATGCCCCAAGTATATCAGACGAAGCTTTAGAATTCTTACCTCCAAAGAACAGCATGGTTTCACACTCTCTAGGATGAATATGTTTGTTCTCCTAGTAGTCCATGGTATATTCAATACTCTTCTCCAGCACTACAGTTAAAAGGCATCAATTCTTCTTCTATCATCCCTACACATTGTCCAAATTTCTGACTCATAGCAAGTAATTGCAAAGGCCATTGCCTGTATCAGGCACACCTTAGTCTCCAGGCTGACATCATTGCTCTTCAGTACTTTGGAGAGGTCTCTGACAGTAGACTTTCCCAGTGCAATTCATCTTTTAATTTTCTGGCTGCTGGTTTCAAGATTGTTGATTGTGGAGCCAAGTAAACAAAAGCTGTTAACAATCTCAATCTCTTCACCGTCTTCATGATGCTGCCAATTGGCCTAGTGGTGAGAATTACTGTTTTATTGATACTGAGCTTCAATCTGGATTTAAGGTTGCAGTCCTTGACTTTCTGCAGTGAGCACTTCAGGTCCTCCTTAGTTTCAGCAAGTAGGGTTGTGTAATCTGCATAACGCAGATTTTTGATGAGTCTTCTTCCAATCTTGATACCATATTTCCCCTAATAGAGCCCAGCTCCCAGATGATCTGTTCTGCATGTAGATTGAAAAGGTATGGAGAGAAGACACATCTCTGGCATACCCCTTTCCCAAAATTGAAAATTGTTTTCTTGCTCTGTTCTGATGACTGCTTCCTGGTCAAAGTATAGGGTTCATGTAAGCATAATCAAGTGTTCTGGGATACCCCAGTCTGCTTAGAGTTAGCCACAGTTTGTTGTGATCCACACAGTCAAATATCTTTGCATAGTCAATGAAACACAGAGAGACATTCCTCTGGTACTCTCTGCTTTCAGCCAAAATCCATCTAACATTAGCTATACTATCCCTTGTACTATAGCCCCTTCTAAGCCCAGCCTGCACTTCTGGCAGTTCTATTTTGATGTACTGTTCCAGTCTTTCTTTTTTAAAAAAAATTTATGTGTGTGTGTGTGTGTGTGTGTGTGTGTGTGTACCATCAAATTGGATCTGACTGGTACAGGAGGAGATTTCCCCTCCTTTTCCAAAAGAGCATCTGGTGGATTCAAACTTTGTACCTCTGGGATTGCAGTGCAGCTTCTTGCCACTATACCAGTCTTTTGGGGGTAATTTTCAGCAGAATCTTGTTTGCAAGTGATATTAGTTTCCGCACTCTGTTGGGTCATCTTTCTTTGGAATGGGAACAATTATAGATCTCTTCCTGTCAGTTGGCCAGGTAGTTATACTCCAGATTTCTTGGCAGGAATCTAAAAATTCAAACACTATTGTTGTTGATGGTGTTATGTGTCATCAAGTCCTCTGTGACTCATAGCGACCCTATGTACAATAGTTCTCAGTCCTGTCCTTTTCTGAACCAGTCTCACTGTCTCTGGAACAGTGTTGATTCAGTAACTGGGGTGATGTGGAGTTGTTTGAACAGCTATAGAAGAATGATGGAAGAAGCAATTAAGAGAGCAAATACCGCAAAAACAATAGTCCAGAAGAAATATATTGATGAGGAGCAACTTCAACAGCTATGGGAGAAAATGCAAAAGAAGTAAGAAAGTATTAATAGAATAGACAAAAAAGATACAAGAGTACAAAAAATCATCACAAGACAAAGAGGGTATAGCCAACATAGTACTAGAAATAACAGAAAAGCATGAAAATGTAATAAAAATATGACTGAAATGTCCAACACACTGGTAGCACAAAAAACATAGAAATGAAGAGTCAGTAAATTAGAAGACAAATGCCTCACTGAAAACATACTTGAAGAAAAATAAGAGAGGAGACGTAAAGAAAATGAAGAAAATATTATAATTTTATGGGATGACATCAAAAGGAATAACAAACATATGATTGGAATTCTAGGACAGGGGAGTGACAGGGAAATAACTGAGAAAATAGTGGAAGAAGTACTAGAAGAAAACTTCCCAGGTATCTTGAAAAATGGGGAAATGCACATTCAAGAAGCACAAATAACACCAAATAGACTAGAACCAAAAAAGAAAAACCTCAAAACATATCACAGTCAAATTCTCAAAATTAAAAGGATAGAATTCTAAAAACAGCACAAGAAAAACAAAGAATTGCCTACAAAGGAGAAACAAATAAAGTTCTGATTTCTCAGCAGAAACCAGGTGAGCTAGAAGACAAAGGGATGGCATGTACAGAAAGTTGAAAGAAAAAAATTGTCAGCAAAGGATTCTGTACTCAGCAAAGCTCTCTATCAAATATGAAGGAGGAATTAGATACTTTGCCGAAAAGAAGGAACTTAAGGAATTTGTGAAAACAAGACCAAAACTACAAGAAATTTTTAGTGAAATCCTTCACACAGTGATGCCAAAGGAAAGTGCATGGACCATAGTAACCAGAAACAACTGAGAAAGAAACACAGCAAAATGGCAAAAGTAAAAGCTTGCCTGACAATAACCACACTTAATGTGAATGGACTAAATGTGCCAATTAAGAAAGAAAAGAATAACAGAATGGATAAAAAAGCAAAGCCCATCCATATGTTGCCTACAAAAGATACATCTTACAAAAAAAAAAAAAGAAGAAGAAGAAGAAAAAGACAGACTCAAATTCAAAGGCTGGAAAAAATATACCAAGCAAATGGCAAAAAACATACCAAGCAAATGGCAACCTCAAAAAAAGTAGGAGTGGCAATGTTAATCTTTGATAAAATAGATTTCAGGATGAAAACCACCATAAAAGATAAGGAAGGACATTATATACTGATTAAAACACAAAAGATCAGGAAGACATAACTTTGATCAATGTTTATGCACCCAATAATAGACGTGGAAAATACATAAAGCAAAGGTTAATAGAAATGAAAAAATAAATAGCAACACAGTAGGAGGAGACTTCAACACACCACAATCACCAAAGGATAGATCAACCCAAAAGAAACTCTACAAAGATGTAGAAGACCTGAACTACACAATCAGCCAACTTGACCTAGTGGATGTATTCAGGGAACTGAACCCAAATAAAACTCAGTTCACTTTTTTCTCAAGTTCACATGGTATATTCTCCGGAATTGATCACATATTAGGGCACAAAGCAAGTCTCAACAAATTAAAAAAACATTGAAATAACACAAAGTATCTTCTAAGATCACAATGCCATAAAACTCTAAATTAACCATAGAAGCATAAAGCTTACAAAATCATGCATGTGGAAGCTAAATTACTTTCTGCTACAACATGATTGGGTTATAAAAGAAATAAAGAATGAAATTAAAAAGTTCCTTCAAGCAAATGAAAATGAAAATACAACATACTAAAACCTTTGAGATGAACCTAAGGCAGTCCTCAGGAGGCAGTTCATAGCAATAGGTTAACACACAGAAAATGAAAAAGAAGCACAATACATGAGCTAACTCAACAGCTTAATCACATAGATAAAGAACAACTAATCCAACAGCCTCTTGAAAAAAGGAAATTATAAGGGTAAGAGGTGAAATCAATGAGATAGAAAACAGAAAAAGAATTGAAACCATCAATAAGACCAGGAGCTGATTTTTGAAAAAGTCAGTAAAATTGACAAACCATTGGCAAATTTGACAAAAGAAAAAAAAAGACGAAAACATAAATAACTCAATTAAGAAATTATAGAAGTGACATAACAGAAACAGAGGAAATTAAATTTATAATATCAGAATACTGTGAAAAGCTATACTCTGATAACTTTGAAAACCTAGAGGAAATGGACAAATTCCTTCAAACTCATGCTCTACTCAGATTTACAAGGACAGATATAGAACATTTGAAGAGACCCATCACAAAAGAAGAAATTGAAAAGATTATAAAAAGACTTCCCCATAAGAAAAGTCCTGGGCCAAATGGATTCACAGTTGAATTCTACCAAACATTCAGAGAGGATCTATCACCAATTCTACTTAAGTTATTTCAAAAACATGAAAAAGAAGGAACACTCCCAGAGTCATTCTATGATGCAAGCATAACCCTAATATCAAAAACAGGCAAAGATAGTAACAAGAAGATAGTACTACAGACTAATATATCTTATGAATATAAATGCAAAAACCCTAACAAAATCCTAGAAAATAGAATCCAAAAGCATATCAAAAAATTAACTCACCATGACCAGGTGGAATTTATAACAGGTATGCCAGGATGGTTCAACATAAGAAAAACTATCAACGTAATTCACCATACTAACAAAATAAATAAAAATAGCCATATGATCTTAGCAATTGATGCAGAAAAGGCATTTGACAAAATCCAACACCTCTTCCTGATTAAGACACTCAGCAAAATTGGAATAGAAGGAAATTTCCTCAACACAGTGAAAAGTATATATGCAAAAGCTAAAGCCAATATCATTCTCAATGGAGGAATATTAAAAACTTTTCCCTTGCAAATAGGGACCAGACAAGGATGTCCACTGTCACCACTTTTTCAATATTGTACTGGAAGTGCTTGCATACTACAAGAGAAGGAAATAGAAGACAAGCGGATTGGCAAAGAGATGGTTAAAATACTGCTATATGCAGATAATATGATAGTGTACATAGAAAACCGCAAAGACTCAAAAAAAAAATCTAGTTGGCCAATTTAGTAGAGTGGCAGGATATAAGATTAATATCCAAAAATCAGAGAGATTTCTCTACAATAAGAAAGAAAGCTCAGAGAAGGAAACCAAGAAAGCAATACCATTTACAATAGCCAACCACAAACTGAGATACTTGGGCATGAACCTAATTAGAGAAACCAAAGACTTATATGAGGAAAACTATAGATTTCTGCAAGACACAATAAAAGACCTAAAGAAATAGGAAAAATGTGCCCTGTACATGGATGGATAGGAAGACTCAATATTGTTAAAACGACAATACTACCAAAAGCAATTTACATATCCAATGCAATCCCAATACAGATACCAAATCCATTTTGCAAGATCGAAAGGGAAATTGTCAAGTTTATTTGGAGAGACAAGAGACCCTGAATAAACAAAACACTTTTGAGAAACAAAAGTGAAGTAGGAGGCATAGCACTCTCTGACCTCAAAGAATCTACTACATAGCAGTAGTAACCAAAGCAGCATGATACTGATATAATGACAGGCACATAGATCAATGGAACAGAATTGGGTACTCAGAAATAGACCCAGCTTTCTATGGCCAACTGATATTTGACAAGGAAATAAAACCTATCAAATGGGGAAATGACAACTTCTTCAACAAATGATGCTGGCAAAACTATACTGCTACCTGCAGAAAGCTGAAACAGGATCCACATCTCACACCATACACAAAAATCACCTCAAGGTGGATAAGAGAGCTGGGAATAAAGCCCCAAATCATAAAGTTCCTAAGAGACAAACTTGGATCAAGCTTAGAAGCCCTGTTGTTGTTATGTGCCGTCTAGTCACTTGGAACTCATAGCAACCCTATGTACAAGAGCCCTAAACACTGCTCTATCCTATGCCAATCTCACTGTCTCTACCACACCCACTCCCATTACCCTGATTACTGAATTAGTCCATCTCATTGAGGGTATTCCTCTCCTGCACTGTCCTTCCACTCTCCTAAATATGATGGCCCTCTCCAAGGACTGGTCCCTCCTTACAATATGCCCAAAGTATGTTAGACAAAGCTTCAAAATCCTTGCCTCCAAGGAGCAGCCTGGTTTCACTCTCTCCAGGACAAACTTGTTTGTTCTCCTAGCAGTCCATGGTATATTCAACACTCTTCTCCAGCACCACAACTCAAAGGCATCAA
>NW_006399762.1:5657335-5662932 GCF_000299155.1 Elephantulus edwardii
TTGAAAAGACCACAGCCTGTATCAGGCACACTTTGGTCTTCAAACTGACATCATTGCTCCTCAATAACTTGGAGAGGTCCCTAACAGCACACTTGCCCAGTGCAATATGTCTCTTGATATCCTGGATGTTGATACCAAGGGTGTTGATTGTGGATTCGCGTAAAATGAAATTGAACTTCAACCTTTTTGCCATCTATCATGATGTTGCTTATTAGTCCAGTGGCGAGGACTTTTGTCTTCTTGAGGTTGAGATGCAAGGCATATTGAAGCTATAGTCTTTGAGCTTCTCCAGCAAGTGTTATGTAACTTTGATCAAGCGAGGTGGTGTCATCTGCATAACAAAGGTTTTTCATGAATCTTCCTCCAATCTTGATCACACATTCATCTTTATAAAGCCTAGCTTCTTGATTTTTTTTTCTCAGCATACAGATTGTATAGCATCAAGATGAATCAGTAACTTTGGGTGACTGGAATGCGGAAGTTGGAAACAATAAGGAATAATAGTCAGAATGTACTGTCTTGGTGACAAAAATGAAGGTGGACATAGAATGATTGAATTAGGAACATTCAATGGTTTATTCATCACAAATACTTTAAAAAAACCACACATAAAAGGTGACTTTATACATGGTACTCACCTGATGGACTACACAGGAATCAGACTACATCTGTACAAGGAATCATTGGAGAAGTTCAATATCAGCCAGGTGCTAACTGAAACAGACCATCATTCATTTATAAGTTCAAATTGAAGTTGAAGAAAATGAAAACAATTCTACAAGAACCAAAATATAACCATAAGTCTACCTCACCTGGAGTTAAAAATCATCTCCAAAATACCTTTGAGGCACTGAACACTTTTGATCAGAGACCAGATGAGTTATGGGATGACAATGCTAAATACAGTCACTCAAATAGTATTTTTTTGTGTTGTTGACTGATCTGACATGTTTTAATCTTTTCAAAATAAGGCCACATTCCTTTATTGAGCTGTCACATTCCCCAGCAATCTCCACTAGGTTTCTGGTCTACTGTTGTCTTCTTCCTCATGCATTTACTATCTTTTATTCCTCATGCATTTACTATCTTTTATTCAAGCACTGTTTTGCTGTTGCTGTTAGATGCTGTGGAGTCAAGTATAACTCATAGCAATCCAATGAACAACAGATCCTGTCCTATCCTGTGCCACCCTCATATCTGACATTCTTGAGACCATTGTTTCTAGTATTGTGTCAATCAATCTCATTTAAGGTCTTCCTCTCTTCAACCGACCATCCACTTTACCAAGCATGATGTCTCTTTCCAAGGAATAGCCTCTCCTAACAATATGCTCAAAGCATATGAGATGAAGCTTTGCATCATTGCCTCCAGGGAGTAGTCCGGCTGCACTTTCTCCAAGACATACCAGTTTGTTCTTTGGGTACTCTGCAGGATATTCCATACTCTTCTCCAACAGCAGTCCCTTATTTCTGCCTTTTTCTAGTATCTACTTATTATCTGTAGATCAGAGAAAGAGAGGGAAATCCTAAAAAAGATAGATTGACACAGTAATGATAACAAATGGCTCAAGCATGTCAGAGATTGTGAGGATGGTTCAGGATAGAGTAAGGTCCAGATCTGCTGTTTATAAGCTCTCTCCCTCTGTGAGTCAGAGTGGACTCAATGGAACCTAACAACAACAATAACAACAACAACAACAACAACACTTATTGTCTAACAGTCTTGCCTGAGTTGCAGATAGGATGAAAGGAGGATGCAAGATAAGAATAGTCATCTTTGGGTCAAACATTTTTTATAATGAATCTTTCTCTAGAAGGAGGTCATGAGTGACACAAATTATTAGTAAGCGCTCATTGACTAACCAAAAACTCGGATATTTGAGTCCACGAAGAGGTACCTCAGAAGAAAGGCCTGGCACTCCACTTCTGAAAAAATAATTCACTACAAATTCTGTAGAGCCTCGTTCTCATCTGACACATATGAGGTGACCATGAGTTGTTAAGAGGTGTTATTGAGTCATGCACAACTCATAGTGACCCAGTGGACAACAGACCTGAACCCTGTCATAGCCTGTGTCATCGTCATCATCTCTGACACTCTTGAGCCCATTGCTGCAGTCATGGGTCACCACAAGGAGGAATCAATTCCACAATAACCAGTAGAAGTCAGGTTCAAGTGTTTAGAATCTTTCATTTTTCTCATTACATTTTTTTTCTGGGCTTAGTGATCTTTCTCTAAATTTTTCTTACACTCCTCTGCTTTGTACTTCTGTCCCAGTTCTGTGAGCACACATCTTGACTTTGTGAAAACTGCATGTGCATGGCTCCCTGGAGAAACAAGTGGTAAAAGAACATACCCATGGAACAGAATGCTTTCAAAGAGCTTCTGTGCATGGATGAAAACTACCAAAAGAAAAAAATTTAAAACAAATAAAGACAAAACACTGCAGAAGAGAGCAAACAAAATGGAGGTGAGAGGGCAGAGGGAAGAGTGCAAATGAGGTGCTCCTTAGAGGCAAGGGTGGTGAAAACCTATCTTGGCATACTTTGGACATATTGTCAGGAGGTGCCACTCCTAGAAAAAAGATATCACGCTGGTAAGAGAGGAAGACATTCAAGGAGACACTGACAAAGTGACTCAAGTGAATCAGAGATCATGAGGATGGACCAGAATACAGCAAGATTCTGATGTGCTGTTCATAGAATCGAGAAAGCATCTAACAACAACTCTGGATAGGCTAAATAAAGACAGACTCCCTTCCCTTTGATACATTGATACAGCCTTCGGAGCTGAGCAAGTACAGTAGGAGCTAGATTTCAATCCCCATTCCCACCTTACAGGCAATCCTGTAGCATTTTCTTCGTGCTAAAACTCTGTGATCTATGACTCTGCTTCATTTTCTCTTCCCTCCACCTTAAACTCTATCTAAATCAATCCAGTACCCATCAGTAGAGTTATCTCTGGTATACAGGCTTCAGTGGAGCTTCCAGAATACAATAGACTATGAGAAAACTCTTGTCAATCTACTTCTAAAATGTATTCCATTAAAACAGAAAAACTATCTGTTGTGCAGGTATGTGCTTTCATCATCAGCTGAAAAGTCAATGGAGTGTACTCAGAGGGGCAGGGGGTTGTATACCAGTGAAAGAATTTTTCTTTTACTTTTCTAAGAGAAGAGCAAACTGTGGGTGGGGGGGGGCAGGGAGAAAAATGTTACAATGATGAATGGAAATCCAAAATTTCTGTAAATGTTCATTAAAATGAATAAAAAAGTCATGTTTTCCTATTGTTATAATTAAATACTGCTCAATACAGTGCTTACAAATCCACTTTCTTCTCTCTTTATGTCTCTGTGTTTTCAAAGAACTCTCTGTATCACTGTGTGTTGTTATGTGCCATTGATTCACCTACAACTTCATCAAGGCCCTGTGAAGAGGAAATCTGAACCATACTCTATCGTGCACCAGCCTCACAGTCTCTGACACATGCAAGTCCATTGTTACAGTCACTATGTCAATCCATCTTATTGAGAGTCTTCTTCTCTTACTCTGCCCTCCACCTTTCCCAGTATGTGGTCTTTTCCAAAGACTGGCCCCTCTTGACAACATGTTCAAAGTATATTAACTAATTTCCTTCTTCTACTCTTGGTGCAAGCTGAAATTTTACCTTTCTTCAAATCTCTCTTTATCATCATTAAAGCTTTAAATGACTAGCGAGAGGTTATCATTTTCCAACTGCTTTCCATGAAACTTCTTTTCGTATGTACCAGGATAGGCTCAAGCACAGCAGTGGCTGGAGCACAGCCACGGCTTAGGCAGTGTTTCACTCTGTTGTACATTTGATTCGCTGAGTCAGAGTCAACTTAGTAGTACCTAATAAGGTATGTTAGCATTTCATTTGATGGTGTGCTCATTTTTATTTTTTTAAAAAAGAGGGGAGGTTTAGTTGGTAAAATAGAAGTAGCCCAGACTTTGGAGTCAAACAGTTAAAGCTATTTCTATCTTCTGTTTACTGTACAACCTTCATTAAGATTTCACCTTTTTGAATCTCAGTTTCTCTATCTGTTAATTGTATTCATGTTGTAGTTTATATTGCACAAGTTGTTATGAGGATAGATGAGATCACAAGTCAAAAGTATTCGTATAAAGTTTGGTATGTAGCAAAAAACAAAACAAAATAAAAAATCCCATAGAAAGAAATCATTATTTCCAAATGTCCACATATTCCAGCCACTACAATTTTAGTATAAACAAACTTATTTCTTCATCCTACTTTCAAATCTATCTCCCAGATAAAAGATATCAAAGGACTGTATCATTTCATCTTAGTGTCACACATTCCTTGGAAAGGTGGAAAGACAGAGGAAAACCTTCAATGAGATGGATTATAACCATAACTGTAAAAAAGGGTTTAAGCATGGTGCTGATTGTGAGGACGGTGCACGATTGGGATCTGTTGTTAACAGGGCCCTTACATGTTGGAGTTGACTTGATGGCACCTAACAACATCGCCACATATTTAATGTGTCCTTACTTTTTTTCTTTAATTGCTCTAAAATGTTTTATCTCAATAACTTACATAGATTGGCCCCCAATTTCTAAATTGTCCTAAGGTTTCATTATCAAAATGTTTGTTCTATTTTCATGCCATTTTAAAATCTTCCACAGTGGAAAAAAGGTCATTCGTTTTTAGTCATTTAAGATCATTTTTGTCTGAATTGTTTTGTAGTCTGTGTATATTGTTGTGTACTGTCAAGTAAAAAATGACCCGTAGTTAACCCTCTTGTGGGTTTCCAGAGGCAGTTAATTGCATGGGAGATTGTTCATCCTTCTCCCATAGAGAATGTGGATTCAAACTATATGCCTTCGGGATTGCACTGCAACTTCTTGTCACTAGGCACCCAGAGCTCTTTTATACTCAGAGTCTGTATATTAAAAGTCTACAAATGGTGGCAAACAGTTGATAAAATTACTTTTGTTCCAGAAAAGGACAAAGTTCATTAGCCTCTAAAGTATAGTTTGAAGATGTCCAAGCATTGTATCACTGAACCACTGTTCTAAAATTTTTTGGTATGTTGTCATCACACAGATAACTAATTTAGTTAAATCCACGAGAAAGACTGAGAAGGCCTAGAACTGGCCCTAAAATATAAAATAGGGTACAAGCATTTATTTAACTTGAGAATACTCTTGTTGTTAAGTTTTTTATGGAATTGAAATCAACTCATAGGTGACCCTCTAGCAGGCTTGCAGAGGCTGTAAATCACATGAGATGAAATTGCCCCTCTTTCTTTTGCAGAGCCACTGATGGATTTGAACCACCAGAGTGTCACCACCTTTGTATTAGCAGCCTCATTCCCTATGGGCTATGCCACCAGAGTCAAGTAAAATGTAAGGAACTAGGAAAGATTCAGTAGGGATCTGAAAAGATGGGGTGATAGTGACCGTAAGTCAATGATGATTAATATTATAAAACATAATGTATAAGAATGATAACATGAAACCCAAGTAAAGGAAGGAATGTGTAGGACACAATGTATATAAATTTGTATGCAAAACAACATAAAATGTTTAAATTTTTTTCAACGTAAGGGAGAG
>NW_006399762.1:5663032-5667555 GCF_000299155.1 Elephantulus edwardii
CGTAATACAATAGAGTAGTTTGGGTATCACAAGTGGTTGAGCACTTGATTAGTAGTCAAATGATTAATGGTTCAAATGTACCTCATGGGCCTCTCAGAAGACAGGCCTGGTAATCTGTTTCCAAAAGGTCATAGCCTTGAAAACCCAATGGAACAGTTCTAATCTGCATACATGGGGGTTGCCATATTAGGAAGTGACTGTATAGCAACTGACAACAACACAGCACAGTGATACTTGTACTTGGATTCCCAGGACCCCCATCTCCCTCCAAACTAGGCTATTTGGCATCATTGTGGGTCAAACAAAGTTCAGGGATTGACAACATCTCCTCCATCTCCCCTGCCTGCTAAACAGCTTTGGTTAGGCATTTCCCACGGAATCTTTCATAGGCCTAAAGAAAATGTTTAACAAATGTCATGCAAACATAACATTCTTAGATAAGCTTTTTTTTAGAAACTTCTTAGGAAGCTTGGACCTGATCTAAGTGAAAATCAAGAACATTTCCTCCTGCTGCAGAGATTATAATTTCTAATATGCTGTACCAAGCTTCCTAATATAAAGCAAAGGCCTTGTCAATGACTTGGCATCTTAACACTGAACTTATAGCACTGGATGTGAATAATGAGAAAAGAATATCTACAGATGTCAACCACAAAGCAAAAATTCTTATTTGGAAAGATGAAAAGTCAAGGTTAGTGTTGATAACAGATACTCATAAATATTAGCTATCTTGCCTTGATGCAACAAATAAGTCCTAAAGCAACAAAAGTCATGAGGTTGTAAAGGTTTATTGTGAATTTACAACACTGTTTGTGCCATTTCTGACCTCCAGCACTCAACTTGCAGCTTCATTTGCTGGGATTTCCCCATTGGTTTCCTCAACAAAACTCCACAGCACTTTTAAAACACAATTTGGTCCACTGGAGAAAAGCAAACGTATGCATAATTTCTTAGAACTTCCTCCATGGGAATTGCCCTACATTAATGGTTATCATTATGGTGGCTGTGGTGGTTCAGAAGTGGAATTGTCACTTCCCATGCTGGAAACTGAATTTGGATTTCAAGTCAATACATCTCATGCACAGCCATCTCTTTCTTCCATTATGAGCTTGTGTGTTACTGTGATGTTGAACATGTTTCACAGACACTTTCAGACTAAGAATTAATAGGAAGAAAGACTCAAAGTCTTCTGGAAGTCAGTTCATGAAAACCCTGGGAATCACAATGCTTGACCACAGCAGATCCTGGGGAATATGGGAATGTGAATAATCCGGGATCATCATGAGTTGAGGACTGACTTGGTCGCAACAACAATTATCCAGTGTTGAATTTCATTTTCTTCCTTAGGCTCAATTACAATGAGGCTAAGAGATAGGGAATAGACTATTGGAGCTGGGCAATAATCCATGTTTTAAAAGCCCTAGTTATTCACAAGCACGGAGGATAGAATAACTCTGAGGGCATAGGAAGTACTCAAATGAATACTAGCTGTTTGACTGAAGTGGAGCCCAGTGTGTCTCTCCTGACCACACTCCACCTTGGATTTGTGGTTACCAAGCTTTCTTACATATGTAGAATAGAGAATGGTACCATCAAAATTCTTACATCATGGGAAGAGGGCTAATTGAGGTGCCTTTGTTACATACATTTAAATACCACTCCACACTGGCATAAGCCTTTTGTATTTATAGGGGCACATTCAAGACATTTGTACCATGTGAGCATAGCATAGAACTAGAAGAGGAACAAACAGAAATTTCTTCCACTGTGATAGAGCCATAACGAAAAGGTTCTGCAGAGACTGTGCCACATTGATCTCAGTTAGTCTTTATTTGACCATCTGGCTCCTTTTCCAGGGCTCTCTCAAAAGGGATGGGTCCCTAACTAACCCATCAGGGCCTTCTCTCTCATACATCAGTCCATGTAGAAACAACAAAGGAAGTCAATTGTGTTGGTTTTCTCTGTAAGCCCCCATGCCAGGCTTGTTAGCAGAAGCCTCCTCCTTCACCCAGCCTGGCTGGCCTCCCCTTCGCAGCCAGGAGTCTTCGTTTAAGTCCCTTTTAATGAGAGGAATAAGAGCAAACTCAATAGTCTCAACCTTGCTCTTAAAGGACCTGAGCTCCACCCTCTCATAACAGCTACTTCCAACAGCATTCCTAATAGGACTGTAATGTTTTCCTCTATACTTATACAGAGCGTACATGTTTTTACTTTCGGAGCCAAAATGCTATTTTTCAGAATAATAGTAGCCTGTTAAACTAATCCTATTGATTTTCCAAATTAGCTTATTTATTTCTTAATATAAGATTATATTTGGTTGCACTGTATAAATGTCATAAGTATAATGTATATATGTAATACAGATTATAGAAAAGCTTGGTCATTCTTAAATAAATGTTGGAAACTCCTTCACCAACTTGAGCCCATTCAAAGCAATTCTGAACCTTTACAGTTCCATTGTCTAAAGTCTATTTGTGGGTCAGATGTCTTTAGAAGTTAAAGAAAGACAGATTAGAGGGAGGTAACTAGCTCTATATTTCTGCTTCCAATTATTGCAGTGGTTTATTTAAGACCCAATAAGCTACTTTATCCAGGAATGTTTAAATAATTACTTACACAACGCAGAGTGTAGTGCAGATTGCTGCATCTCTGTGGTGGATCTCTTGTTTGGATAAAAGAGCTATGATGGTGTTGGATCTGTTTGTGGACACTGCCGGGAAAGCTTTTAAATGAAATTATTTGTTTGTTCATAATCAGAGCAAGTAATAGTGGCCTACTGGCAGGAAGCTATGCTTGAATCCCTAAGGCATGTGGTTCGAGGCCACCATCTGCTCCACAGAAGAAAAAGGGCAATCTCCTCCCATGCGATTATTTACTGCTTCTGAAAACCCACCGGAAGGTCAGCTATAAGTTGGTTCTGACTCATTGCACACAAGAACAATCACAACAAGGCATCTTTATGCACTCTTTTTATCATGTAACAAAAACCCTGAAACTCACTGTCATTAAATTTGAACCCATTTCTTAGCTCACGCTTCAGTGAGTTTTCAGAAACTGAATTGCACAGGAAGAGATTGTCCATCTTTCTCTCTCAGAGCTACTAGTGGATTCAAGCTGCCTTTGGGTTACCAATACAAATCCCTACTGTCTATATCACTAGAGCTTTATCATATAACGTTGTTACATGTTCATGTTCTCTATTCGAAACCAACTTAGAGTTGACCCTCCAGGGTTTTTAGAGTCTCTAAATTGCAAGAGATAAAACTTCCCATGTTCTCCCAAGGAGAAACTTAAATATTTCAGTCACAGTAGCCCACCAGAGCTCTTGATTATCATAAAACAGATAATTTAAAATTAATATCTGTGTTTTCACAGCATCCATTTATTTGATGTGATCTAATCAACTACATCTATTATTTCCAATTTGCTTTTAAATTGAGCCTGGCCATTCATGAGTGAAGCGGATGGACAACCCTTTCAGAAATCAAGTATCATATGCATACATTGGCCTTAACCTAAGTGGCTTTACCACAATACTCTGTAAACTGTTCAAAAGCTGTGACTTCTGCCACATAAACATTGTAAAAAAGTGACATTGCTAATGTTTACAAACAGTGGCTCTCAAACGGTGGTCCCCAGCCCTGCAGCGGCATCATCACCTGGAAGCCTGCTAGAAATGCAGATTCTTGAGGTCCACCCCTGGCATACTGAACTCAGGGGTGAGGCTCTCATCCTGTTTCAAATATCTCTCCAAAGGTTTAACAACCTTTGATGGAAAGATCTGTTATTGTTGCATTGTTGTTGTTGCTATGTGCCATCGAGTCGCTTGCAACTCATAGTGACACTAAACCCTGCTCTAATGTTGTATTATTATTAGACAAAAAAGTCAGCAGTTTGAACCCAATAATTGGGTTGCAAGAGAAAGATGCACTGTCTCGTCCCTTGAAGATTTATAGCCTGGGAAACTTGATGGAGGATTGCTATGTATCTGAATCTCTTAACATAGTACTGTTAGTGTAGTTCTGTTTTGTTTTGTTTCCAGATATTGTGATAACATGCATTAGATTTCTGTTGTGAGGTACTTTTCAGAAGGGCAGTTTTTACCTTTAAGCATTAATTGCATAACACAGAAGAGAGGCTTTTTCATTCTCTGTAAATCTGTTGCTCTGGAGTTTCTTCTGATTCATGGTGACCTCATGCATATTAAAGAAGAACTGTGCTCCAGATACTTCTGCTCTTTAAAATGAAATCCCCAGATCTTATTTTCTGGTAGTATCTGGATGCACTCAAACCTCCAACTTTTGAAAGAGCCATCAAGCTTTAATCATTTGCACAATCCAGGAATTCAAACAGAGCACTCACTGTTGTTTTAGCTAAGCCATCTCACACTCTCTATGTTCTGTTTTAATTATAACTCAAGACTACCATGATTATACAATGTTGTTCAAAAAGTGGTAGAATTTCAAAAGAGGAAAGAAAATAAAGAACTAGTTTTTAAATTATTTTTAATGACAATGGATTGA
>NW_006399762.1:5667655-5668175 GCF_000299155.1 Elephantulus edwardii
CTCCAGGACAAACTTGTTTGTTCTCCTAGCAGTCCATGGTATATTCAACACTCTTCTCCAGCACCACAACTCAAAGGCATCAATTGTTTTTTTTATCATCCCTAGTCACTGTCCAGTTCTCTGATGCATAGCACACAATTGCGAAGACTATGGCCCGGTTCAGGTGCATCTTAATCTCCAGCCTGACGTCGTTGCTTTTCAGTACTTTGGAGAGGTTCCTGACAGCTGACTTCAGCAATGTAATTCATCTCTTGATTTCCTGGGTAGTCTACCATATAAAGAGACTACCAAATACAGCCTCAAATGTACAGTCTGAAGAGGATAAAAATGATGAATGGGACATTTAAAGATAAAATCCAGTCTCTCCACAAGCTCGCCAGCATTTGTTGCTAGCTGTTCTGTTAAATTTTGCTATTTGTACTGGCATGAGATGATATCTCATAGTTGTCTTGATTTGCATCTCTCTCAGGGCTATGGATTTTGAACATTTCTTCATGTGCTTGTTGGCTATCTGACTGTC
>NW_006399762.1:5668520-5678295 GCF_000299155.1 Elephantulus edwardii
TTCCAGAACACTTAATCTTGCTCATGTGAAACTTGTACATAGACCAAGAAGTAGTCATTAAAGCAGACCAAAAAGAATACTGCATGGTTTGAAATCAGGAAAAGTGTTTAAAATCAAGAAAGAGTATTGTCCTTCCTCCATACCTATTTAATATGTAACTGAGCAAGTAACATGAGATTGGAATAGATGAGGAAGAATGTGATATCAGTATGGGATATCACATAAATATGGGAAAATCAACAAATTGCATTATGCAAATGACTCAACTTTACTTGAAAGTGTAAAAGACTCTGAAAAGACCAAAGACTATAGCCATATTAAATAGATTATACCTCAGCATCAAGTAAACAAAAATCTTCACCCCTGGATAGCATCATGATTAATGGAGAAAAGATTGAAGTCGTCAATGATTTCAATTTACTTTCATCCACAATCAATACCCATGGAGCAGCTATCAGGTAATCAAGCAATTGTATTGGGCCAGTCTGTCAAGGACTGCTTTAAAGTGTTCAAAAGCAATAACGTAAGTTTAAAGACTAAGATGCATCTGACTCAAACCAAGATATTTTCCAAGAGTTTTATATGCAAGTGAAAGTTTTGCAACAAAAAAAAAAATGAAAAAAAAAGTTTCCTTCCAAAAGATACTAGTTAAAAGTCAGCTAATATTCATATTACCTACAAAAAAAGAATATTTTTACCCAAAGAAAGAAGTCAAATTGAAAAAAAAAAAATTCAGATTGAAGAAGAATTGATGCCTTTGAATAGTGGTGCTATCAAAGAGTACTGAATTGGATTCATGAATTGTCAAAAGAGCAATTAAGGCTAGGGAAATGGGAAGGAACTGGTGTGAAAAACAATGTATTTGAATTTTGTAAATAAACTAGTATAATTAAAAAAAATTTTAAAAGTGGAATTTAAAAAATAAAAAAAAAAGAACAAACAATTCTGTCTCAGAGGAAGTAAAACAAGGTGCTCCTTACAGTTCAGGATGTTGAAATTTCATTTTACATAATTTGGAATGTTGTCAGGAAGGACAAGAACTTTGAAAAACATATAATGCTTGGAAAAGTAGAAGGTCAGCAAAAAAAGAGGATGACCTTCAATGGGAAGGATTGATGCAGGGACCGTACAATTGGCCTGAGCGTGGTGAACATTGTGAGAATGTTGCAATAGGCCGAGCTTTCAATCTTTGCTTATAAGGTTGCTAACAGTGGTAAATTATTTCATTGCAACAACAAACTGAAACTACTCGATCCAGCCATTCATGAGAAAGATTTAGGTCTAAAGTTCATGTAAAGCAGCACCACAATGACAAGTAACATGACATGAGAGTCCCATTATTATAATAATTGTCTAAACGGTTTATTCAGCTTGTAAAAGTTAGAACTAACATTTTATCAAATAAACAAACTCAACCCATACTCAAAATTAAAACCAAAATTTTGGAATTGTACAGATAGCCAATTTTTTAACAGAAATATTGTTTGTTTGTTTATTATTTATTTTTCCCCCTTTCTTTCTTTCTTTAGGGAGATCTGCTGGCCTATTTTATTGTGTATCCAGGATTTTTTGTAATTGCACTGCCAATTATCAGCATGTTGTTTTGTTGTTAAACCATTGAGTCAAGTACAACTCATAGAGACTCTCTACACAACAGATCTGAACCCTGACCTATCCTGTGCCATCCTCAACATTTCTGACACATTTGAGCGCATTGCTCCAGTCACTGTGTCAATTCATCTAGTAGTTGACGATCTTCCTATCTTTCACTGACACTCCACCAGTACATGCATATTATCCCTTTCCAAGCAAAAGCCTCTACTAGCAACAAGCCCAAAGCATGCAACATGAAACTTCGTCATCTTTGTCTCCAAAGAAGCATTCTAACTGCACCCTGCACTCTGGCTGCACCCTCAACCAGACATCAGAGTGCACCCTCAACCAGACATCAGAGTTTGTCCATGAGATATTCAGTACTCTCCTCCAACACCACTGTTCAAAGGCATCGATTTGTCTTCTGTAATTCTTATTCATTGTTCAATTCTCAGATGCATAGCAAGTGATTAAAAAGACCATGGCTTGAATCAGACACACCTTAGTCCTCAAATTGACATTATTGCTGCTCAATAATTTGGAAAAATCCTTGACTGCAGACTTTCCAAAGGCAGTACGTATCCTGATCTCCTGACTGCTGGTAGCAAGGGTATTGACTGAGGATCCAATTAATATTAAGAAGTCATGATTAGTATCAATTATTTCTCCCCTTATCATGATGTTGCCTAAGAGTTTAGTGGTGAGAATTTTTTTTCTTCGCATTGAGATGTAATCCCTATTGAAGGCTGTATTCTTTGATTTTCTGCAGCAAGCACTTCAGATCCTCCTTACTTTTAGCAAGAAAGGTGATATTATCTGCTTAACAAAGATTATTGTTGAGCCTTCCTCCAATTCTGATATCACATTCTTCTTCACAGAGTCCAGCTTCTCAAAAAATTTGCTCATCATATAGATTGAAAAGTTATGGAGAGAGGATACAACCCTGATTCATATCTTTCTTAATTTTAAACCAGCTGTGGTGCAGGAAAAGAGTATTGAATATACCATGTAATGCTAAGGGAACAAGTAAATCTTGTTTAAAAGAATTCATAAAGGGGTGAATAATGACCAATACTGTGTTCTATCATTGTTTTAAAATGTGTGTTTAATTTTTTTATTGAGGTAAATATAGTAGATCACAAAGCATTTGCCATTTTAACAAATTTCACTTTTACAGTTTAGAGATATTACAAAGTTTTATCATGTATTCATGTATTAACATTCTTGAATTTTTCTATCATCTCTAACAGATGTTTGTTCTTTCATTGTTGTATTATGTCAAAATTCTAATTTTGTGGAGTTTGGTTTTTTAAGGACGTCCAGAATTTGTGTTATCCATCTCAACTATCTGTATTGATTACCCAATCAAACAAAACCCAGTATATGTTACCATTGTCACCATTATTACCTAATTCTATTGTTTTTAAGGTTAAGAGAGTGCTTTATAACAGTAATTTCTTTTTCATTATATTACAACCTAATTGTTTCATTCATGTTTCATATAAATTTTAATATTTTAAAAAATGATACACTATTTCTTTTCCACCCTGATTTCATGAAAGAAAAAATATATATAAACATGAGCTAACATTTTAAATCAAGTTTGTTTCTAATTAAAATGTCCACTAGATGGAACTATTGTTTCAAAAGAATGAGGGTGATGACTTGAAAAGGATCCATTTCAAACTTTCTCAGTGAAAGTCACACCACCAAAAAATTACAGGTAATTCTTTTCTTATTTTTACTAAATTCCTTGTTCTTTTCATAAAAATAACATTAACATTTAAGATACATGCCATTTGACTACTTATTCTAAATTATTTTGCATCTCTGTGAAGACATTAGTCAAGATGCTGTAATGCTGAAAACTTTTTCAAAACTTTTCAATGCTTTTTCTGTATAATACAATAGTTTGAAGACAACAAATGAAAATATCTTCATTCTAAAACATGCCATAAAATTATAGTGCTGAGAGCTCACTAAAAGGAGTCAGAAATAGAAAATAACAAACGATAGAGGTTTAAATAAAAACCCTGAAATGCTCAACAAAAGATAATAAAACTTTTAAGTGTGGAAAATGCATACACAAAGATTAAATGTCTCTATCAGCTACATCTGTCAAGTTCTTAAGAAAACAATCTCACTGTGTATTCACATATTCTTCCCCAGTACATACAACTGTATTTAAAGTGCATATCTTACTGTTTGCTCATGCAAATGGCATAGGGAAGTTGCAAATTGCATTCCATTCTTGTTTGCAGTTGCTGACATGAATGTAAAAATTGTCTTTATTAACAGAAATTGGTCATGGTTTGCCCTTAGTTTTGTGTACTTAAGGCAGATTCTAAAGCATTCTTTTCTTTTATTACAACAATACTCATGGCTGAAACTTTAAAAACCACACATTTACTCTCTCTAGCACATATCATAACTTGATATGACTTTAGAATTTACTTACACAGTTCAAGAAGTGTAATTCTGTGGAGGCAAACTTATGACGCAACATAAAAGCATTTCACTTAGAAGCTTCAAACCCTAACTTAATGACAAGTTTCCTGCACATGTCACCCCACAACTGCAGACTTTCAACAACTGATAAAGAGGAATCAATCAGCCCCTCGGCAAACTCTTTGAGGAAATAATTAAACTATCAAAGAAAATGTATTTCATAAAGCAAATCTGAGTCATGATGATGTCATTGGAAATATTACAGTTCTTTTCTGTTAAATCTGAGACTTCTAAAATTAAATGGAAATGATTATACCACATTTGTAGTTGTTTTCCTATCTCAAGACTGCTAAAATTGAAAATTATCTTTTAAAAGTTTGAGAGTATTTTTTTTCTTACCTCATGTACTTAAGAGTAAAATTTAGTAAATGAAGTTCTCAAAAACTAGCATATTTTCTTTTCTCAAAAACTAGTGATATTTTATTTTTCACTTGCCAAAATAAAGTTACAAACACTAGGTCTTATTATTACATGTAACAAATACAAATGTAGTTTATACCCTGCAAATTTTACTTACTAAATTTTCGTACTTTGAAAGGTCTAGAAGCTCACTTTTCAGCTCTGATCTTTGATAATGAAGCTCTGGTGGTGTAGTACATTGGGAGCTGCACAGCCCACCCTCTCTGCAGTTCAAATCCACCAGCAGTGGCTCTGGAGGAGAAAGATGAGCAATACTTCCCTGTGCTATTTACAGTCTCATTTATGAGTCAGTCCCAGCTCAATAGGAATGCGTTTTGAGTTTATGAGAGTGATGTTAAATAACTAATTTAATCTGCTTCAGCATTGTAGGCCACTGTTAAGTATCAGTAGAAGTAGAATTAAAGTCAACTTCCTTCTATTATTTAAAACGTCAATGCAAGAAGGCATAATTCCTTTGATTCTGGTGTAAGAATGATCATGTGTTCTTTATTGTTCATCCTCTTCTCTTTTCTTCTTCTCTTCTTCATTCATTGATCACTATTGTTAAATGTCCTGCTTGCTGAAAATGAGGAAGACCTGAGTGCCTGCAGCAGAAGTCTTTGAACTGCAGCCTTCAAAATGTATTTGAAGCTCAACATCAAGAAAACAAAGATTCTCACCACTGGGCCGACTGGTGGAATCATGATAAATGGTGAAGAGATTGAGATTGTTAACATCTTTAGTCTGCTCAGTTCTACAATCAACACTCTTGGTACCAGCATCGAGAAAATAAAAAGACAAATTGCTTTGGGAAAGTCTGCTGTGAGAGACCTCTCCAAAGTACTGAAAAGCAACAATGCCAGTCTGGAGTCTAAGGTGCACCTGATTCAGGCCATAGTCTTTGCAGTTACTTGTTATGCATCAGAAAGCTGGGCAATTACTAAGAATGATAGAAGAATTGATGCCTTTGAGCTGTGGTGCTAGAGAAGAGTATTGCATATACCATGGACTGCTAGCAGAATAAACAAGTTCATCTTGGAAAGGGTGAAACCAGTCTGCTTCTTGGAGGCAAGGATTCTGAAGCTTCATCTAACATACTTTGGACATGTTACAAGGAGGTACCAGTAATTGCAGAAGGACGTCATGCTTGGGAGGCTGGAGGGACAGTGCAGGAGAGGATGACCCTCGATGAGATGGATTGATTCAGTGACTGGGGTAATGGGGGTAGGTATGTCAGAGACAATAATATTGGCACAGGATAGAGCAGGGTTTAGGGCTGATGTACATAGGGTCATTAAGAGTTGCAGGCCACTAGACGGCACATAACAACAACATATTGTTTTAGCTCTTAAGATTTCCTGAGTGTCTGTTTTTAGTGTATTGTTATATCTTTTCAATTTAATTCTCAAATATCTCTCTCTGCAAATTTTCCCCTCTCTAAGCTACCATTCATTACCTTTTGTTTATAAGTGTTTTATGTCAATTATCACTCTCTATTTAACACAATTATTTACATGTGCTTATAACTCTCTTTCAATCCCAAAGACATCTAGGCTTCTGTAGCTCTTCACTCTTTTCCTTCTACTACTTTTGAGATCACCTTGTTTTTGTAAAGTTAACTGGTCCACTGGTCCCCTGTGACTCCTGTTCTTCCCTTCCTCCCTCTTCCTTAAGAATCTGCTAACATTGATTCTTCAATTCTCCATTATAGGCTTCTTCTCTTTGAGACTGAAATGTGCTTGAGTCTCTCCCACATTAAAACAAATCAACAAAAACTTTTTTAACCTAGTACCTTCTTTCAACTAGTGCTTAATGTCTCATCTCCCTTCAATAGCCTTACTTCTTTTGAAAAGTTTTTCTACAAATGCTGTCACCACCTTTATAACTCACACGTACTTCTCAGTATCTTATATAATCTGGCTTCCATCCTCGTCATTCATATAAACCTGTTCCCACAAGAGATATCAATGACTGTGGTTACAAAATCCAATGGTCACTTCTGATCCTTACTTTACTTGGACTTCAGCATCACCTATCATGATTGCCCATTTTTTCTTACTTGAAATACCTTCTTCTCTTGACCATCTGTGATGCCTGATATTTCTGAATTCCCTCATACATTTCTGGCTCTTAAAAGGTAGAATTTGGTCAGTACTCTATCATTAAGCTTCTTCTCAATATGCTTTTCCTGAATGATAAAGAGGATGAAATTTTGTCTCACAATGCTTTAGGCATGTTGCTAGGAGAGATTATTCCTTGGAGAGGGACAGAATGCTTGGGAAAGTGGAGGGTTGACAAAAGAGAGGAAGACTCTCAATCAAGTGGGTGATTGTGGAAATGGACTCCAGTGTGTCATGGATTGTGAGGATGGCACAGGATAGGAGAGTGTTCAGATCAGCTATTCATAGGATGAGTCATACTCAACTCAACAGCACCTAACAACAATATGGTTCTGTGTGGTCTGTTGTAATAGATTTTGTTCCCAGTAAAGCAGTAAGATTTGTATTGGGCTGAATAGAAAGAGGTTAGAGAGTATGGTGGACATGTCTGATCTCACGGGATTTGGATTTGTACTTTTGATATTGTTAAGAAAGACAGTTCCCATTTGTGGAGTTAGTAAAGGTCAGATATGGACAGTCCCATGTAGCTCTTGCTCTTTATACACTGACAGTTTTATCAACTATAAAGTTCTTAACTATAGTAGGGTAAGTTTCTTGTTTTGTTGTTGCTGTTGTTATTGTTGTGTGCTATTGAGTCGGAACCAACTCCCACAGTAAATCCCACAGGAAGAGATTGACTATCTTTCTCCCACGAACCAGTTGGTGGATTTGAACTATGTGATTTGGGTATTGCAAGCATCTTCTTACCACTAGCCAGCTAGCAGAGTTTCCTTAGGGTGAACTTAACAAAGACAAACTCAGTCATCTCCCTACTTAAACACATTAGTTGCTAAATGACTTATTATTCAAATAGAGTGCCCACCTATTATTTTCCAGCTTGGGTAACTTAGTGGTAAGGAGTTGTACTGCCAACCGAAAGGCACTCAGTTTGAATCTACCAGTTGCTCTGTAGGACTAATATGGCCAATCTCCTCCATGCAATTTACAGCTCTGAAAACCCACTGGAGGGTCCCCTGTGAGATGGTTCCATCTGGACAGAACAATAACAACAGGGTTTAATAGAAATTTTCCATCTCACTGGCAGAATATTACTGTAAGTGTTAGGCTGCCAACCAAAAAACCAGCAGTTTGAACCTACCAACACTATGGGGACGTCTACTCTGTCCTATGGGATCACTGAATCAGAATAATTCCCCTTTAGTTGGTTTCTATTACACTTTTGATCATGCTGACATTTGATGGGGGCCTCTCTAACTATGAAGAAACAAGCTGCATCCCACTAACCCTAGAACCAGAGACTCCTTTGTATATATGCGTTCTACTAAATGTATCAAAATCCATGCTAACTCAGAAAACGTTCATATCATTCAATGTGCCTTCTATTATGGAAAACACATTGTTTCAACAGAAACTTTCCAAGTAGAAAAGAATTCTGTGTTGAAAGAGCTAACTTAGTTTATAATGGTGTACCTAACTGACTTCTTATTTCTCTGGCCTCATCTAAGGTCTTCAAATACAGTCGTCCAGCTCTTCTAACTTCTCTGAGTTTCCTCATATATCTTGTTCTCTCTCATGTTAAACCATTTATACACCCTCCTCCCTATGTCTGGATTATTCTTCTTCCTTCTTATCTACCAAGTCTCCCAGCTAAATGCATCTTCATCCAGAAAATCATCACTAAACTACTACACCTGGGTCAGATTTTCCTTCTAACTTCCTCCTGTTGCATCCTACACTTTATGTTGTATTCCATTGTGTTTAACTGTTTACTTGCCCATATACCACTAGTTGATGTATAGATACTGTATGTATTTTGGACCTAGCCTTATAAACTTCGTGCTTAATCTGGTGTCTACTACACAGCAATGACTGATACATATAATGTTGAAAGGATTCTATCCACTCTTGTCATTTTGACTCATAGCTTTCTTATCAGACAGTGTAGAATTGTCTCAGATTGTTTCAAATGTTTAAAATCTATACCCAAAAAAAAGTAGACTATTGTAACTCCTCTCCATGGATCAGGTGGTAGGCTCAAACTACCAACCTTTCCATAAGCAGCCTAGTGCTTTCAACACTAAGCTACCAGGGAATCCTAAGTGACCAAAAATATGAGAACATAATGTGTCATGTATTTTTATAAGTCGTGGTCTAACCATATGGGGGAACTTTTTAGGGTTGGCTGGATAGTTTCTTGCATTCTGTTTGGTTTTTCTCATATGGCTTCACTACAAATAATATCTATTTATGGCTAATCCTATTAGATAAACTGTTGTATGTTGTTGTTAGGTGCTGTCAGGTCATAGGCGACTCATAGTGACCTTATGAACAAGAGGCCTGAGCACTGTTCATAGAGTTTCCGGAGGCAAGCCATTTCAGAAGTGGATGCCACTCCTGCTTCCAAGCTCGTTTAATCAGGAAGCTACAGCAAACACTGTCCACCATGGGTAACCATTGTCATATTTGGCACATCAGTGTCACAGTGTTCAGCATCACAGCAACCACGAGTACAGCAATGGGGTGTGATTATTAAGGTGTGTTCGTGAAAATGTATTAGCTCTTCTATGATCGGAGATGAAGCGTTTTGGAATCCTAGCTCAAGAGGGTATGCCATAAGAGGTATGTAAAGTTTAGTTTATATCTTAACTTTGACAAAGTCATGTATTGATTATACTAATACCTCTGATTAAAAAAGTCGTAGTGGCTGCGTGGTTGGCTTGAAACCAGTTATTGGAGGTTCGATTCCTTCCTTTCTTGTTAGGCCTTAGTAAATGTAGGTTCTTCGAATGTGTGATATGGAGGAGGACAACCGTTAATTCATTCAATGTTAGTTGAGGTCAGTTGTGCTACGTCTACTTCACGTTTTGAGGCGAATGCTTCTCATACAATGTAAACTATAAGAATAACGGCAAGTATAGAGATGAGGGAGCCGGTTGATGAAATAGTATTTCATAATATGTAGGCATCTGGGTAATCAGAATAGTGTCGTGGTATTCCCGATAATCCTAGGAAATGCTGTGGGAAGAATGTGAGGTTAACACCTACAAATATTATAGCAAATTGAGCTTTAGCTCAGGTGGAATTAAGTGTGTAACCAGTGAATAGAGGAAATCAATGGACAAGGCCACCTATAATGGCAAATACTGCACCTATAG
>NW_006399762.1:5679324-5680359 GCF_000299155.1 Elephantulus edwardii
ACATTATAAATTTGGTCATCACCTATTAGAGCTCCTGGTTGGCTTAGTTCAGCTCGGATAAGGATACTTGGGGCAGTTCCTACTATCCCCGCTCATGCTCCAAAAATTAAGTATAATGTACCAATATCCTTATGGTTAGTTGAGAAAAGTCAGCGGTTAATGAACATAGGTAAAATGGCTGAGTAAAGCATTAGACTGTAAATCTAAAGACGAGACAGAAGTCTCTTTTACCAAGCTCTGGGGTGTGATCATGTGCTATACCACCTAAAAGAATGTTTGACAGAAAAACAATTTATCATTTCATATAAGACAGAAAATTAAATAATTGTGCACTTATATTGGAGAGCAGAAGAACTTTATCAAATTGTATTATCTGCTTCTCTAAAGATTTACAGCCTTGAAAACCTTCAAAGTTCTACTTTTTCCTGTTGTTGCTGCTGTTGTTGTTAGATGCTGTCAAGCTGAATACAGCTCACAGTGACCCTATGAACTACAGATCTGAGCTCTGTCCTACCCTGTGCCATCCTCACAGTCTCTAGTACACTTGAGCCCATTGTTGTAGTCACTGGGTCATTCCACCTAGTTGAAGATCTTCCCCTTTCCCATTCTTCTAACTTCCCAAGCATGATGTCCTTCTCCAATGAACAGTGAGTGTCTCCTAGAAACATGCCCAAAGTAGGATAGCTATTTGCTGGAATTCAAATCTACAGCAATAGTTTACTTTGGTTGGTATACATACAAAACATAGAAAAGGGAAAAGATAGATTTGTATTGTTTTGTATGCATTGTTGTTGTTGTTTGTTGTTATGTGCCATCTAATCGCTTCTGACTCATAGCGACTCTCTGTACAAGAGCTCTAAACACCGTTCAATCCTGTGCCAACCTAGCCATCCCAAATGCACTTATTCCCACCACTTCGGTCACAGAATCAATCCATCTCATCAAAGGTCTTCCTCTCCTTCGCCCCCCACTCCACTCTGCCAAACATGATGTCCCTCTCCAAGGACCAGTCCCTCCTTGCAACATGCCCAAAGT
>NW_006399762.1:5683314-5686941 GCF_000299155.1 Elephantulus edwardii
CATAATTGTCATATTGATAACAAAGTAATTTGTTAGTGCAAGCCAATCTTTGATAATCAACACTGATTTTTAAGGTGGCCAGAATTAATGGACACATTTACCGAAGCATAGTCTCAAGACTGCCAGAAAATATTTGGATGGCACAGGATAGAACAGGGTTCAGATTTGTTGTTAATTGGGTTGAGTCGTACTCAACTCAAAAGCGCCTAACAACAAAAACAACAAAATACATGAATGAGAGACTATTTGTACATTCTATTAATTTAAAATAAGTTTGTGTGTCTATTTCTCACTGTAACATTTGTATTGCTTAATTTATCATAGCTCATTCTCTACTACTAGAGAAATGACTTGATTTTTGTGCTGAGCAATACCAGTTATCCAAATGTTAGCTTCAAGTTCACATCAAACATAAAATTGTAAATGGTCTAAATTGGTTACTCATAAAAGAAATAAATTAATAGGAATATCCTTTAATATTATTAATTTTTAAGTGTCTAATTGAAGGGATATTGACGAATAAGGATCATGTTTTTACATAGAATTCTGTGAGACTAGATAGCATTGGCAAGGTCACCCCACCACTAAGATACTAATTGCTCTCTTTTTATAAGGTTAACTTGGAGGAAGTACAACCAGGGTCCTCCTCAGAGGCAAGGGAGGTAAGACTTCATTTCCCACATAACATAATTGGGCATGTTGTCAGGAGACATTAGCTCTTGGGAAAAGACATCATGCTGAGAAAGGTGGGGATCAGAGAAAAAGAGGAAGAACTTCAACAAGATGGATTGACAGTGACTTTAACAACAGACTGGAGTACATTGGATATCCTTGGGACAGAGCAAAAGAGCACTCCAGATCTGTTGTTCACAAGCAGTTGGTTTGGCAGCACCTAACAACAACACAGTAGCAGTATCGTGTGCATGAAGTGACGCAGTCGTTCCATAGTTCACTGCTATTTCCACCATACCAGGCTGGTGTTTCTACTGATTGCCATACTTCCTTTCATTCTTTGACTTCATAAAATACTTTCATCTTGCCTTAATATTTTTCAGTCTGGCACCACTGAGAATGTATGTCAATGCTTTATGTTTTCCATGTATAACTGCAGAAAAAAATCTTTAAATATTATATGAAACCATAATGTATAAAACAGATACCATCAATGAACAGTATATTTCAGGCAGTTCAAACCTTATTGCTTATGGAACATCTGAAGCCTGAAATGTCCAAATTCCCTAGGGAGCAGAGATTAAAAACTACTTTAAATTAATGAATGTGGATATTTTTCAGGAAAAGTTCTGGATTTTGCCACTTAAACAATATGATAATACTTTTGCATATAGAGATACTGGATTGATTAAAACATAGCATTTCTTTGGTATTTTATGTGCTTTGATAATATTTATTTACTCACCACAAGCAAGTATAGGTGAAATACTCCAATGAAATAACACTACAACTCAAAGCGTTTTGCCAGCCTGACAAAAATTATAGAAAATCAAGAGATAAGAAGGTGTCTTCCAAGCTTTCTTTACTTCTATCCCACTCTACATGTCATCATTTGAAAAAAAACCCAAACAATAAAAAACCATTTTTAATAAAGTTTATGTTTTTTAAATTGGTCATTCACACTTTCCGTGTGAAATACTTCTCTTCCATCCATGACTCCTTATCTTCACTGTCCGTTTTCCTAGTAAGTCTTCAATATCTATTTTAATCTCATGAAGCCATGTCTAAGCCAGCCAAGGAGTCTGAGATTGTTTCCTCCTTTAAAACCTAGTGACATTTTACTCAAATTTTAAAAAATATTCCTTTGCATTGCCATTTTCCCAGTAGTGGTCTTTTCCTTACCTCACCATCCAATCCTCTCCACACTCTTTAATGCACACTTCTCATTTTAATAGAGCTGTTTTCTTACTTCCCTGTGTATAAACCAGAGAAACTATCCTAGATCTTGGGAGAAAAAAATAATGGGCCCTGGGAAAAGTGAGCTGAGAACCAACTCTAACCTTATCATTTCTTGAGTCTACTAAACAAACTTTCTGCATCTCTATTTTCCCAATTGAAAAATGAAAATAATATCTTTCTGGTAAAGATAACCCTTGGTAAAGAGATAATGTATGTAAGATGCTAAACAAATATTTGTTCTAATATTTATGGATGGAGCTTTGGTATGACTTTTGGTCTGCAGATTGCAAAAATAGTCCTTTCCACTAGACCTATGCTTTGGTTATAAATTCTGCAGTGAGTAGACAGATTTTTCTTTTCTAGTTCTCTGCACAACCAGGGCAGTAGGATATGATAGGGTTTAGAGGCAGAAAGCTTTACTTATCACTTCCACAAAGGCTGTCTGTATGATAGTAAGGAAATCAAACCATTGTGCTCTCAGTTACTCCATACATATAATGATAAGAATAATTGCATATTATTATATAAATGATAAAAATCATTTGCAGTTTTTGCTAAATTTCTGAGAGCACCACAAGGAAATATGGAAAAGAAAGCCACATAAAGATATAGGCATATTAAATATTTGTGTTGTGTTCTAGCCCTTTTAAAATAATAATCACTGGGCTATGTCAAAACTCAAGAACATACAGATATGTTTAAAGTGAAATGCAAATCTTTCTCACAGTCTTGGTCGCCAGCTACTCAGATTCCCTTGGTAAGAGTAATTTATGTTATCAGTTGTCTAGTTTATCCTTCTGGAGATGTTCTATTTATATACAAGTTATTCTGTAATTTAATAAAACTTTCCAACTGTCCCAAACACTCTCCTCTAGCCTAAGGTTCTACTTAGCACCTTCCAAGACAGCAACATGAGGTTTGACACCTACAGTTGACCTAGTTAGGCTGCTAAAGATATTTTCTATTAAAAGTCACTCAATCACTGACAAAGTTTCTGTCACAAGTCTGAAAAAGCCATCACTCTCGGTGCATGATCTTCCCAGAGGACACAAGGCCCAATGCAGCTGGAAGTTACCATATATTCTGCTCAAGACTATGTTGTCTAAATGGTCTCTGTTCTCACACACTCCAACTCAATGGCAAAAATCAATTGCTTTACTTTTTTATTCTATATGTCCTTGCTTAACTTAGGTGTATTTAGAATCATTTATTTGGATTTTTCCTTGGATTTACAAGTAGACTTTGTTGTATTAGATACAAGCAAGTTCACTATGACTCATGGCAGCCCTATGAACAGCAGATCTGAACCTTGCCCTATCTTGCAGCATTCTTAGCATCTCTGCTCTGTTCAATCACGTTGTGGCAGTCACTGTGTCAGTCTATCTCACTGAGGGTCTTTCCTCTCTTTTGCTGACCCTCTACCTCTCCAGAATGATGTCTCTCTTCAAGAACTGGTTCTTCCTGGATATATAACCAAAATAAATGAGACAAATTTTCTCAACCCTTGCCTCTGAGCACTCTGGCCACACGTCCTTCAAGGCAGATGTATTTGTTCTTTTAATAGTCCATAGGATATCTAACACTCTTCACCAAAACCACAATTCAAAGGTAATTATTCTTCTATTTATCCTTATATCTTTCAGATGTATATGAAAATACCAAGGCTTGCATCAAATATGCCTTATTCTTTATACTGACATCCTTGCTCTTTAGAAC
>NW_006399762.1:5688068-5695583 GCF_000299155.1 Elephantulus edwardii
TCTGGAGATACAGGCCATGGTCTTTGCAATCACATGTTATGTGTCATAGAGTTGGACAATGGCTAGGGAGGACAGAATAAGAGTTGATACCTTTGAGTTTTGGTGTTGGAGAAGAGTATTGAGGGTACCATGGACTGCTAAGAAAACCAACAGATTCTTCTTGGAGAGGGTTAAACTGGGCTGCTCCTTGGAGGCAAGGATTCTGAGACTTCATCTAACATACTTTTGTCATGTAAGGAGAGACCGGTCCTTGGAGAAAGACATCATGCTTGGGATGGTGGAGGGAAGGCACAGAAGGGGAAGGCCCTCTAGGTGATAGATTGATTTGGTAACTGGGGTAATTGTGATGAGTGTGTCGGAGACAATGAGATTGGCACAGGACAGAACAGAGTTTAGGGCTCACTATGAGTCACAAGTGACTTGATGGCACATAACAACAACAACAACTAGAGAGTTGCCCAGCTAAGTGGTTCCCAGGGAGAAATATGAGTAATCTCCTATGTATGATTTACGGCATCAATTCTTTTTCTGTCATTTGTATTCACTGTCCACCTCTCAGTTGGATAGTAAGCAAACTAGAAAGACTATGGCCTGAATCAGACATACCGTAGTCTTCAAATTGATATCATTATAGCTCAATAATTTGGAAAGTTCCATAACTGCAGATTTTCCCAGTATAGTGTGACTCCTTATTTCTTGACTACTTGTACCAAGGCTGTTGGAATTGTGGATCAAAGCCAAATGAACCTCTTGACAGTTTCAATCTCCTCTCCATCCATCATGATGCTACTTTGTCAGTGCTTTATCAGTCCATTGATAAGAATTTTGTTTTCTTGATGTTGAGATGCAATCTACACTGAAGGCTGCATTCCCTTGATCTTCTGCAACAAGTGCTTCAAGTCCTCCTCACTTTCAACAAGCAAGATTGTGTCATCTGCATAACACAGGTTATTGATAACTCTCCCTCCAACTTTGATGCCACACTGCTCTTCACAGAATCCAGCTTCTTGGATAATTTGCTCAACATACAGATTGAATAGGTATGGAGAGAGAATATAGCCTGCCTCACTCCCTTCTCAAGTTTAAACCATGCAGTGCTCCCCTGCTCTGTATGCACAAGAGCCTCCTTGTCCAGGTATAGGACCCACATGAACACAATCAAGTGCTCTGGGATTCCCATTCTTCTCAATGTCAGCCACAACTTGCTATGATCCACACAGTTAATTGCTTTTGCATAGTCAATAAAGCACAACTAAACATTCTTCTGATATTCCAATAAAAAGGGAAGAACTCATTCTGCATTTCTCAAGCTGAGAGAATAGGAAAAACAAATTTAGGCCCCATTTTGCAATATTGAAGGATTCTGTGGGCAATATATTGAACAACCCAGAAAGCATCAAAAGTACATCGAGGGAATACACAGAATTATTGTATCAGGAAGAATTTATTAACATTGAAAAATTTCAGGAAGTACCATATGAATGGGAGCCAATGAAGGAGGAAGTAGAAGCTGCATTGAAAGCATCGGCAAAAAAATAAGGCCCCAGGAATTGATGGAATACCAATAGAATTGTTTCAATTAATAGATGCAGCCTTGGTTGCACACATCAGTCTGTATCAAGAAATTTGGAAGACAGTTATCTGGCCAGCAGATTGGAAGAGATCCATATTTGTTCCCATTCCCAAGAAATGTGATACAACAGGATGTGGCAGCCATCAAACAATATCAATATCACATGCATGCAAAATCAAGCTGAAGATCTTTCAAAAACCACTATAGCAGTACATAGATAGGGACTGCCAGAGGCCATGACACCAGGGGGATTATTGCTGATGTCAGAAGTATATAACAAAAAATGATAACTTCGATAAATACTGTAACAGATTCAAAGTTGCAAGAACAGTATAATAATCAAAATATGTATGTTGGTTACACATATAGATATTCATGTACATATCAATGTATGTACGTTGTTTGTTATAGTGTACCATCAAGTCGGAACCAACCTATAACTGACCCTCCGGTGAGTTTTCATAGGCAGCAAATCACAAGGGAGAAGATTGCCCATCTTTCTCCCTCACAGCAGCTGGTGGATTTGTACCACAAGCCTTTGAGTTGGCAGTGCAGCTCCTTACCACTAAGCCACCAGAGCTCCTTATTTCTGTACATATATAGAATAACAGATATGTACATGCATTTAGATGTATAAATGTGTACATATGTATAGAAAGGCATATATGAATGCATTTTGTGTACTACAGGTGTATCTATAAAAATCCAAATCTAAACTTGCTGTCACCACGTCAGTTCTGCCTCATGACAACTCTCCATTAAGACTGTAAATCTTTATAGGAGGTGACTGTCCAATTTCTCCCATGAAGTAGATGGTAGGTTCAAACTGCTGGTTTTAATAGTCTAATACATAGTGCATGCATACATAAGATTGGGTAGATAATAACATTGCATTGGAACTCTTAAAAAGGATTATACGATTAGGTAATATACATATTATAACAGCCCAGAATAAGAGGTACATTACAAAGAGGATGGGAGAGGAAGGGAGGTAACTGGGAAACAATAAATGAACATTTTAAAAAATGTGAACTAGGGTGGGAGAAGTAAGGGAGGAAGGGGGCTAAAATGTGCAACAATGAATGAATGAAAATATAACTTTTCTGTAAATGTTCTTTAAAATCACAATTAAAATAAAAAATATATTAAATATTCCATATACATCCACAGATATAATAAAGTACATTAAGTGAGCAGTCTCAGAGACTCCCTAGACATATCCAAATAACCCAGCGGACTGGTTTTCTCTGTTGAAGATTTATAGCTGTAATCCTATGGCATAATTACTTAATTAATGGCATAACATAGTTGAGAAAGTTAATGTTCTAATCCAAGTTTGATGAGTGTACTCAGGGTGTTAAAAGCTTCTGAGTAGCCTTCTGAAATAACAATATTGGTCTTACTTGCCTGTAGTAAAAGAGAATGGAGGCACTTAAAGAATGAAGACACTAGTTAGTAAAACTGGTTGTCCACCAAAAAACAAACAAACAAAAAACAACAAAACTGGTTGTCCACAAAAACTACAGCATCTTCTAATCTGAGACCGAAAGAACTAAAGGATGCCTACCTATTAGAAAAGTATTATTTTTCTTGTGTTCTGACCAAAAACGTAATAGAAAGCCCTGGTTAGAATGGGGAGAGGAAATAGAACAAAACTCAAATTAATAAAAGATACCAAGTTTATGTAAATGACAGAGATTGGAGGGATCCCAAGGAGTGCAGCCCTAAATTTATTATTGTAAGCTAAAATTCAGAACACTCCCACAGGTCCCCATCAGTTAAATAGCAGACTGCATTACAAACTAGATAATAACCCTTATAAGTAAAGTGCCCTTGGACAATTAACTACATGAAGCCAAACAGTCAATATTTGACTCAAATCAAAGATTAGAAGACAACAAGGGGAAAAGAAATCAAACCAATTAAAACAAATAGAATGGAAATAGAATGCTGACACATTGTAAAACTTGGAAACAATGCCACACAACTACTTGTATAAATATCATTAAATGGTAATTGAATTCACTGTACAAACTTTAGCATATAAATCAACAAAATATTGTTGTTATTGTTTTTGTTATGTGCCACTGAGTTCTCTACAACTCATAGCTACCTTATAAACGAGATTAGAAATAAATGTTGCCCTATCCCAACCATCCTCATGATCTCCAGCACGTGCAAGAGCATCCTTAAAGTCACTGTGTCAAACCACCTTACTAAGGGTCTCCTCTCTTCCTCTGATCCTCTACATTTCCTAGAATGATGTGTTTTTTTTTGTTTTTTTCTAGGACTGGCCTTCCCTAACAACATGACCAAAGTTCGTGAGACAAAGCTTCACAAAAAAATTCTGTTATATTTTGTTATATTTTATAGAGGGAAAATGACATATAAGAACTGAATGACAGAAGAGGAGTAAGACAAGATAAATCTAAGTTTTCATTAGTGGAAACTAAATTTTTCCTTTATAATACAAAGCATTTATAGAGTCATGGCAGACAACATTGGAACAGATACTGTTTTCCCAAAATAATTTCAGTGATTCAATTCCAATTTATTATCCAGAAAAATGGCTTTACTCCTTTCAAATGACCTGAAATAATGCAATTTATTTCCTCAACAGAGCATAATGAGAATTGAGAAGTTACACTCAGAAAATGAGATGAGCCCCTGTTTCTCATTACCTTACAAATGCAGATTTTGAATTTTTACAGGGTGGTGATTCATCTTTGATCTAGCTTTATAATAGAATCTGATTTGGCACAATGAAATAAATATTAACAAGTTTCTTTCGTAGATACGGTATTTAGTAGTCGGAATGTGGCAAAATCCAGCATTAATAAGTCTAAATCAATAAGACCTTTAATTAATTTTAAACATGAAAACACATACTGAAAAGCTTAATACAATGGTTAAATAATGCTGTTCCGTTTATCTTTTTTTTAATAAAAAAGGGTTTTTTTCTCACAGAGAAATCTTTTTATATGTCAAACTACTGGGAAATGGTTTTTGCTGTGTTGTTTCTTTTGGTTTTGCTTTTTTAAGGGGGAACTAACAACAACAATTAACAGGACCTGAATTAGGTTTTAATATAACTTCTTAGTTCAGTTCTCATATTTGTAAAGTCCACAACAATGGACCCAAATATACCAAGATCGTGAAGATGATATAGCCCCTGAAAATGTTTCATTCTGTCATACACATCGTCACCGTGAGTTATAGCAGATTGAAGACAACTATTAACAACCTTGAACTTGTTCCAAAAGCTAGTAAGTAAGAAGAATGTGATAATTAAGAACATGGCCTGGGGTGAAATTTCTTCTTAACAAGAAATATTACAAGTTCTGACAGCCTCAGTAGTTTCATCTCTTAAATGGGAATAGTAACATTTATTGGAGACGGCTACGTGTGGCATAGGAGAGGAAGACTCTCGATGGATGGATTGATAAGAGTATCTGGGTCAATGGGAGATGATGTGTTGGAATTAGTGAGACGACTGCCTCAGGACAAAGAAGGGTTCAGAGCTGCTGTACATAGGGTCACTATATATTGCAGGCAACTCAATGGCACATGACAACAACAACATACTATATTGGTTGGTGGTTGTTGGGTTTGTTTTTTTTTATTTAAGCCTCTTATTTGGGGTCAACAAGACCTCAGGGAGGTCTTTGTATTTAAAGTTGGTTGTTATTATATTTTGGAGGAAAATTCTTCTAAGTGGTACAACACTCTTCTGTCAATATGCTGTACTGAGGTAACCTGGGGTTGCTGTGATGGAGATGTCAAATGCCATACCTTTTACCCATAGTGGACAATGTTTGGTGGAGGTCCCAGTTTAAGACAGGTTTGAAAGGAGGAGTGGCAACCACTTCCCAACCAACATGTCTCTGGAAACTTTATGAAGTTTGATAAATGTCGATAGTTACAGAAAGGCTTCAGGCATTTTGTTGATGGAGTCACTATGAGTGGAGCTCATTTCAAAGTCAATCAACAACAACAAAAACAACCTCCCTCTAGGTTGTTTAATTTTCTAGACTTGTGACCTGAGAGGCTTGTGGCTGGATTAGATGAATAGCTACACTTTTGTGAAAACAGTATATGTAGTTATATTTGCCCATATAAGATGCCAAATGAGACTACCAAATCAAATTGTGTGGTAAAATCACCTTTAAAAAAAAAAAATTCCGGTTACCATGACAGGACCAAAAAAGAAAATGACCTTGTGAAAGCACTTGATAGAGAGGTTATATGTCATGCATCTGGCAAGCCGGCATGTTCATGTGATTTGGTATCAGAACGAGGTTCATTCTAATTAGCCTGATCTTCCCCCAAACCGGTTTATTCATCTGTAAAATGTTCATAATTAACCTACACACGCACATCCCAATGGATGCTTTAGGGAATAAATTAGACATAATTTGTAAAGAAAAGAGTACAAGATTTGCTTGGTTTTGTCAAAACTGAGATTACTCATTGGGTTTATCCTAATAAGCAATGCCTGAATAACTCTATTTGATGTATAATTTTTTTCTATAAAAGTTTTTCTGATTAAGTAGAGATACAAGTTTTGTGCATCATGATACATTGAATCCAGGAAAAAGAACAGCTAAAGATTTCAATGCCTACTTTGTACCAGGCACTTTCCCAAATTCAAAGTCTTTTTGGTTGGACAATACTCTTATCAGGGAAATTTTGTTATCCTCATTTCACATATGAGAAAAAAGTCCCTGAAAGATTAAGCAATTTCCCAAATTTACATAGTCACTAAGCAATTAGTGATATCAAAATAACTATATCCAAAGTCTTCTTACTCAAAAGCCTGCTTTTGGGGTTCTGGGTTGGGTATTTTCTCCCCATTGCATCTTATGCCACTGAGCTTAATTTGCTGTGTAGCCTTAAGCAGTATGATATCACAATCACATAAATGTCAGGAACTGGGGCCAAATGACTCACACTAAAGCATTTTCTTCTTTAGCTATGTCTAAACAAGTCATTGAATGCACAAAATAATAAGGCAATTATTAAATGAACCCAAATTATAGAAATCTATTAATCACATGATCCTGAGTTCTCAGTTATATTTAAGAATGTGTACCACTCCAAATTCTTTCTGCTATTTATAGCCTTCGTCTAGGCCAGTGTTGTTTTTTCCCTATCTCTATCTGTGTGTGTACACAGGCTCATAATCTTCACAACTCTGCTGCTGCTAGCTTGGGCTTGTATTGCCTGTCATTGCTAAATTATTGATATGGTACAGGGCACTGAAAACAGCAACAAGCGCTGATGTAGCCAAAGAGTCTGGACCAGAAAAATAGATATGACAAACCAAGGCTCTATGCCATCAGGAGAATATAGGTGGCTCTCAGGACCTGTTTTCTAGATTGTGGTGTTTGTAAGATAACATTTTAAAAAATGCATTAGCTTCCCATCATGTAATTAATAAAACATAATACAAGAAATTACAAAAACATTCACTGAAAATGAAATGAATTAATATATAATATTCACTTTATAAACAAAGACACACCCACATATTGTTGTTGTGTGACACTGAGTTAGAACCAAATCCATAGCTGACTCTCCAGCGGGTTTTCAGAGGCAGTTTATTTGCATAGGAGATTGTCCATCCTTCTCCCATGGCGCAACTGGCAGATTCAAATTGTGTGCTTTCGAGATTTAAGTACAGCTTCTTACCACTAGGCCACCTGAGCTCCCTAGGGGTGTGTGTGTGTGTGTGTGTGTGTGTGTGTGTGTGCGCGCACATATATGTGTGTGTATATATAGATGTGTACATAGGTTTTTCAGAGTCCTGCTATTTCAGAAGTGGATGGCCAATCCTTCTTCCTAGTCCGTCTTAATCTGAATGTTTAGATTTAGAGTATTGAATGTACCATGGACTGTCAAGAAAACAAACAGATTCATCCTAGAGAGGGTTAAACCAGGCT
>NW_006399762.1:5695683-5701638 GCF_000299155.1 Elephantulus edwardii
TGTGTCAAAGACAGTGAGACTGGCTCAGAACAGAGCAGGGTTCAGAGCTATTGTAAAAAAGGTCATTATGATTTGCAGGCAACTCGATGGCACGTAACAATAACATTGAAGGCTGTACTCTTTGATCTTCTGCAGCAAGTGCTTCAAGTCCTCTTCCCTTTCTACAAGCAAAGTGTGTCATCTGCATAAGTTTTTGATTAGTCTTGTTCTGATCCTGTTAACACATTCCTTACATAGTCTACCTTTTCAAATGATTTGTTCATCATACAGATTGAACATGTATGAAGAAAGGATCAAATCCTGACATACAATAATGTACTAGTGTTCCCTTGTTCTGTACTGACAATTGATCTTGATCCATGAAGAGGTTTCACATAAGCACAAGTCTGAGGTTCTCATTCTTCTCAATATTAACCATAATTTGTTATGATTCACATAGTCAAATGTCATAGCATAATCAATAAGGCACAAGTAAATATCTTTTCCCTGCTTTCAGTCAATATCCATTTGACATTAGTAATATGCCTTTTGACAAGGCCTCTTCTGAATCCAGCTGCAGTTTCTGGAAGTTTCCTGTCAATGTACTGGTCCAGTCATTTTTTAATTATCATCAGCAAGAGTTTACTTACATATGATATTAATGATATTGTCTAATAATTTCTGCATTCTGTTAGATGACCATTTCTGGAATTAAGAACAAATATGTATCTCTTCAAGTTGGTTGTCCAACTAGTTGTTTTCCCATATTAATTGACAGAGACTGGTGAGCATGTCCAGGGTTGCATCTGTTTACAAAAAACTTGAATAATTTCTGAGGTCTTATTTTTTGTCAATGCATTCAGTGTAACTTGGACTTATTTCTCCAGTACTGGTTCTAATCCATTAGCCACTTCCTAGAAGAATGATGAGAAATCTCCTCCTACGTGATTTATAGCCTCTGAAAGCCCACTGGAGGGTCAGCTATGAATCAATTCTGACTCAATGGCATATAACAATAATAGGCATTAAGCGGTCTTGAACATTTGCTCATTTTCATGTCTGGTGTATACATTCTATCAAATTCAGAAGACAATTATACAGCTTAGCTGACTGTTCAACATTATAAGGTTCTCCCAAGTCTTCAGGGGGAAGAGCTACATAAATATATATGTTGTTGATGTTGTTATTAAACCTTGAATCAAATACAACTCATGACAATCCCAATATAATATAGGGGACAATGTTGTCCCATCCTGTATCATCCGCACAATCATCAACATGTTCAATTCCATTATTGCAACTATTATATCAGTCCATTTCACTGAGCAGCTCTCAAGTCCTCATTGACCCTTATTTCATGTTTTTGTGGTGATTAATCTTTTTTCGTGATAGGCCAAAAATGATTGAGTAAGCCAATTTTCTGTTGTAATCTAAAAAGAGTAACTTTTGGAAGTACTTTACTTTGTTAAGTTTATCTTATTAGAGTAGATTATTATAAGTGTCCTGGTATATAGATCCTAAGAATTTTTTAGGTGACAGAAACTATTTCGGTTTTAACAGGCAGTAAAAAAGTTGATAGTACCTGCTCTGTGTCAATCTATCTGGTTAATGGATTCCTTTCTTTTGGTGACCCTCCCCCTTTTCAAGTATGATATCTTTTCCCAACAAATAGCATCTCCTAACAACATGTCTAAATCATGTGAAGTTTAACCATCCTTGCCTCTAAGGAGCACCCAGGCTGTGCTTTTTCCAAAATATATCTGTGTGTTCTTTTGACAGTTCATGGGACATTCAGCACTGACTCTATAGCACTTAACAACAACAGAACATGTACAGAGGTGCCTTGGAAAATGAGCCTGCTAATCTCAGTCCACAAGAACAGAAACCACATGAAGCAGGTCTTCTTGGCACATGAGAGGTCATCATCAGTCAGGACTGACTAATCCTTATGGATACATCCTGAACATTTAAGGAAACACTTAAATTTATTGATCAGCCTTAACCTGCTGTCTCATCACCCATGTTACTGCAATCATTGAAGTAACAGGACTTCTCCAATAAAAAATTTATTTAATCTAATGCTTGGCTTTTTTTTAAATTGAGGCTCAATGTCAAGAAGACAAAGATTCTCACGACTGGACCAACTGGCAGCATCAGGATGGATGGTGAAGAGATTGAGATTGTACACAGCTTTACTTTGCTTGGCTCCACAGTCAACAGTCTTGGAACCAGCAGCCAGGAAATTAAAATGCGCATTGCCATGGAAAAGTCTGCTGTTAGGAACCTCTCCAAAGTACTTAAGAGCAATGTTGTCTCTCTGGAGACTAAGGTGCAAGCGACTCGACGGCACATAACAACAACAACAACAATGCTTGGTTTTTTTTTCATATAGAAAAATTGTATGTATCCATCAAGATCAATCAGAGGACAAAGGATAGTGTTGTTTTGAATAGATAAAAATCATTTCAACCAGATACTGAAAGCTGTAAATTAAAAAAAGAATGCCAAGGACTCACAGAAATAGCAACTGAAGAACTTGCTATTATCTTAAGGTGAAGTACAAAATGAAATGGTGGAATTATTAAAAACTGGAGTCTGGGAGCTCTGGGAGTAGTCCATAGAAAGCTGCACTGCTAGCTGAGAAGTCATGCCTCTCTGGCAGTTCAAATTCACCAGTCTCTCTGCAGGAGAAAGATGGGGAATCTCCTGTGCTATTTACGGCCTTTCTAAACATGCTGGAAGGTCAGTTATGAGTTGGTTCTGATTCGACAGCAATGATTTTGACTTTAAGAAGCTTGGTATTAGAAGCATGAAGGAGCTTTAAGGAGCAAAACTGAGACCTCAGATAGGATGGGATGCTATCAGGCTAGTGCTAGTGCCTCTAGGAGTCCCCTGGGTGATGGGAATAGTTGAGTGCTGAATAAGCTAAAGGTTGACAGTTCAAGCCACCTAGAAAAGAAGTCTAATAAAGTGCTTCTTCTGAATGGATCAGTTCTACTTTGCATTTATGGGGCTACTATGGGGCACAGTCAACTTGATGGCAAGTAACAACAGCTAGTTTCTCTGACCTGCAAGCAGAACCCCACTCACCTGAGACCAAGATCTCTGTGGAAGGAGACCTAGTCAACTGTTGCTAGAGGTAAGGGAGGAACATAATAAAGGTGTTTCCACATGTGATGGGGAAACTAAAAACGAATTGATGACTGCCAATGCAAAGAATGCCACTGCCAAATGAATAATTAGTGCTAAGGAAATGCAGGACCCAATGCAAGAACAGGGGTTGCAATAAGACAGGCAGCAATAAGGAATGAAATATTTCCCTTTCCTCTAGTCTAGCATGTTCTCTCCATCACCCCTTATCTGGCACAGCCTAATATTTGGCCAAAGCAGAAATGCATTTTGCAGAGTTTCAGTGTCAACATGAAAGAACAGAATAGGGAGAATTGGGTTAAAAACTGAGTGAAAATAGCTTAATGCCAGGCACAAAGTGTTACATAAAGTTCAAAAGGAAGCCTAAGCCATTTTTAGACTGACAAAAACAAGGCACTCTTAAACTGTAGCAGAGAAGTAAAGGATAGAGCAATTATTGTAGAAAACTCTAAGAACTTTCAAATGTTTCTTAAGCATTTGTCAGTGAAACGTACTATCTCCTTTTCTATTTATGATATGTTCATAGTAAAAATATACTTTAGTTGTCATTTTTTGGTCATTGAGTAAATTCCAACTCTTAACAACCCTATGTACAACTGATAAAAACTTTATCTAATCCTGTGCCATCCTCACTGTAAGTTCATTGTTATAGTTACTGTGTAAATCTATCTTATTGAGGATCTTCTGACGACCCACCGCCTTTCCAAGCATGATGTCCTTTTCCAAGGACTGGCCTTTCATGACAATAAGTTCAAAGTATGTTTGAGTTATAACTTAAATTATATGCAGACTATACTGTATAAAATATACTCATTTCAAATAATTGCTGTCAAGTTGGAATTGACTCATAACTGACTCTTCATTAGGTTTTCAGAGGCTGTAAATTGTCCCGGAGGAGACAACTCAATCTTCTTCTACAAAGCATCTAACAACTAATGAATTTAAACCACTTACCTACCTCTGGGTTGGCAGCACAACTCCTCACCACCAGAACCATTAAAGCTAGTAAATAATGTAGTATAATATTACTTTTTATTCATAAAAGTTAATCAAGTATCTTTTAAAAATATATTAAGTTCATTATCTCTTGTTTCTTGAAATGCTTTCATTTGCTATTACACCCATAGAGAAATGCTGTATGAGATAGTTCAAATTTACATTGTTTTTGTTGTTGCTGTTATGATATGACTAATAGTAACTCTATGAACATCATATCTGAACCTTGCCCTATCTTGTGCCATTCTAACCATCTCCAATATACTTGAACCCACTGTTACAGTCACTGTGTCAATTCATGTTGTTCGTCTTCATCTCCTACATCAACTCTCCACCTTTTCAAACGCAATATCCTTATACGAGGACTGACCTCTTCTTTACAACATACCCAAACTATGTGAGACAAAGCTCATACCTCTTTGCTTCCAAGAAACACCCTGATCTCACTTTATCCAAGACCAATTTGTTTGCTTTTTTGGCAGTCCGGATTTAAGTTGTTGTTGTGTACCTTCAAGCTGGAACTGATTCACAGTAGACCCTCCAACAAGTTTTCAGAGGCAGTAAATCACAAAGAGTAGCTTTCCCATCTTCTCCTATGAACAGCCTATGGATTCAAATGCTTTGCCTTCAGGTTGACAGTGCCCCTCTTTATCACTAAGCCACTAGAGCTCCCTACATTATTAAGATAAATTTATTCCTTTATTGTATCTTGATTCCTGCTCATGGGAACTCTACATGGGCCATAGTAGAACTACAGTCCACAGAATGTACAATGGCTATAATCTTGCCCAAGTAGATCCCAGGCATCAACTCTTAGTAGATTCAAACTACCAACAAGTGATACAATGATAAAAGCGTACAATTGAATCCATCACTCAAGGGAAAAGAGGGGCAATCTCCTTCCATGTGATTTACTACCTCTGAAAACCCACTGGAGGGTTAGCTATGAATCAGTTCAGACGTGATGGCCTACAACAAACACCAGATAAATTTAGTTGGCCTTTAATTTCATTATTCCCACTCAAATGACAAAACTGGCAGGAATTCTATTGCAGAAAACCTGGAATTGTGAGGTTATGTGGGGACAGTATAAGAGACCTGGAAATGTATGGTTATGTGTCAATGCACTTACATAGAGTTATAACTACTAGCCTCTTTGCCCAGAAATAAAAATAATAGCATAAAACTGTTGATATATTCCTCTTGGACTTAATTACTATAAAGATTATACCCAAACATACTATGTTTTCAGAAGAACCTTATGTACTCCCCTCTAGATTTATGGCTCTAAGCAATAACACTGTTCTGCTGTATTTCTTTTTTCTTTTTAAAAAATGGTTCTTTTCACCCCTCCCTCCTTTTTAATTTTCTTTTTCCTTTTGTGTACCGTGGGAAGTCGGATCCAACCAGCATGGGAGGAGATTGCCCCTCCTTCTCCAGTGGAGCATCTGAATTTGAACCACATGCCTCTGGGATTGCCGTGCAGCTTTGGGCCACTAGGCCACCAGAGCTTCCTTTGGCTGTATTTCTTGACCCCTAAAATGCACTTACCCTTCTTTTCCCCCCTAATTTCCTTATCTTCATTTCTTAAATTCTGTGCCCTCATGCTTTGCTTCTAGACTTTCTAATAATTTTAGTACCCATCTTTATTTCCAGGGAGCTCTAGAGAGTTCATTACAAAATGTTCATTACAAAGACAGAAGAGGAAGAAAAGACCAAAATGGATGTCAGAGGAAATTCTGAATATTTCACTGGAGCACAGAGAAGCCAAAGCACAAGGAAGAATTCAAGATACTAAAGAGTTGAATAGAAGATTTCAAAAGGCAGCAC
>NW_006399762.1:5710928-5724257 GCF_000299155.1 Elephantulus edwardii
AGACAGGTCTTTAGAGAGGGACATCATGCTTGGTAGGGTAGAGGGACAGCGCAGGAGGGGAAGACCCTCCATGAGGTGGATTGATTCAGTGACTGGGGTACTCAGGATGGGTGTGTCAGAGGCAATGAGACTGGCACAGGATAGAGCAGGGTTTAGGTCGCTATGAGTCGCAAGCAACTCTACGGCACATAACAGCAACAATAACAACATATAGACGTGTGTGTGTGGGGGGTGTGTGTGTGTGTGTGTGTGTGTGTGCGTGTGTGTGTGTGTGTGTATCTGGTGGTGCAGTTCCTAGGAAGCCTAGAGAGTTCTGCTGCTAACTCAAAAGCAGCACCTCTGATGATCAAATTCACCAGCAGCTCCAAGGGAGAAAGATGAGGAAAGATGAGCCGTCTCCTCCCATGTGATTTACAACCTCTGAAAACCCACTGGAGAGTCAACTCTACTTAGGGTGTGCATACACACACACACACACACACACACACACACACATTTTGGTGTGAAACAAAATGGAATTTTATGCAAGGGGAAAATAACTTCCATCCAAAGAATACTTTTTTTCACAAACCAGCTGTGTTCTTCTTAAGTGTAAACGGTGCTTATTTTCATTTCAGCAAGACTCACTGCCATGAAGGTCAATGCAAAAATCTCCTAATGCAGTTTCTCAAATCTGCCCAACTTCTGTATATTTCTTCTGTTAATTCCTTTTAGCAAATCCACTCCAGGGCTCTTACTCTTAAATGTAGCTCCTCTAAAATGTTTCAAATACCTGTTCCCCCACTTTAGGATTCTTGTTCTCACCTACTTCTTCACCAGTTTGAAAACATCATTCTTAGAATACAGTCTGGAAATTTTCTCATCTAAACTGGTGACAAATAAGTTATATCCTATTGTCTGTTGTTGTTTTTGTTGTTATGTGCTGTTAAGTCACTTGTGACCCATAGCAACCCTATGTACAGCAGCTCTGAACCCCACCCTGTCCTGAGCCAGTATTACTAATTCTGACACATCAACCCCCATAGCCCAGTCACTTTATCAGTCCATCTCATCTGGGGTCTTCATCTTTTGTGCTTCCTTCCACCTCTGTACCAGCCTCTCCTGGACATGTACTCAAAGTATGTGAGACAGAGCTTCAAAATCCTAGCCTCAAAGGAGAGACTTGGTTTCACCCTCTCTAAGACAGACCTATTTGTTTTCTTGGCAGTCCTTGGTATGTTCAAGACTCTTCCACCACCACAACTCAAAGGCATTGATTCTCCTTCTCTCATCCTTAGTCAGTGTAGAGCTCTCTGAAGCATAACAAGTAATTGTGAAGACCATGGCCTGGATTAGGAGCACTATCCTGTAGTTACTATTATTGCCTTGGAAATTATCATTTGATGCCTGATATTCTTTTGAGCAATATTGAAAAGTCCCCTAACTTCTCACTAGGTAGCTCTGATGGCATAGTGGTAAGAAATCACGCTGCAATCCTGAAGGACGGGCAATCTCCTCTTGTGCAATTGCTGTTGTTATGTGCTGTCAAGTTGCCTATGACCCATAGTGACCCTATGTACAGCATCTTTGAAGCCTGCCCTGTCCTGAGCCAGTCTCACTGAGTCCGACAAACCAAACCTCATTCCCCCAGTCACTGTATCAATTCATCTTATCTGAGGTCCTCCTCTCCTGCACTGTCCCTTCACCCTTTTGAGCATGATGTCCTTCTCCAAGGACTGGTCCATTCTGGTCACATGCCCAAATTATGAGCTTCAAAATCCTAACATTCAAGGAGAAACTTGGTACCTCACCCACTTATTGTCATCGTGTCTGGATGAGTCATAGCTGATCCTTCACTGAGATTCCCAGGTCAAAAATCACAACGAGGTGATTGTCTATCGTTCTCACTCAGAGCTGCTAGTGGATTCGAACCTCGAGAGAGGCACAGCCTGTGCAGTCAGCAGCAAATGAACATTCTGTTTTCAATGAATTGTACTTAATTGTATTATAATGGTTTTAAAATTCCAAATATCACTTTTCAACTAAAACGTATTCAAAACATATTGATTCTAGCTGTAATTTTAAAATAAAGGTAATTTCCTATAGTAATGTTTTCTCTTGCAACATTCCTTGGATATATCATAATCTGTATTGTATCTTTTCTTGCAAATCTTCATTCACACAATATATCCATCTATTAAACCAAAATGATTAATTAACCTTCTGAGTTTCTATTTACTTTCCCCATGAAGCCTGATGCCTCTTCTCCCAATCCTCTCATGGGCTTGAGCAGTGTGTATGAACGTCTCAATGCTATTATTTTTCGAATTGGTCCTATGTGACTGGGTAGAATTGTCCTGCGGGGGCTTTTTTGGTTTTGGGTTTTAGCTGTAATCTTTATAGAAATACGTTGCCAGGTCTTGTTTTCAAAGAGCCACTGGATGAATTCAAACCACTAACCTTTTGGCTAGCAGCCAAACCAGAGCTCCTTTATCTTAATATATCACAAAGTAATTACTCAAATTTTCACTAGGCTACAGGTTTCTGATAGAAGAAAAGAAAATTAATGAAAATAAATATTCACTTATTCCTAGCACTTTGATATTATGCTTGACACTAAGTAGATGCAACAAAATTTTTATTAAGTGAATAAATATCCTAAATAAGAATGAATGGAATCTCAATGACACAATGGCTGAGTACCTGGCTACTAATGGAATCTGACAGCTTCATGCTACCAACGACTCTCAGAAGAAAAACATCTACCTGGTAATCTTCCCAGTACATATTACAGCCTGGGAAACACCATGAGGCATTTCTACTCTGTTCTGTAGGATCACAAGAAGTCACAATGAACTTGACAGCACACAACACAGCAGTGAAAGGTGAATAAATTTTCATGCTAAACTTTATATTATTAAGTGTACGATTAGAGGTAATCATTAATTTCAAAGAGATTTTAGATAATTACATTAAAGTTGTGTAACAGTTCCACCATGGAAAGCTTGAGGCAAAGAAACAATTGGCACAACCACAGGGAAAGGTTATCTAGTACTTTTTCTATGGTATGTTTAGGAATATGATTGTATACTGCTTTCTCAAAAATTGTAGATTTATATGATTTCTACCAGGGTTTTTACTTGTTTGTTCATTTGTTTGTTTTGTCCTTGTTTGTTCATTTGCTTGTTTTGTCCTGGAACCTAGAAAAGATATATCAACTATAACATTTGACAAAATAAAGGCTATATATCCACCTCCACCAAACTGGTTCCAAATCAAGTAACCATCCATCAGGTTTCAGAGACAGCTAATTTTTACAGAAGACTATCCTTCTTTCTCTCAAGTATCTGAAACTGCTAACCTTTCAGTTACTCGACCAAAATGATATGCTCTACACCAGCAGGGGACCCTTAAGCATATGTATCAACTCAACTCACTACCATCAAATTGAAACCTACTCACAGGTGACAGATTTTTCACTCATGTAAATGTAAATAAGCTCTTCTATACATATATTATGGAGCACTGGTGGCATAGGGGCAAGAAGCTGTGCTGCAATCTCGAAAGTAGCAGTTTGAAAAAGGATGGGAAATCTCCCACGTAATTAACTCTCTCTGAAAACCCACCGGAAGGTCAGCTATGGGCCGGTTCCAACTTGACTGTGCACTCCAACATACATATACAAAGGCACATCGTTCGAATCCGTCAGCTGTTCGCTGGAGAGGGATGGACAATCTCCTTCTGTTTGCTTTACGGTCTCTGAAAACCCTCTGGAAAGTCAGCTATGGGTCAGTTCTAACTCACCAGCACACAATAACATACATACATATACTAGGAAACTCTGATGGCCCAGGGGGTAAAGAACGGCACTGCTGATGCAAACGGTGGTTTAAATCAAACAGCTGATGGACTTGAATCACCTGCCTATGAGTTGGTGGTTCAACTCTTTACCCACGAGACCACCTGACAGATGTGTTCGTTAAAGTTAAGTACTGTCGAGTCAGAACTGACTCATAGCTGACCTTCCAGATTTTCAGAGGCAGTAAATCACACAGGAGGAAACTGTATCTCTCCCCCATGAGCAACTGTTGGTGGATACTATCGAGTCAGATCTGACCCATAGATGACCCTCCAGTGGTTTTCAGAGGCAATAATTACACAGGAGGAGCTTGCCATCCTTCTCCCACAGAGGAGCTGGAGGGATTCAGACCGCTTGCCTTCAGAATTGCAGTGCAGATTCTTCCCACTAGGGCCTCCAGAGCTGCAATACATGTAGAGATGTGTTATTTACATTTGTGTGAAATGAGAAATGTACTGTATTTGAGTCATGGTCAATCTAATTGGCTGAATATTATGGTAATTATTGCCTCTGACAATCTATCAATTTATTTTCATGATTGGACCTAAACTGTATGAAAGTCATTCCAAGGACTTCTTTGCACTATAAAAATTAAATATAACTACAAAAAGCTTTTGTTTCTATGAGTTCTATCAGTATTCACCCTACATGAAATTAAAATTGGGACAGTGTTAAATATTTATTAATTCATTTATCATATTAGTAGTTATGTAATAACTAATAATAGTAATAATAAATATTACAAAAAACATAGTTTTTTGTAAATTTATTCATTTTAATGAACATTTACAGAAATTTTGGATTTCCATTCATTCATTCATTGTTGCGCTTTTCTTCCAGCCCACCCCTCCCCTCCCAGTTCACTCCTCTCTTTGAAAGTAAAAGAAAAATTCCTTCATTGGTGTACAATCTCCCCACCCCCGCCCTGAGTACACTCCACTATGCAACTTTAATTCTGGACTCTTGTGATAACCATAATACCCTATCATATATCGCTTTTAAACTGTTCTCTCACTCATCTGTTTCAAATCAGTATACATCATTTATTCAGTTTTTCTCAGTCTTACTCCACCCCTGATGTCAGTCCCATTCTACAGCAATGGCACTGAGAAATATTTGTCTTTTTGTGACTGAGATATTTCACTCAGCATAATGTCCTCCAGGGTCACCCATTTTGAATAATATTCCATGAGTTCCTTGTTTTTTAATACAGCATAGTATTCTATCGTGTGACTATACCACAACTTCTCTACCCATTCACTTGTTAATGGGCACTTGGGTTGTTTCCAACTCCTTGCTATTGTGAACAAAACCATGATAAACATGAGTGTGCATTTAACATAGTTTTAAATTTAAAATAATTGTATTATCCATTCAAAGTAATTTCACAAGAATAGTAATATTGCTTTACATTTTTCAAATATCTTTACAATCTGGCTTAAATGAAACAGCTGAATTTTCAAACCACTTCTGTATTTAACTTGTTGCAAGAAGTTGTTTTAAGCAACTGAAGAAAATTCTGTTTCATAGAGTTGGGAGGAAATATAATAATTTCAAATAATCCTGATTTTTTTAATTGATGAAAAAATTTTAATTTCTTAAAATTTATACTTAAAATGTCCAATTACAATATCAGGTCAATGAAATTTTTATATTGTTTTACATCAAAATCCATTGGTCTATCTTACTTTTTAAGTCATGCATAATTTTATAACATCATACTCTGATAAACTATATTTGTCTTCAATTAAAACACTTAATTGAATTATGAGCTTAACTAACTCCTTTTTTCATGGAATATAGTTCTCTTGAGAGCACACAGATCATCAAACTATAGTTTTCACGCTTGGAGATTTGGCAAATGCTGTTCTGATATAAACCTAGGGGTTTTTTTCATATATAGTAGCTTAACAATTATTATTATTATTCAGCTCATTGTTGGTAAATATAGGTTCACTGAGTTAGGCAGATCTTCCAAAAGTTGATGTATTTCATTATAACATATTAAAAAGCACATTAATTAATATGATCGTATTTACATTTTTTAAAAATTAAGTATTAGAAATCTGTCAAGCTTATAGTAGCTGATGTATGGCACTAGAAGTTCCCTAACTTCTTATTTTTACTTAAAAGCTCAGTTTTTTCATTGGAAACAAATACTGATGGGCTCATTTTTTTCCCCACTTTGAATGTCAGCATATATCAAATCTCCCAGTCTGAAAATCTATGGTTTGTCCAGCAGTTGTTCTTTAAGAAAACTTCCTCCTGTGGGAAAAGGAGTTAGTTCTGCGCACTGTGCACAACTAGAAAAATTACATATGTGTTGCAATGCAAAACAAATATGATACTTTGGTATGCAACTGAACCACTTAATGTGCAATTTCTGTTTAATTACATGGCATAGTCAAAGACCAAAATGGAATAAAATGAATACATTTAAATGTTTCTTCAAGGACATTTTTAATGAGACAAATGTGTGGTGGTGAAGAATTCAATGACTACAAGTACAGTTAGATGTCACTGCCTTGACTCATGCTAAAAGTATTACCAACCATTGCTTTTGCACCATTAGTGCAAATATTAACATAGCTTTGGTTTATTTTTAGTATTAGGTTATTTTTAAAGGCAAGTAATATTTTAAACTTTGCAGAACTCCCTAAAAGGATTTTGGACCTGAACTGCAGTAGTCCACAGACCACACTGTCAAATCATTGCCTTTGGACATAGGCATGAGTTATGAGAAAATCCTCTTAAGTAGACTTGCATGATATTCTTAACTTTATAGTTGTTTTGGAATTCTCTCTCTTTCTTACAATTGATTAAATGTATATGAGTTTCATTCTTTCAATAGATGTAGTAAGTCTGATTCCTGTGCAGGTCATCAGGTGACATTCATGTGTATAGTGATCATTTATGTTTCTTATAAAAGCTATTTGTAACAAATATATCATTGATGGCACAGAAGTCTATCTTTTTCTCTCCAGCCTCGTTTCTGTCACTAATCCCGTGTTTTCTGACTACTGATCCTTCTTCTCTGTTCCCAAATTTTGCATTCCAGTCATGCATTATTCTAAGTGCAAACTGGTTGGTTGCATGTTTGATTGATTTCTGACTGCAAAAATAGGTAGGAATCATCTATTTCTTCTTCTTTCACTCTCATTGCTGGTACATACGTTAGACAGAGAGTGGTAGTATTAACTGGTCTTCCTTGTATGTGTATGGATATTATCCAGTCACTCACAACACTGTGCTTCAAAGGTGCATCTTGAAATAATCTTTTTGATTGTGACCCAGTTTTTTCTCACTTTTTCATTTTCAGCATAGTAGGTCATATGGTTATCTGATTCAAAATGCCTCATGCCAATCCATCTCATCCCACCAGTGCCTAGTTTGTCAATATTTATGCTTTCCATTTCTCTCTCAACAAAGTCCAATTTTCCTACATTCATGCTTCTCACATTCCATGTTCCCATCACTAGTATCTGCTTGCAACTCTTCCTTCTATTTTTGTTTGTCAGCTTGAGGACCCAGCCGCAGGCGTTATATCAGCTAGTGTAATTTAAGTGTGCTTTCCTGAGCATAAGGCTTTCTAAGGCCTGTTATTTGGGGCCTGTTGTTATTGTTGTATATCATAGAGGGAATCAACCTATGGATGACCCTCCAGCAAGTTTTCAAGGCAGTTAATCGCAGGAAGGAGATTGCCCATCCTTCTAGAACCTGCTGAGCAGCTGGTGGCCTCGAACCCTTTGCCTTCAAGATTATAGCACAGCTTCTTGCCAGTAGGCCACCAGAGCTCCCTGTCCTTCTCCCTCATCTGTCTTAATGTAGATGCTCAGCTTTAGATCCCTATTTGGCAGATAAATATTTTACCCAGAAAAGTAGATGAAAGACATTTCCCATTGTGCTCATTCATGACCTATACTTGGACCAGGAAGCAGTCATCAGAGCATGGAAACACTGTATGGTTCAAAATCAGGAATGGAATGCATGAGGGATGCATCCTGTCTTCGTACCTTTTCAACACCTCATTCAGGAAGCTGGACTTAATGAAAAGGAATATGGCATCAGGATTGGAGGAAGACTCCTCAACAACCTGTACAACGCAGATGACACAACCTTGCCTGCTGAAACTGAGGAGGACCTGAAGTGCTTGCTGTAGAGGTTCAAGGGCTGCAGTCTGCAATACAGATTAAAGCTAAATATCAAGGAAACGAGGATTCTCACCACTGGACCAATTAGCAGCATCATGCTAGATGGAGGAGAGATTAAGATTGCTAATAATTTCAGCTTGCTTGTTTCCACAATCTGCACTCTTGGCACCAGCAGTCAGTAAATCAGAAGAAGAATTACATTAGGAAAATCTGCTGGTAGGGACCTCTTCAGAGTGCTAAAGAGCAACAATGTCAATCTGGAGATAAGGTGTTCCTGATCCAACTGTTGTTGTTAAGTGACTTTAAGTCAAGTACAACTCATAGTGATCCTATGAACAAAAGATCTGAACCCTGTTTTATCCTATGGCATTCTCACACTTCCTAACACATAAGAGCCTATTTCTGAAATCATTGTGTCAATCCACTTTGTCGAGGTTCTTCCTCTCTCCTTTGCCAACCCTCCACTCTTCCCAGCATCATGTCCCTCTCCAAAGAATAGTCCCTCCTAGTAGCATGCCCAGAGTATCAATGTGAGGTGTAGCCTCATCATTCTTGCCTCCAAAGAACACTCCTCCACCCTGTGTTCAGTACTCTTCTCCAACATCACAACTCAAAGGCACCAGTTCTTCATCTGTCATTGTTATTCGTTGTCCAGCTCTTGGATGCATAGGAAGTGACTGAAAATCAATCAGATGCACTTTGGTCCTCAAACAAACAAATGTGTTTTGAAGAAAGTACAGCCAGAGTGTTCTTTGAAAGCAAAAATGATGAGGGTTTGCCCACATACCTTGAGCATGTTATGAGCAGGAGCTATTCCCTGGAGAGTAGCGTGATGCTCAGAGATGTATAGAGTTGACGAAGGAGAGGAAGACCTTTGACCAGACTGATTGACACAGCGACTACTACAATGGGCTCTAGTGTGTCAGGAAGTGTGAGGATGCATAGGATATGGCAGGGTTCAGACCTGTTGTTATAGGGTCACTATGGATCACACTCAACTCGGTGGCACCTAAACAAAACAATAACTTAACCATCACAAAAAGTCTGTAAGTCAGCTATAAGTAGGTTTATTTTTATATCTGAAGCAAAAGTGAAGCTTAAAGAAGCTAATTTACATCCAAAGCAAATAATCATCAGAGTCTCAAATTAATTCCTAGTCTAGCTTGCTACCAAATGCATGCTTTATATAACATAGTACAATATCCACTTCTCTAAAAACACATTGAAGGTATTTACAGATGCAAACATACTTATATACTTACGCCACTGGTTTTACAAATGGCTCATTTTGAGAAGACAATATACTGATACAGGCAAAACCTAATGTCCATAACATTTTCTTTTTATTTTCACAGAACTATTTTTCATAGAATTCCTACAGAACCTTTTCATAGATTTAGGCCTGTCATTAATTGTCTGAATTAATAACCAGCCACTTTAACATCTTTAACCAATCACTTTAATATCTTCGATGCTCAGCTTTTTCTCAATGTCAGTTTTAAAGCTCTGCTCTTTGGAATATTGTCTATTACATGTTGGATTGCTAACTTAAATATCAGGGCTTGGAAACCACCAGACATTTCCATAGAGAAAGATGAGGCAGTTTATTCCCAGTAACATTTACAACCTTGGAAACTCACAGAGGATCACCACAGTTGTAATAATGAAGTAGCCCCATCATCAGTGAATTTGAACTCTTCTCTAACTTAAGATATTCATGGGATAGATATTTGTCCTTAATTATACGGAGATGGAAGAGATTCTCATAGAGCATAATGGGCTCTGCTAATATTTTATCTTCCCTCTTTACCTGTTTCCTTTGCTGGTGCTTCTCTTAATTCTTAAATGCTTCATTGTCTTTACAGTCAAAATGCTACAAAAGTTAGCTTATATTCTCTGTCCACACAGTCCGACCTCTTTTCCTGCTGCTACTTGGATCCTTTACACATTGCTTAGATCAAGTAAACAGAGAAGTTTCAGAAAAAAAAAATTTTAAAAAAATAGTTGTTGCCTTTCAGCTTGACTGTGTTGATATACACCCCACATTCTCTCCTGGTCACTAGACCAGTCCTCCCTTTGTTTCATGAACACTGCTCTCTCTTAATTATCCTCCTCTTTCTCTGGTCTCCTTTTCTTTTGCAGGCTTCTTTTTCTCTACTTCTCCTATTGCCACCAAGTCAGAATGAACTCATGGCAGACCATGGTGGGTTTCCAAGTTGGCAGCTTTGAACTGCCAAAGATATGTGACCTTTGGGTTAGCAGAGTAAATTTCTAGTGACCACATCACTAGAGCTCCTTCTTTCTCTACTCATCCGCCCTTAGAATATGGAAGTTCTTCCATATTCCATCGTAAGTTTTCTCTTCCTGGCTGCCTTTCTTCTTGCCCTGATTTCAAGAAGTACCTACAGTTAATAACCCCTACTATGTTCCTCCAGTGTGTATCTTTTTTTTTCCCCCTAGAAACTCTGACTCAGCTGTCTAGAAGACATAGCAATCAGAAGACATAGCAAAAGTTCCACAGGCATCCCTACTAACTCAGCAAGTTTAAAATAGAATTTTGTCTCATTCTTCCTAAAAATGTTCTTCTCTGTGTGTTGTTTCTCTTGGCTATTAGTGCCACCACCTGCCTTGTTGTCCAAGCCAGAAACCTGGGAGTCAGTCTAGACTACTCCTCCTCTTCATTACCCCTTGAATCCAATCAATCACCCAGCCTTGTTTATTCTATTACCTAAATATCTGCAGAGCTGTATAGCCTCCCAACTGGCGATGCTGCTATTCTAGTTCAGACCTATTAATTTTTTTTTTCTAGGAATCATTTCCTCATGGTGTCTCTGTCCATTTGTCTTCCACATTGATAGTAGAGGTAACTTTCTAGAATATATGTGATGATCCTAAAAAAATCTTAAAATCTTTAGGATTAAGGAGTCTTTACGTCCAAACCCTAACAGTTTCGAACAGTCACCTTTTTCAAGAGTTATGGTTTTTGAAGTCTGCAAAGTCTGGTAGGAACTTGCCTTCCTTAACACATCAATTTCATGACACCTAACTTCTCCCAGTTACCAGAATGCACTTTGATGCCTTTTTAACCTTTACACAGTCATCTTTTGTTCTGCTCTTCCTCCCCCACTTTTGATTCCTGAAAACCAGCTTTGAAAGGTCACAGCCTTGAAACTTCTGTAAGTGGTTCTACTCCACACACAAGGGAGACCTGGCAGCCTAGTGGGTAAGGAATGAGGCTGCCAAACCAAAGGCAAGTGGTTCAGATCCACAAGCTGCACAATGGGGCAATCTCTTCTTAATTGAGAGCCTCTGAACACTTGCTATGAGTTGGTTGTGACTTGACAGCATTTAACAATTCTGCATAGAAGCCAAACTTGTTTCTTAGTAATCTTGTCCTCATCCATTAGAACTCTGTACTAAAATATCTACTCAAAATAGTTTCTAAAGGGAAACTATTCTATAATATCTATTCTAGCTAGGAGGCATACAAACATCCATTATAGTGCTACACACCTTTTCATGTGTATGATTGCCACAAGGTTATGAGGTCCTTTAACCCCCCAAAACAAAACAAAACAACAAAAACTTACATAGTGATCCCAAATGTCTCTTTTTGCATTGAAGGTGTGATTTTTAGAACACGTTGTTTCACAAATTTGACTACTGTTGTTTTCCCTTTTAATTATTGTTATTATACTAGTTTATTTACAAAATTGGAATACATTGCTTTTCAGACAAGGTTCTTCCACTTTCTCTCACGCCCCTTACCCATCAAATTGTACAACCACATGGTTAATCTCCTTCCCCTGCCCTGCATATCCTCATCCCTTTGCTTCCACCCTCGCCCCTCCCCGCTTTGGATCCTCACATTCATTCTACAATAATGTTTTTATACAATATTTATCTTATGGGACTGAGTAGTTCATGCAGCATAATGCTCTCCAGTTCCTCCCAAGTTAGGTAATAATTACCAAAATCATTGCTCCTGTGTGCTGGGTAGTATTCCATTGTATGAATGTTCCATAATTTCTCAATCCATTTGATTGTGGTTGGACATCTGGGCGGTTTCTATGTTCCTGCGATAGTGAATAACGCTGCTATGAACACTGGTGCACAAGTCTCCATCTATGCCTCAGTTCTCGCTTTCTCAGGGTATATTCCAAGCAGTGGGATAGCTGGGTCATATGGATATTCTATGTTCAGCTTTTTGAGGAAGCACCAAACTGCCTTCCAGAGTGGTTGTACCAGTTTACAAGCCCACCAACAATCTCTGAGAGTTCCTATCTCGCCACATCTTCTAGGAAAAAGCTATACTGTCATTTTCTTGAAAGAGTTCCGATATTGTAGTTTCTGGGTCCTGCTGCTAACCAAAATTTTGGTGGTTTGGATCCACCACGCGCTCTGAAAGTGTTAAGCAGTCTCTTTCCTTAAAGGTTTACATCCCAAGAAAACTATAGCAGGTCGCTGTGGACTGGAATACATTCCACTGGCAGTGGTGGTATTCTTACCCAAGAACCACAAAACATCAGGAAGTACTTATGGCCACTCTGTATGGCAAGACGTTTAACAAAACGACCATAGGTCTTAATACGACCTGAGTGAGTTCATTTTTCTCCCATTTATACTCGTTTCGTTTGGGGGTAAGAAGAGAGCAGATCCAGTTAATATTCTGAGTATTGACTCTTAAAAACCACTACACATTCTCAAAACTAGTTGTCTATCTTCCTAGTAAATGCGAGGGTCTAAAAATCAGGTTGCTGGAAACTAGGTTCACTATTGCCAAAAATGAGCTCACTAAATCACTGGGTATTCCCCCCTCCTCCTTTTTCAATGCCCAGGCCACGTTGCTAATTAGGCAACTTCTTATCATAATTACCTAGTCAGCCTTAACCGCTTCACACACGCTCTGCTCCGTTTCTCCCTTGTCTATTGGGCTGATTTTCAATTGTTAAAACAGCTGCTGAGTTTCAAGCGTGAGGAGGCTGGGTCTGCTCTGAGAGGGAAGCGCTCCGGATCGGATCGCAGGCCGTGGGTAGCAGGCGTTTGGGTGAAAAGTGGGACATGAATGCAGAGTTTTGCACACTCTTGTTTTCCACCTCCAACCTCATGGACTGAACACGTCTGCCTAAACCGCTCCTAGTCACTCCAAGGAGTCCCTTTCAGTTGTGCACCCTCTATCCCTGACCCGGCGTGCGGGGCTCCTAGGGTTTTGCAGCTCTCCCGGGGTCTCTGTGGGCCTACGGTTCCTTTCCTTACGGTGGCTGGAGGGAAGGACAGCAAGTGATGTCCTCAGGATTCTGCCAGCAAGGGTACTGTTTGAAGAGCAATTGGGGGGGGGGG
>NW_006399762.1:5724602-5747661 GCF_000299155.1 Elephantulus edwardii
TCCTCGCGCCGCCGGTCCCCCACTCCGCGCGCTCCTTGCCTTTTAAAAAGGACCCGGCCACACTTCCTCACTCTGCGCTGGGATTCCGCAGCCCCGCGCTTCGTCCCGCTCCACTTCACAGCAACTTCGCGGCCGCGCGCTGCCAGCTCTCGCTCGCCTTTGAAGTTTGCAGCGTTGACCGCAAAGTTGGGATACTTGGGTCAATTTCATTTTTTCGCTTTCATCCTCCCCCGTCTCTGCCTCCCTGTGTCGTGGGTTCCTGGATAGTGGTGCTTAGCATCTTGGCTGCAGCCAGGGACGGAAACTGTTTCGCGCACCACACCACCGACATTCAACGTAAGTAGCATTTACCACTAGTTACGATTAGCAAACTCAACACGTAGATGCCTGAGCTGGCCACCTGAAGAGGCTTTTATACACCGGGCTTAACTGGGCTGGGAGGCTAGGCGCCTATCTCTGAACTTTTGGGGACCCAGCGAGCTTCTTGGTCCCAGCAGGGGGAGGGCGACCTATCTGGAGCCGCAGACGGTGTGAGGGGTGCGGAGCAGGTCCCCCTGGGCGTCTCCCGCTGATTTCCTGACTGTGCGATGACTCGGGATGCAAAAGACCTGCGCGCCTGGGAAACGTGGGGATCTCGCCAAGATGCGATGGGATCCGGGGACTTGCAGAGCCTTTAAGCCCAGAATTAATTGGCACAGTTAACTTGCTTGCCTGCAGGGAGGGCTCTGTTTTATTCTCTGAGTGCAAATTCTCCTCCTGTCTCTAGAGAAAAGTCTTTGGGTCTAGGATATGGTTAGAGGTGCCAGCGAGAGGGACGCATAGCTAGCTAGCTTTTGGGGGAGCTGAGCGCAACTCAGGCTGCTAGAACCTTGGTCAGCCTCGCCTGGCGCACCCCCGCCTCTTCGTACCTTATTTGCCCTTTAAACGGTAGAATAGCAACTCTAAAGGAACTTTTCCAGTTCGAACAAGGTGGCCGGCGATCTGTACAGACTGCGGGCAGAGCAGAGCAGCCACCCAGGGGCGCCGCCTCCCGCCCCAGCCCGGCCGACCGCGAGCCTGCCTCCGCCTCGTCTAAGCGCAGGTCAGGGTTCGCTCTGCCGGCCAAGCTTCGCGTCCTGAGCTGCGCGGATCCAGGGCCCGCAGTCCCTAACGACGCGGAACAAGTATTCTCAGGTCCCTGCCCTCTCTTTGGGCACTTTAGTAAAACTGCTAAATTTGGGGTGCGCTCTTCTCTCTTAATCTTCCCTCTACTCCAGACCCAGGCCAGGGTCCCCGCAATCCTGTGCCCGGCTCCACGGGGGTCTCCGAGGCGGGGTGAGTTGCCGCGGGCCTTGACCCTGGCGGAGTCGCGGTTCCCTGCTCGGCCCCCTTCGGGGCGCTGTCCATCTCCTGCTGTGGGCACCAGCAGCTCCATTAAAGCGAAGACCTTGAGCGGGAAATGAACCTGAGTAAAGTCTCTGGCTTCCCCTCACCCCTTCCTATTTTTTTTTCTTCTTCTTCCATCTGCTAAGTTCTTTTTAGCAACTTAGTTGGGTCGGGTAATGTGTTTACTTCTCATCTTCGGATATCAGTAAATCATGAGGAAGGATTTATTTATTTAGTTGCTGATCTCCTCAAACACACTACTCTCTCATCCCCCTCCGCCCCTCCTCCTCTTGCCTCGCTTCCTGAACCCTTTTTCTTTTTGGAAGGAGGGAATCTCCGTACCTCCTCCTCCTCTCCTCCCACCCGGTCCCTGAGCCCTGGTGAGAACCGAGGGAGTCGTCAATGGAAATAAATAGGACCGGCTCCGTTCTCCGCCCCCTTCAAACAACTCAAATCCTCCCTGGGTTCACAGAAGTAGAGATAAAACATCCTTCCCGAGGGAGCGGCTGCTGAGGATTTGATGGGATTGAATTGTTTTATTATCCTGAAAGATGTGATGGATGGATGGGAGAGAGAATGTGCATACACAGCAGAGTGTGACTGAGGGCCTTCGGTATTTGTTATTATTCATTATTGCTTAATAAGAGTGATAATGAGGCCGTAACCCTAGCTGAGGGCTGTGTTTATACTTGGTTTGATTTTTGTCAGTCTCTTATTACAGTGGTTTCAGAAAGTGAAAACACCAAAAGGGTATTAATTCCTCACACTCATTCTGCATATGGGATTAATCAAATGCCAAAAAAGATACTGTCATTTTACCAATGTTTTAATCCACCAACTTTTAGAAAGCTGTCGTCATAAATGGCCTCAATTGCCTCAGTCTCTCACTTTTAAGTTTAAAAAAGTCAGCAACATAATTAATTATGGTCCCAATTCCCATTTTCAATCTAAACCTATATTCAGGATTATATTAAAATGTCCCATCAACTTATCCTTCAAGAGTAACTCTTGAGAGTTTTATGTTCTCGGAGTGAGGGGAGTAATTGAGAATGAGGAGCCCCGTAAGTACAGAAATTAGGACTATTTCAAATTTCTTTCAAAAATCCTTTTTTCTTTAAAGAAATTACAAGTTTCTTGTCTGCTCAGCTCTTAACATCAATGAATGTCCTTAATCTTTACCACACATTTGAAGCATAACCGCTTGCAGCTTTGTATTATTGTTTTCATTTTTATGTCAGGAAGTTTTATTCATTAAACCTGTATGTCAAAAAAGCAGGCACAGCGTGGCAGTAACACTCTGTTTTAATTAGCAACTATCATAAAAAAGAAGCTAGAACTCTGTAATGGGCCTAAATTGCTATGAATTATGTGTGGTTTAAATTACGCATTAATTTCAGCAGAACTGAAACCATGAATGTAAAATATCTTTTAATCACTTGCAGACACAGCTTTTATCTCTTTAAGAGGCAACAAAATACATAACTTAAAAATATTCAGAGTCGAAAAATAAGGGAAGCGCTCTCATCTCCAGTTTATTTCTCTTGGGTCTATTGAACATTCATATGGTAAAGGATGAATGTTAAAGACTGAAGACAAATGCCATAACCCTGCCATTGCCATGCACAGGGAATGCAGTGTTAGAAATAGCCACAGAGTCAGCCTTCACATAACGTAGAGACTTCTTCAAATTACTTCATGAACCTGGCAATTCAGATTTTCAGTTTCCTGCGTGGACAGATTCTGGAGTGGGGCTCTGGAAAGCAGTACTTTAAAACCTTAACAAATTATTTGCTAAGAGGAAAATTAAATGCAGTTATCAAACAGTGTTTACATTGCTAGCAGTTCAGATCAGTTTATAAAAGCTTAGAGCTTTTATTTTAAAAATAACAACAACATGCCTTTGTTATCACTGTTGTTAGGACAGACCTTGTTTTTGTTTTGACATGTGTATGAACAGGAGTGCCTGAATTTAAACATAGCACAAAATTAGTATAAAGTTTACATCATTTGCCCTGGTCAAAATGAAGATAACCTTTAATGATAGTGACCTTATAGTACTCTCACTACCTTCACCCCCCTTTTATCCTCTTTTTTCTTTCTTTGCTTCCTGTCTTCTTGTCAAATAAGTCTTCCTTTAGAAATCCAGGTACCCCTCATGATAGAATTATTTTTGTCAGTATAGAACTGCTCCACAGAATTTTCAGTGGTGAGTTTTCTGACATAGTTTACACCCAACTTTCCAGTTCTTTCTTTTTAATCTAACATTATCCTCTTTCACCAGTACAATCATAGGACCAGAAGTTGAAAGTTAACTGGATTTAAATACCCAGACAGACACTTTCCTATTCATTAAGAGCTTTTATTTCAGAATAACTGTTTCAGAATACCTAAAGGGGATGTTAACTGATTACTTAATCAATTGCCATGATTTCCAATGTGATTCTCTCCGTTGTATAGGAACTCCTTATAATTTACCAGAACTCCAGGGTTGTTTTGGTTCCACTGTCTTTTGGACTTCCATGATTTGCGTTATTTGTAAAAAAGAAACCGACAACAAATGAACCCAAGAAAAGTGCTAAGCGACCAAATATGATAACTGCCATCTTATTAACATTAAGAAGAATTGTAACTCGAAGCTCAGGTTTTTGGCAGATGGTGGGCCACTGTCTATATAACCCCTGGTCCTACTTCAACACAGAATGGTGGTTTCCAACCATGCAGACAGTGACAATTGTTGTTGTTGCAAACTCCCCTGTGATTGCATTTTGACACATCACATGTGAAAGGTAGGTCTTTAAAATAGGTACAATTTTTGTTAAGACAGTATTTTCCTGGGCCACACGTGGCACCATCCACTACTAACCCTATGTGTGGCTTTCCTGAAGCAAAGTGGGCATCATATCCAAAGCATGATTCCACTTTAACATCGTGAACTAATAAATGCCGAAATGTAGAGTGCTCACCTACATCGGGCATATTTTCTACTCCTGTGCAATGCAGCATTCCACAAAAAATATTTTCTTCTTCACATTTAATACTACTTCCTCCTCCTCTTAGCACAGCTGTCCCACAGTTGCCATACCGGTCACCTATCATGTTGAGTTTTTTATAACACGCTGGTGAAGAGCATCTCTAACTTGATAGCCAAAAAGGGACTGACATTGCATATCACGGTCACTACAGTTTCCTTTAACACAAACAGCAATTGGTGAACAAGGCTGGACGTAGGAGTCATTAGGGCATATACTAGCCTTTCCATCACAGTATTCTGGTAGATCACAAATTGCATGTATATCTCTGCAAATTGTTCCAGGAGGACTATATTTACATCGATGGCAGCAATCTCCACCACCACATGAAATGCCAATGGTCAAAAGACAGTTAGTCAGACACCACCTATCTTCAGAACATTCTTTAAATGAGCCAGTCACTTTCTTCCCTTTTATCTACAATCTTGTTTCCACATCGAGGAGCAATATAAGGGAAATTATAGTATGGGATATTTTCCCCACTTCAACAAGCATCCCATCCACTCATTCTAGTAAAGACAGCATCATAGGAATAGTTACTCAGCATATCTTGGAGACTAGGCATAAGAGCCATGACACAGCTACTTCTTTGAAAACAGTAACAATATTCCATATCATGATTTATTTTCATGGTATGACCTAATGCATGTGCTGAAATACTTGATGCCATAAATATATGATAAATTGTTATCCTTACATATAATGCTCCCCAGTTGGGATTGCACATTCTATTGAAGGCATAATAAGAACTGGTTCCTATAGTATGTCCCGTAAGAAGCAAACCAGCATCATGGCTAATTTTTTGGTACCATGACATCTTCCACCTGCCAAACACTGCTACTACACTATCAATAGTATCACGGGACAATACCACATTATCCAGAACATTCCATATGCATATCACACATATAAAGACATTCAGATGAACATGTTGAAAAATTGAATCCAAGATGTTGGTCATAATTACAATATTTTCTGTTATACTTGAAATATTTCTGTTTTGGAGGAATAATGAGTGAGAAGCTGTGGTACCCACAGATACACAGAACCTGCTTTAGGAGTTTCACCAAGTATCTCCTCTTCAAATGCTTGATTTAAATATTTCTCTTCAATAGTACACATTTCAACCTCCTTTAATTGTCCTTCTGACACAAGCCGAGAAACTACATGCTCAAATTTGGAAGATGTCTCCAGAGGTTTGATCTCATAAGTCAAGTCGTCCACCTGCAGCATGCCACGAAGGCCCCCAGAGCAGGTATCCAGCGTGGCCATGGTCCCAGGAAGCCCTTGCAGGTAGCTGAGGTAGTAATAGTCTCTGGGAACAAATGGATAATCCACCTGCATGGCACCTTGGTCATTGTCTGTAACAACAGGAAAATGTCTTGGTAGTAGGTTCTTCTTGACCTTCATGTGCACTATATGTCTTCGGCCCTGGAAGCGCATGCTGTAGGACAGCTTATCTGTCCTCCCAGTTCCACTCTGCCTGTGTGGCACCTTCCTTGGAATCACAACTTCATAGTAAGTGAAGCACCATCCTGGTGGGCTATGGGAGAAACTGACAGAGGACAGGAGTGCCCAGAGAACCTGCAGCAAAAGAGGACTTCTCAGAAGGGGTTGGGTCCAGGCAGGCCTCATAACTGAAGGAGTTCTTAACAAAGAGAAAACTCAGTCAATTAAGAGGCAAGGAGGACTATGCCTGAAATAACAACTTTCCTAGTGAGGCTCTGATGGAAATAGGAGAGTAAGACCAGGGACATGGTCCTCTGAGTGTGGCAGAGTCAGAGTCATGGTTATTACATAACAATGAATATGTGCTCATTAGGGGCAGGTGGACTTGCTGACCTGTGGACTCGAGGGAATAGGGATAGAGAAGACTGCTGCCCACTAGTTTAGATTTTTTCACTGATTCTTACCTACTACGTTGAATTTAAAATGAGGACCTTGTTATTTATACTACAAATAGGCCCACATGGTTTATTGTTATTATCATTGAGTTGATGGTGACTCATCAAGACACAGTGAACACTAGATCTGAACCTTGCTCTGTCCTGTGCCATTCTCAGTATTTCTGACACACTGGAGTCCATTGTTATAGTCACCATGACAATCCCTCTTGTTGAGAGTCTGTCTTTCTTGAGCTGACTCTTCACCTAAGCGTGATGTCTTTCTCCAGGGATTGGTCCCTCCTGGCCACATGCCCAAAGTGTGTGAAAGAAAGTTTCTCTATCCTTGCCTCCAAGGAGTATCCTGACTTCACTATCTCCAAGACAGATTTGTTCTCTTGGCAGTCCATGGAATATTTAGGACACATCCAAATATACTTTACCCCATCAAAATTAGCTAGGAGATAAGGATTCTGGAGCTTCATTTGACATGCTTTGGACATGTTGAGGGGCAGAACTGGTTCTTGGGGAGGGATGCCATCCATGCTTGGGAGGGTGGTGTGACAGTGCAGGAGATAACAGCCCTCAATGAGATGGATTCATTCAATGGCTGGGGTAATATAGATAGTGTGTCACAGATAAAAAGATTGGCACAGAATAGAGGAGGATTTAGCGCTCTTATGCATAGGGTCACTATGAGTAGCAAGCAACTTGACAGCACGTAACAACAAAAGCAACAGTATTCAAATGAAGAAAAAGACATTGAAGTAGTCAGGCGTACACTGAGTGAAACACATAATTAAAGATAATACAAAGTTATAAGGTACATTAAAACAAGGATACAGGGACAGGGACTTTGCCTTCTTCTCACTTCATGTCTTTCATTCACAAGAAGAAAAAAAAAGAAACCCAGGTACTGATAAAGGCAATCACCAATTTATGATTGAAATTTGTCTAAGTCACCACCAGCTTGTCATTAAGAAGAAAGTATAGTCTTTGCATTGAGTCAAAGACAGTCACCCACAAAAAAATTTCATAGACATAACTCATTTGCCCTTGAAAAAACAAAATCTAGAGTATCTAAATGTTTACTTCTGAAGAACATCATTTACTCTTCCTCTGTCATCTTATAATCATGTAACAGATAAATAGCTAAACAAGTTAATAGTAAACGGTAAACTGGATCAAATCTTTGCTTTGAAAATTGATTTCAGTATTAAAAGTCCCTGCCATTAAAATACTCCAATTAAAAGAAACTGCTTTCATACTTGAAGACTAGACCAAACTCGGCTTTGTTTTCTTTTCCTACCAAATTTCATATAATAACCAACACTTGGGAAACATGATGTAATTTGCCCATAAATTACTTTTTTCCTATCTGTAGTAATGAGTTCAAGTACGTCAGAGTAGGTTAGGATGGCACAGGACAGGATGGTTCATATCTGTTGTTCATAGGTTCACTATGAGTTAATCTCAACTCTACAGCGCCTAACAACATCAGCTAGTAAGAAAAGTAAATACTGTATTATTACTGTTGTTAAAAGTAAAAAAAGAAAAAATCTCTTATGGTGTACATAAAAAAGATAAAATTGCTGATATTTTTTTGCATTCTATCATAGTTGTTTTCATTGAGTTTTTTTTAATATAATAAATTCAGTTCTATTTCTAGAAGAGCCTTCACCATGTGAGTGTGAATTTGTTTTTGTCTGGATGTGTATACAGACTTAAGTGTCTCTTGACATTTTTGAGATGGCACTTGACATTTGCCCTTCCTCAGTCCATCGTGTGTAGGCCAACACCCAAAGCAGGTGTGTTCTTGGCTTCTTACTCTTAAGCATACAACTCCAAGTCTGATACCCACATTTCTTCCCCTCCTTTTGACATTTTACTACTAAGAAAAACAATTGACAAGTCCATAAATTTTAGTCTCTTGAAGAATTTTTGTATAACATGTAATATGTAGTTGAAATTCCTTCAAATAGAAGATTGCTTGTTTTGGATTTATAAAACTAAAGGTAAAAATTTTATCAGTATAGAATGAAAGCAAAGTAGCAATAAGTTTCTGTAGACTGTTCCTTTCCAGATGAAGAGACATCTGACCACAGAATGGCTGGGTATAGAGTCCTATTACAATATCAGTTTTGTTTTTTTAAGAAACTTGTTGAGCTATATTTGATTTTCATTTCACTTTAAAGTTTGTGGACCTCCCGTTCATAGGGAAAACAGAGAAACTTCCAAGATTACGTTTCATTATCCTTGTAGTAAGTTTTGAATTCTTTGGAAACCAATGTATTTGAATAAGTTAATGAATATTTCTTAGTTTTCATTTGTTAATTTTTTTCCTGTAGCAAATTTGAAAATGATACATATTTAATGTTCATGTGTTTTTCTGAATTATATACTTCTGGTTTCATATAAATCTTTTAAAAAATAAATGGAAGAATGATATCATCAGAGGTCTCTTATTTCCTACTTTGAAAGAGCTTGCTGTATTTTGTATAGTCATGAGAAAGGAAGAAAACTAAAAATAGTGTGATTATATAACTTTTGGAACTTTTGAAAAGAACTCCATCTCAATAAAAACATGATTAATCATAATTGGGAATTATCTTTCCTATAGAAATACTTCAAGGTACACTAACCAAGTAACCAAAATGGAATAAATATTATGTAGTTGATAGCATGTGTTCATGTCTGTTTTCTAGATGGAGTTATTTCAACCAAAATCAGTTACTGAGTGTAGTAAATGATGATTGAGGAAGTTTCTGTTAGTGGTTTCTTCTCCCTAAAATGAAATCAAAGTGAACACTGTCTTCTTCCTGCTGTATGCTCAGAGAGAGTGTATTCCAAAATCAAAAGCCCTAACCAAAAAGAAATATATCCAACTATGTTTAGATTTTGTATTATCAATGACTAAAAGTTGTCATAACTATTGCTTGTCCTTTGAGGCAAAGCCCTTAAATCCACATAGATAAGAGAGGAGATTAAAACTTAACACTTCTAAATAAGTTGTAAAAACAAAACTCATAATTAGAAAGCCTTGTGAAGTGTCACATCATTTTGTTTGTTTTACGTTCACTGTGACAATTTTTTAAAAGTTATAAGAACTATGAACAGGTTAATATATGAAAGGATAGACAGTAGCAGATCTGGAGTGTTGGTGCTTTTAATTTGTTAATTGTTGTGAATCAGTTCCCACTCATGGCAACCTTGTTGTTGTTGTTGTTGTGTATCATTGAGTCAGAACCAACCCATAGCTGATCCTCATGCGGGTATACAGTAGTAGATAGCCCATCCCTCTCCTGCGAACTAATGAACTTGAAAATAGTCTGTGTAAGAGAGTTGGTGTTATGTGTAAGCATGCTAGATGTAAAAGGGCTTAATTTGTTTAGGATTTGTTTCTCCAGCTTTGATACTAGGAGTGTTAGGTACCAATGCATGTATCAATGGTTATCATTTATAGCACATTGTGGTGGTAAGTAAACAATAGCAATTGACGTAAACCTCAGAGATGGCTTTGATTATTCTCTGTGTTCAGGTCAAGTGTACGCTAAATCCATAGACATTGCCAAGTGTAACATTAGGCAGTTCTTTTCAGTAATAAAATTTGTTTCTGATTAATTATCAGAGTCATATCTCAAAAACCCACAAACATAAATGTATTTGATCCATTTTAGTTATCTTGTTTAGAAGTACATTTACAGAAAAATAATAACTATGTTTACCCGTTAGGATTAGTATCAGAGTTTACATCTACATATTACATTTATATGAATAGCATTCAGTGTGCATAGTGTAATTCCATATTAAATTACAGCATCCACTAAAATTCATTGATATTATCAAAATTTTAAATGAGGGTTTATTTGGAAGTAACTGGATCCTGGAGTTGAAGACTTATTTGTTGTTAACAGTGCTGACAGAGATCGGAAACAGCAGTGCTAGCTGAAACACCTGGCAATCTGGGAAAAGACAGCAATCATTTATCTCTTGGCCTCCCCCAGTCCCGGATATGAATGTCAGTGCTATTGGTGACCCTCAGAAGTTTGTGAAAATGTGTTAGGAAAATATATTACTTTTTCTAAATGGAAAAATAAAACTGCCTCTTAAATGGGAGATAAAAGCTCAGCACTCTACTGATCGCAGTAACACAATTAACCATGGTAGCAAAGGGTTAAATGAGAATCCTGATTGAGATGGCCTGAGAGGTAACTGAGAGGGTTACTTTGTCCCTAAATATACAAATATTACTAATATCTCTCATGATAAGAAAATAATATCTACAGGAACACTTTCTTTAAAGTAGTTTTGTGTCCCACTTAATGTTGTTAACTGTTATAGTTGTTGTTTACCATCAAGTCAGAACCGACTCATAATTGATCCTCTGGCGGATTTTCAGAGGCAGTTAATAATATGGGAAGAGATTACCCATCCTTCTCCCTCAGAGCAGCTGATGGCCTCGAACCACTTACCTTTAGGATTGCAGTGCAGCCACTAGGCCACTAGAGCTACCCCTTGAATTGAGTGAAATACTTGGCAATCACTTGCACAGCAAAACAAAATATTTCTCTGCTATCCCCAAGTGGGTAAAAGTGGAAGGATATCCTGGCAGATGGTGGAGCAGGGAAATAAGTGGGCAAAGATGCGTGTGCTAAGGGCAGGGACAACATGGATACAAATGATTACTTCCACAATAAGGGATATATCTTTCACTTTTCTGTAAAACTCTGGTATGTCGGATACTTCTCTCAATCTGAATATTCAGATTAAGACAGACTAGGAAGAAGGATTGGCCATCCACTTCTGAAACAGTAGGCCTTTGAAAACCCTATGTACAACAGAACACATATAGATAACAGAAAGGGCAACTGAGGTTGATCTTTCAGGTATGGAAATACAAAGGAAGAGGAACAGTTGTAAGCAGACACTAGTGATTGGGACATGGAATGTGAGAACCATAAATGTTGGAAAATTAGATATTGTTAAGGAAGAAATGGAACGTATAAATATTGACATACTAGGCATTGGGGAGATGAGATGGACTGGCATGGGGCATTTTGAATCAGATGATCACATGATATATTACTCTGGAGATGAAAAGGTGCGGAAAATTGGAGTTGCTTTCATAGTTAAGAAAGCCATTGCTAGATCCATCTTGAAGTACAATATAGTGAGTGACAGGATAATATCCATACACATACAAGGAAGGCCAGTGAATACCACTATCATTCAGATATATGCACCAACAACCAGAGCCAAGGAAGAGGAAATAGAAGATTTTTACCAACATTTGCAGTCGGAGATTGATCAAACATGCAATCAAGATGTATTGATAATAATGGGTGACAGGAATGCAAAAGTTGGGAACAAAGAAGAAGATTCAGTAGTTGGAAAACATGGACTCGGTGACAGAAATGGAGCTAGAGAGATAATGATTGAATTTTGCACAATCAATGATTTGTTCATTGCAAATACGTTTTTTAAGAGACATAAACGCAGGTTATATACGTGGATTTCACCTGATGGTATTCATAGGAATCAGATTGATTACATCTGTGGAAAGAACCGCTGTAGAAGCTCAATATCAGCTATGAAAACTAGGCCAGGAGCTGGTTGTGGAACAGACCACCAACTACTTATATGCAAGTTCAAGCTGAAGCTGAGGAAAATTAAACCAAGACCACAGGAACCAAAATATGACTTTGAGTCTATCCCACCTGAATTTCAGAACCATCTCAGGAACAAGTTTGAGGCCTTGAACATTAATGAGCGAAGACCAGATGAGTTGTGGGAGGATATCAAGGGTATCATCCAGGAAGAGTGCAAACGGTCATTGCAGAGATGGAAGAGGAAGAGAAGACCAAAATGGATGTCAGAATAGACTCTGAAAATTGCACTGCAGTGCAGAGAAGCCAAAGCACAAGGAAGAATTCAAGATACTAAAGAGTTGAATAGAAGATTTCAAAAGGCAGCACAGAATGACCAAGTAAAATATTACAATGAAATGTGCAAGGAGTTGGTTGGAGTCAGCAAATCAAAAGGGCTAAACTTGCTCAGCATTTCTTAAGCTCAAGGAACTGAAGAATAAATTCAAACCTCAAGTTTCTATAATCAAGGATGCTTTGGGCAGAATATTAAATGATCCAGGAAGTATTAAAAGAAGATGGAAGGAATATCCTGAGTCATTGTATAGAATGGAATTGGCAGATACAGAAGAATTTCATGAAATAACATATGAGCAACTATGGTGATGAAGGAAGAAGTTCAAGCTGCTTTGAAGGAAATAGCAAAAAATAAGGCCCCAGGAAGTATTTCAGATAACAGATATTGCCCTGGATGTGCTCACCAAGTTGTGCCAAGAAATCTGGAGAACAACCACTTGACCAACTGACTGGAAGAGATCTATATTAGTTCCCATCCCAAAGAAAGGTGACCCAACAGAGTGTGGAAACTACAAAACAATATCATTGATTTCACATGCAAGCAAGATTCTACTGAAGATTATCCAAAAACGACTGGAACTGCACATCAGCAGAGAACTGCCAAAAGTCCAGGCTGGGTTTAGAAGGGGTCATGGTACTAGGGATATTGTAGCTAGTGTTAGATGGATCTTAGCTGAAAGCAGGGAATACCAGAGGAATGTCTATCTGTGTTTCATTAACTATGCAAAGGCGTTTGACTCTGTGGACCATAACAAACTGTGGCTGACTCTGAGAAGAATGGGAATCCCAGAACACTTGATCATGCTAATGAGAAACCTATACTTGGACCATGAGGCAGTCATAAGAACAGAGCAAGGAAACACTGCATGGTTCAAAATTAGGAAGAGCGTACACCAGGGAGGTGTCCTGTCTCCATACTTTTCAACCTGTATGCAGAACAGATTATCCGGGAGGCTGGGCTCTATGAGGAGAAATGTGGGATCAAGATTGGTGGAAGATCTATTAACAATCTGCGATATGCAGATGACACAACCCTGCTTTCTGAAGCTGAGGAGGACCTGAAGTGCTTGCTGCAGAGAGGGTCAAGGACTGCAGCCTCCAATATGGATTGAGGCTCAATGTGAAGAAGACAAAGATTCTCACCACTGGACCAATTGGCAGCATCAGGATGGATGGTGAAAAGATTGAGATTTTTCACAGCTTTAGTTTGCTTGGCTCCACTGTTAACACTCTTGGCACCAGTAGCCAGGAAATTAAAAGACATATTGCCATGGGAAAGTCTGCTGTGAGGGACCTCTCCAAAGTACTGAAGAGCAATGTTGTCTCTCTGGAGACTAAGGTGTGTCTGATACAGGCCATGGTCTTTGCTATCACTTGTTATGCATCAGAGAGTTGGGCAATGACAAAGGAGGACAGAAGGAGAATTGATGCCTTTGAGCTGTGGTGCTGGAGAAGAGTATTGAGAATACCATGGACTGCTAGGAAAACGAACATTCATCCTGGAAAGGGTTAAATCGGGCGGCTCCTTGGAGGCAAGGATTCTGAGGCTCCATCTAACATACTTTCAACATGTTGTGAGGAGAGACTGGTCCTTGGAGAAGGACATCATACTTGGGAGGATGGAGGGACAGCGCAGGAGGGGAAGACCCTCTATGAGGTGGATTGATTCAGTGACTGGGGTAATCGGGATGGGTGTATCAGAGGCAGTGAGATTGGCACAGGACAGAGCAGAGTTTAGGGCTGTTGTACATAGGGTCGCTATGAGTCGCAAGCGACTCGACGGAACATAAGAACAACAACAACAACATCCCCGTGACTGATTAGGGCTCACGTCTATATAATTCAGTATGGAGTTTTCAGTGGCTGAATTTAAGAAGTAAATAACCAGGCCTTTCTTTGTTGTCTTAGTCTAGAAACTCTGCTGAAACCTTTTAAGTATTACAACAACACAACAGCTTCTGCTGACAGGTAGATGATAGCCACTCATGGGGTGAATTGATCAGGAATTACATAGAAGGCAAGAATTAACCCACTGACCCTCCAAGTGACTACATACCAAAATAGGATGTAGATGTCTTTGTGGACAGTGCTATGCCAGTTCACTTTTATGTTCGCCACACTTTTGGTTCTGAGGCCCCAGGACCTGCATTTCATTCCATCAGTGTGTTTGGTTATGATTACTAAGTTTACTTAGCTTTTTACCCCTCTTGGCTCTGCTATACACATGGATCTATTTGCAACATATAGTAGTATGAATGTAGGAATATCATGTGCTTAACCTATGGATTAGCCGTGGGTCTGGTCACTTTAGCCTTTCCATCTTTGTCTGCATATATATGTGCTTCTAGATTAGTGTTTATTACTACTAATATTTCAGAATTATTATGGAATTATGTTTACTTTTGTTGACTATTCCTCCTTTTCCCCCCCTTTTTTAAATTGGCTTGCTTACAAAGTTCATACACATTGCGTTTCACATTGTGTTTCATACAATCATTCTCATGCAGTATATTTTATAAAATTCATCACCATTGGACCTTGCCCATCATTACCTGTCTTTTCACCCAGATTCTTCACACTTTTCCCTATCCCCATCCCTCTACTCACCAAACTGTGCAACTTTATAGTTTTGTCCCTACCCATGCTCAGCCCCCCCCCCTTGTTGACTGTTCCTTGTGTACCTTTCTTTCTTCCTTTTCTTCAATGGGATTGTGCTAATCATCTTTCCTTTCACTCAACTGAATATTTGTTTGTTATTTATTTTCAGAGTTTTAGTTCCTCCCCCACCCCAGTCCCCCATAATCTTTCAAGAATAATTCTTTCTGTGTTTAGACCTCTCCTTTGCTTTTTAAAATAGTGAGCCTATACAATATTTATCCTTTTGTAACTAACTAATTTCACTAAGTTTAATGCCCTCTAGATTCCTCTGGGTTACACAATGTTTCTCAAATCCTTCATTATTCTTAAATTTGTGTAATATTTCTTTGTCTGTATGTACGTACTATGGTTTGTCTATCCATTAATCTGCTGATGGACCTTTGTGTGGAGTCATCTCTTGAAGGAAAATCACTTTTTGTTTCTTCAGCTATCCTCTGACTTAGATAGATCAACCAGTCAATTAACCTTGAGTGTTAAAATGCTCTCAAATATGGTTTGTTTTATTAAGTCTGATCTGTATTGTGTGTGTGAAATAGGCCATGCATTTAACATAAGAAAGAGATGATAAACTTTCTGGAAAACAAATAATGTATCTTATCAGTATGTAGAATATCATAAGAAAATTGAGAATTAGAAAATGAGTAGGCAATTTGCTAAAAACATAAGGCCCTTCACTCACTGCCATTAAAATGTCTCCAACTCACAGAGACTGGGTTTGTGAGACTGTATATTACAACATGGGCGGGAGGCTATATATTACAATATGAGCAGGAGACTGCCTGTATCTTCCTGTTGGTGAGTTCAAACTGCAGAAAACATGCATGCAGTTTTTGGATTAGTAAAACAACTCCCAATGGACTAGGACACCAAAGCTCACTCTGTGTCCCGTAATCTTAGGAAAAAAACCAACACAACAAAGCAAAACTCCACCTATGTGTATCATAGTTGCAGCCCTGAAAAAGAAATAAGCTATAGAATTCCTTTTGAAATTGATATTAATTTTGTAATATCTTTTAGATACTACCTTTTTGACAGATGACACTCTAAGATTGTGAAAATGAGTACTTTGCAGAAATTTATGTTTGACCACAACATCTATCATAGATGCAGGTGAAAGAATATTCTAAATATACCAAAAATTTAAAACGTGAGAAAATTATGCTTTATTCAATAAATTCAGCCTATAATTTAAATTATATATTTATGAAGACCCTTAACCAGTTGGGTTGCCACAGTGACTACAGCAGTGGAATCAAGTATGTCAAAGAGTGTGAGGATGGCACATGATAGGGCAGGGTCCAGGGTCTGTTGTTCATAGGATCACTATGAGTCCTACTCAACTCAATGGCATCTTATTGTATATGTGTACATGCACATGCTATGTGTATGCATACACCTCTCTCTCTCCCTCTCAGAGTGTATTGACACTGCACAATATTAAACAAAAACAAAGGTACTTTCAAGATATCTTTTTCTCATGGCCCGTTCTATCCTGTGCAATGACCACTGCACATTGCTGAGCACAAACTCTCTTTAGTGTTCCCCTTATTAAAAAATGTTAACACGAAGATAAAGCATATGTAACTGATATTTTATTTCTCTACCAGGAAAAGGACAAAGTAATGATATTTCTGAATTTTTATATTGGGTTAGTATGCTGTGGTTTGTCATCTCTCTAATTGTAGGTTTATATGCTTGTATTGACTGTAATTTGCTATATGCTACTCATTAAAATGACTGTGGGTCTGAGTACACTGGCTGCTGTTTGAAAGTATCCCTTCTTGAATCATCTCACAATTCAGAAATAATAATGCAGAACATCTTGGGTTGAGCCAGATCTTCTACTCTCTAATCTCAACACGTGCATCTTAAATCCTTGGCTAGATCTAGTGCCTTCAAAGCTTGAGCACATTCCACTCATCTTTGAACCAGTTTTAATTCAGCTTTATTTATTAAACAATATTGATGTCCTCAGATAGGGCATTTCAGGACTAACAGAACACTAACACTTTCTAACTGTTTATGTGGTTATTTAATAAAAAAAAAACACCACCACCAAAAAACAAACAAACAAAAAAACCCCACCAAACCAACAAACCCAAAGCATTTGGCTGCTTTCTGTGTTCTTGGTCGCTCTTTAATTGAATAGGGACCTAAGCTTCTACCCAATAGGTTAGATAATTAAAGATAATTTGATGCTGAATTTCCTCTTAACATTTTTTTTTTAAAAAGAGCAAGTCAAAGCATTTATCTTTTCCTGTTGTATGAAGTTTTGCAACAAGTTTGCAAAGGTCTTTTATGTAGTTTGTCCATCTAGAGACACTTAAAGGAAACTCACATCCATCCTTGCAGAGATAAAAGTTTCTATTCTGTAGATGACAAAACTGAGACTCAAAAGAAATGAAATTGCTTGCTCTGTCATTTGGGTTGTGTTTTTTATTGTTGTGTGGTTTTGGTTTTTTTTTAAAGGACAGATATGGTTTAGCTAAGAGTTCCTTAAACTCAGCTCTTCTTATTCTTAAATCCAGTTCTCATTTTTTTTTATTTTTATCTTAGTAATTATTCCAAAACGTGTATAAATAAAGTTTCCTGATTGTGAAATACAGGAGGAAAGAGAGAATAGGCTAGAGAAATAAAAGTATTTGTAAAAGATTTCAGTTCTGTATTGATGGGAACTTAAAGCTTGTGGAGAACTTAAGAGGTATTGAAACAAGGTACAGAAGTATGTGGTACAGAGAAAGAAAAAAAGAGTGAAATGTTCACCACCTTTTTTCTGATTTTCTGTCAAATGCTAGTTAACTAGGAACCAATCACCTTGGAAAATACTATCTCTTCAAAGAAGGCCTTCTTTACATTTGTTTGTCTGTGGAAGCCTTGAATTAATATAAAAGCAATGACAAAAGAAATACATGTTTGAAGGTTATTACTTTAAGATCTTTTTTCAGTAGAAGATAACTACATGCTGTTTTAGACAACTACATCCCTTTTCTTTTCTGTAACTAAGAGTAATTTAGCTTTAACTGTTTTAACTAAAATAACTAATGACTCTGATACATCTGTCTAGATAATTTATTTAATAGGTTGTGCCATCTGTGTTATAAACCCCAATCCAAAACCATCCAACTAACAGAAGTACCATTCCACTGAGTTTCCAAGCCTATAAATCTTTAAGGAAGGAAGGAAATTGTGCATCTTTCTCCAGCGAGGCTAGTAGATTTGGTCCACTGACTGTACAGTTATTATCTTCATTTTGTGTCCTGGGTTTGTGTTGGAGGCAGCCTTCATTTCCTTTCGGTAGTAATTATTATTGTTGATAGTTGTCATCAATTTGACCCCCGATGCATAGCAATTTCTCTATGACCAGATCAGACCAATATAACTCAGCATTTTCAAGAACTAATTTTCAAAGCTTGGTAGCGAGGCTTCCTTCCTAGCGTGTTTTGGTCCTAGTGTGATCAGCTCCAATGAAACATGCTCAGCTAGGCTTTAATGTTCTCCTACTGCCAAACATTGTCTGAAACTGCTGACGTTGGTCTAAGTAGAAAAGGAGATGAAGCTTCAGGGCCACCAGACATTTGGGAGAATATGAGACAGAGTCATGGAATAGCATTGTATATACTAGTTCTGTATTTGCAAGCTGCATAAATAGAAAAAAAATAGAAACTTGGATATAGCTTTAACTTTCTCACAAATTCCTAAGTGCTCTACCTGTTCATTTTTTTATTCTTGTGAAAAACAAAGTATTCAAAAGTAATAAACTAGCATTTTTAGACTGTAAAGAAGTAAATAAAAGGGAAAGCTGTGAAAGTGTGTAGACATCAAAATAGTTCTCAAAGAAAAAGGAATAAGGAACATGGTAGGCTCCACTTTATCCATGTCTTTCTGTCACCAGATGTTTGAAATACTTAAATCTTCATAATGAAGAAAAATTAGAGGTCAAAACATTCAAATAATCAAAATCCTATAGATGAACATCACAGTAGAATTATTACTGTGTCATAAGCCTTCCTATTTTAGCAGTTTCAAAAATAAAAGAACAAGAGAACTACACAGAATTGGAAGAGACAAAATAATCTATAACTTTGCTCTGTAAAGTGTAGGCTGTAAACCGTCAACATCTATGCCTCCTGGGCGCCTGTTTGCTTGGTTGCTGTCGAATTGCACCAACTCAAGACAACCTCTTATGTGTTTCATAAAATTTTCAATGGTGAATTTTTTGGAAGAAAATCATCAGACTTTTCTTCTGAGTTGTCTCTTTTGGCGATCTGAACCTCTAACCTTCCAGTTAGGTCTTTAGCTACTTGTTAACACAATCTGGAAAGAGAGAGACTCTGGGAGCTTGTTAAACCCATTTCCATGGATTTCATTCTAACTCCTATCAGCCCTTAGAGTAGAATTGCTCATAGGCTTCCATCTTTATGGGAAATAACTTTATGATACCTCACAACAATAGTAAAAAGAATCCTACCAGGAGTAGACTGCCACTTCTTTCTCTTAAAGAGGGGCTGGTGGATTCAAACCACTGACCTTTGAGTTAACATCTGTGCATTTAACAGTTGTATTACCAGTGCTTCTTGGGAGCTTGTTAGGCTGAATCTCAAGCCCTGCCTAAGACCTACTGAATGTTAATCTGCATGTTAGGAATGTTTGTGTGCATGTTCAGATCTAGAAGGACTCCTTTATGTACCATTCTCATCTCCAGGTAAGAATGCATCAAACCAAACCAAATGGTACACAATTTCCAAAGCGAGAAGATCTTCTTTACTCATTCAAAACAAAACAAAACACTCTTATTGTTGTTAGGTTGATTCCAACTCATGGTGACCCTATGTATTATCAACTAGAATGCCCTCCAGAGCTTTCTTGACTGCAGTCTTTACATAAGCAGATATTAGCAGACCTGTCTTCCATGGTGCCACCAGGTGGCTTTTGCCACCAACCTTTGGGTTTATAGTTGAATGCAAACTCTGTGTGCCACTCTTCTTCACTAATACACCAGAGACCTTCTTCACTTTTTGTTTGTGTTCCTAAGGACCAAAACAGGAGAAGGATGGACAGTCACCTCCTGTGCCATTAACTACCTTTGAAAACCTGCTGGAGAGTCAGCTATGGGTCAGTTCCAACTCTACAGTACAACAAGGACCAAAAAAATGGATCTTTTGGACCATCCATCATACACTGTCTTTTGCAGTCATGCCAGTAGAGTAGATGTCCACTTTAAAAGATGAGAGTATATCAATATGTTGTTTTTGTTGTATACAGTTACTTATCCTTCTTCCACGGAGTTCAATAAATATTTTTTATTTAGTACCTACTTTGTACCATGGACTGCCAAGAAAACAAATAGATCTGTCTTGGAGAGGGTGAAACCAAGTGTCTCCTTGGAAGCTAAGATTTTGAAACTCTATCTCGCATACTTCAGACATGTGGACAGGAGGGTCTGATGCTTGAAGAAGGACATCATGCTTGGAAGGGTGGAGGGGCAGTGCAGAAGAGGAAGATCCTTTGATGGAATGAATGAACTGATACAATAACCAGGGGAATGGGGTCGGGGTTAGGGTAGGTTAGATCAGAGTCATTAAAACTGGCTCAGGACAGGGCAGGCTTCAGAGGTGTTGTAATACGGTAACAACAACAACCTATTTTGTGCAGGAACTAGGAAATGCTACATAGGCTATGTATCACTCCCTCCCTCACTCATTGCTGTTAGAACTGACGTATAGCAGACTCTGCAGCAGGTTTTCTGAAGCTTTAAGTTACACTGTAAGAGATTGTACATCTTTCTCCCTTAGAGATGCTGGTGGATTCAAACAGCTTGACAGGGCATCCCCTTTGGGTTTACAGCACAACTTCCTATGAACTATGCCATTTCTTGGAATTAATTATAAACATGAATATGAAATAAGGTTTATAAAAAGCATTAAAAAAACAAGGATCAAAAAATAAAATTTAAAATAAAATTGAGCCAAAATTGACTCATACATGACCTTCCAACAAGTTTTCAGAGACTGTAAATAAGTAGGGGAGAAAATCTGGTTATAAATCCAGTCAGATGACAAAGAAGAGACTAGTTTCACCAAAGGGCAGTGATTCTGTCTTGTGGGCCTCTGAGGTTCCCAGAGGACTTGCAGGAGGCACTTAATAAACACTGGTTGACTTACTGACAAGGTACACAGAGAGCTCAGATAACAAAACATAAGTAAACAACAGAACTGCACTCCTGTTAAGACTCTCCCTGGAGATTGTTGAGCACTTCCCCCCCCCCTTTTCTTTTTTGTGGTATCTCACTCCAAAGGTCAGGAAACATCCTTCCTCTGATCAGCACACCACCTACTTTGTTAAACTGTTTAAAGGCTTTTCCAGATAAATCTTTTTTTTTTTTTTTTTTTTTATTGAGCTCAAATCTCCTCTTTCTGATGGCCAGCCACCCGTATTCATTGGGCTAGCCAGAGGGCTTCTAATCTCTCTTTCATCTGATAATGGACTCTAAAAACATCTGGTGTCCCGCCCATCCCAGGCACTAGGCTTAACACTGGCCAGTTGTTTTTCCCTGATTATTGGAGCCTCAGTCAGCCGGAGCCAGACTTCTGGTCCCTGTGGTATGACAGGGTGTTCCCATAAGTGGCTAGTGGTTGCTTACATCTTCATATATGAAGGCTCCAAGGTATTAAACCCAGGAGACTAATATTTGTCCTCTTCCTGTTTCCTTTTTTTCCACTTGTTTTTTCTGTGACCCTGTAAGTCTCCATTCAAGTCCTTGCTCAAAGGCTACCTCCTCAGAAAAGCCTCCCTTGATCACTTAAGGAAAGGCTTCCCCCTCTCCTTGCCTTCTCTCGCCCCTTGGCCTAGGGAGCTCTGGTGACTATTGAATAGAATTGCACTGCCAACCCAAAGGCAGGTGATTCAAATCCACTAGCCACTCTGTCAATGAAAAATGGACATTCTCTTGCCTTGTGATTTACATACAGCCTCTGAAACCTCATTGAAGTGTCGGCTGTGAATAAGTCCAACTCTATGGCAGTGAGTTTGAGTTTTCAACCCCTTAGGTGATTTCATGTCCTTATACTGCTTCTGCTCTCTGGAATTGTGATACTTACCAATGTATTTGTTTGTCATTCTTTTCCTTGCCCCTCCCCGAATCCTAAACTCACAAGCTCAGAAACCTTAAGCTTCTTGTTCATTGCACAGAGTGTATTAAAAAAAAAAAAGTAAACTAGTTGTCATCCAGTCAATTACAACTCAGTGGGACCTGTGTGCATCACAGTAGACTGTGTTTCCTCATTCTAAAAAATGTCGTTATTATTTCGGAGAGCTCAGGTGGCCTAGTCCATAGGAAGTTTCACTGCTAACCCAAAAGTATTGCCTCTGGAAAGTTTGTCTCTACCAGCAGCCTCTGAAGACTCACTAGAGGGACAGCTAGAGTTGGCTCCTGGCTTGATGGCAGTGAGTTGTTTTCATTATTTATATGCCTTTTCCACCCCCCCACTTTAAAATATTTATTATTTAAAAAATTAATTGATTTTGATACAGTTATACAAAGTTCTTAATGTTTCTTTGGCAATGGAATAAAATGGAATTTTACAACTATACTAAAATGTTAATGCTACCTTTGCCTAAGAAACAGTATTTACTGTGTGTACCTAATGGACTGACAAAATTCTCTATCATCCAGCACCCTAATTAACTGAGCTATCTCAAAAGGGATATTACAGGATTTCCAAAAGAAAAAAAAAGAAAGACACTTACATACATACACCTTCTCAAAACACAGTATCGTGGCCCCATTCTCTGGCAACTTTCAGTAATTGCCAAATACAATTTAGTGATAAGGAAAATCCTCTCAGTAATAAAAAATACATCCAAGTCCCAATGAAGTACTGCTTTAGTTTAACTATGTTGTTGTTGTTGTTATGTACCATCCAGTCTTTTCCGACTCATAGCGACCCTATGCACAACAGCTCTAAACCCTCCTCTATCCAGCTCCAACCTCACCACCTCTGACACACCCATCCCTATTACACCAGTCACCTAATCAATCCATCTCATAGAGGGTCTTCCCCTCCTGCGCTGTCCCTCCACCCTCCCAAGCATGATGTCCCTCTCCAAGGACCCTTCCCTCCTGGCAACATGTCCAAAGTATGTCAGACGAAGCCCCAGAATCCTTGCCTCCAAGGAGCAGCTT
>NW_006399762.1:5750078-5763051 GCF_000299155.1 Elephantulus edwardii
TCATTTTCAAAGATGAGCTTTCTTTTTTTATTGTGAGTGTCCTCCTATAATCATGATTTCTTGGATGTGATTAGTCTCTTTATTTCCTTACCTTCAGTTTGTCTGCACAGTTAAAAGCCTGTGTCTGCAAATCTTCTAATTCTCTCCAGTTCTTTCCATCTCCTATGTATCCTATTTCAAGACCACCACTATCTCTGTACAGCCTTCTTTCTATCTCATCTTTTTCCTTTAAAAAATAATCTTGGCTTTTGCTCTTATCATAATCCCTGTCCTAAAAATCCAGTTTATATTCAGCAGGTTGTTGTTGTTGTGGTGGTGGTAGTGGTGGTTGTGTGCCTTCCAGTTGGAAGTGACACATAGCAGACACACTAATGGGCAACCAGAGTTCTCTATGTTCAATGTTTGTTGTCCTTGTTTGAAACAATTCATAGCTGACCTTCCAGTGGGTATTCAGATTCAGGTAATCAATCCCATGCAAGGAGATTGCCCATCTTTCTCCTGCAGAGCATGAGAACTCCCTCTTATATTCAATAGATGGAGATATTTAAAACAGACAGACAAACAGAATTCCAAAACCCTGTCCATGAGCTATAAAGCTGTATGTGATCAAACCTTTGCCTTCTTCTCTACATACTCTGTTCAACACTGATGACTGTTCATTTTGTCAATATCCCAAGCTTAGTGCCACCTCAGAATCTTTACACCAGCTGTTCCTCTACACATTTGTATCTTCATTTCTCTATTCTCTTTCTCCTGGAATTTGTTTCATTGACTTCTTGTCATTCAGACCTTGGCTTGTATGTAATTTCTTCCAAAGAACTGTTGTTGTTGTTAAGTGCTGTCGAGTCACCGGTGACTCATAGCGACCCTATGAAGGAGAGTCCTCGACGCTTGGGTGCCTTTCATCCTCTCTCCAGGTTCATAGGGTTTCCGGAGGCAAACTATTATGGAAGTGGATGCCAGTCCTCCTTCCAAGCTTGTTTTAATCGAAGAGCTCCACCCCACTCTCAGTCCACATTGGGTAGCCAACCATTAACACATTTAATAAATAAAGAACTACCTCTAAATATTATTTCTGAAGTGGCCATCACTGTACTCACTCCCATATATCTTGTTTTCATTCTCTGGATGGCAATAAATGCCAGCTATCTGTGTTTCCTTATTTATATATTTGCTTTGCCTTGGCTGTCCACCCCCACTAGAACACAAACTTCATTACTGTCCCTAGAAGTATGCTTGGCATGAAGCAAGGATGATTTGTTGCATATTTGTTACATTAAAAAGCACTAAATTAATAAGTGGATAAAAGATAATTAATTAAATTAAAATATAATGAGTGAATACAATAAAACTGTTGGACTCGGGTTCCTAAGTATTTAAGTTTTATTTTCATAAATAGATTATACATTTCTAGGATTGTTTGTTTGATCATTTAATTCAGTTTATTGAAATCAGTCCTTGGCAAGCCCTTATTCTCTAGATTTTGGATCATTTAACCATATAGTACCATTTACATTGTTGTTGTTGTTATATGCCATCGAGTCACTTGCGACTCATAGCGACCCTATGTATAAGAGCCCTAAACCCTGTTCTATCCTGTGCCAAACTCACTGTCTCTGACACACCTACTCCCATTACTCCAGTCACTGAATTGATCCATCTCATTGAGGTTCTTCCTCTCTTGTGTTGTCCCTTCACTCTTCCAAACATGATGTCCTTCTTCAAGGACTGGTCCCTTTTTGCAACAAGCCCAAAGTATGTCAGACAAAGCTTCAGAATCCTTGCCTCCATGGTGCAGCCCAGTTTCACCTTCTCCAGGTCAAACCTATTTGTTCTTCTAGCAGTCCACGGTATATTTAACATTCTTCTCCAACACCACACCTCAAAGGCATCTATTCTCCTTCCGTCATCCCTAGTCACTGTGCAGCTCTCTTACGTATAGCACACAATTGGGAAGACTATGGCCCAAATCAGGCCCACCTTAGTCTCCAGCCTGCTGTTCTTGCTCTTCAGTATTCTGGAGAGGTCTCTGAGAGCTGCCTTTCCCAATACAATTCGTCTCTTGATTTCCTGGCTGCTGGTACCAAGAGTGTTGACTGTGGAGCCAAGCAAACTAAAACTATTAACTATCTCAATCTCTTCTCCATCCATAATGATGCTGCCAGTTGGCCCAGTGGTGAGAATCTTTGTTGAGTTTCAATCCATATTGAAGGCTGCTGTCCTTGACCTTCTGCAGCAAGCGCTTCAGGTCCTCCTCAGTTTCAGCAAGCAGTGTTGTGTCACCTGCATAACGCAGGTTGTTGATGAAATCTTCCTCCAATCCTGATGCCACATTTCTCCTCCTATAGCACGGCATCCTGGATGATCTGCTCTCCATACAGATTGAAAAGATATGGAGACAGAATACATCCCTCATGGACACCCTTCTGGATTTTGAACCATGAAGTCTTCTTGCTCTGTTCTGATGACTGCCTCTTGGTTCAAGTATAGGTTTCGCATTAGCACAATCAAATGTTCTGGAATTCCCATTCTTCTCAGAGTCAGCCATAGTTTGTTGTGATCCACACAATCAAAAGCCTTTGCATAGTCAATGAAGCACAGATAGACATTCCTCTGGTACTCTCTGCTTTCTGCCAAGCTCCATCTAACATTAGCTATAATATCCCTAGTACTATGGGTTCTTCTAAATCCAGACTGCACATCTGGCAGTTCTCAGCTGACATGTTATCCCAGTCATTTTTGGATAATTTTCAGTAGAATCTTGCTTACATGTGATATTAATGATATCGTTAGATAGTTTCCACACTCTATCTTCTTTCTTTGGAATGGGAACAAACGTCAATCTCTTCCAGTCAGTTGGCCAGCTGACTGTCCTCCAGATTTCTTGTCATAATTTAGTGAGCACTTCCAGGGCAGCGTCTGTTCGTTGAAATGCGTCAATTGGTATGCCGTCAATTCCTGGAGCCTTTTTTGCCAATTCTTTCAGAGCAACTTGAATTTCCTCTTTTATCACCATAGGCTCTTGCTCATACATTATTTCATTAAATTCTTCTGTGTCAGCCAATTCCTTCTGGTAGAGTGACTCTGTATACTCTTTCCACCTTCTTTTAATGCTTCTTGGATCATTTAACACTCTCCCCAAAGGATCTTTAAGTATTGGCACTCATGGCTTGAATTTGTTTTTCAATTCCTTCAGCTTAAGAAATGTTGAGCAGGTTTAACCCTTTTGATTTTCTGACTCCAGCTCTTTGCATATTTCATTACAGTATCTTGCTTTGCCATCCCAGGCTGCCCTTTGAAATTTTCTGTTCAGCTCTTTAATTTCTTTTTTAAATTTTTTATTTACTTTGCTAATCAAAAACTCAGTTTGTTTGATTTTGCCAGCTGCTCTACTGGAGAAAATGGATTATCTCCTCTATAAAGACGTACAAACCCCAAAACCCAACCGAGGGTCATTCTGAGACAACTCCAGTAGTGAGGATTAGGATTGAGTAATGCACTCCAAGGATCGCCCTACCGAAAAGCCACTTTTTAATTAAAATAATTATAACAATACCAGGCCTGTAATTGATAACCGTATGGTTGTAATTTTGTTGTGTACATAGCTTTAATTCTACAACAACTAGTCTCAAATGTCTTTATGATTCTTTCCAAGAGAATTGGAACTAGCTTATTCATTAATGGAAACTTGCATTATTATTCTGTGCTGTTACTACAGTTGCCATAAAATCCCTCCCAAAATTAGCCTAGAATCAACACCAAAAATCCCAAATCCACTGTTATCAACTAGCTTCTGACACATGGCAACCTGCCAATGAGTGTGCAATTTTATAAAACTTTTCAAGAGGAGAATGCTTGTCTTTCTCTTAAGGAGAAGCTGGTAGATTCAAACTACTGACCTTTTTGTTAGTAGCCAAACACATAATGCATTGTACTACCTCTCTCATCTTGCTCATTCCTGTCTAGTCACTCCTTTAATCTGTAATAGCAGATTAATTTATATTAACTTATTCTTAAACAGTATCAATCTATTGTTGTTATGTGCTATCTACTCACCTGCAACCCGTAGTGACCCTATGTATAGCAGCTCTGAAGTCTGCCCTGTCCTGAGCCAGTTTCATTGATTCTGACACGCTTACCCCCATTTTCTCCAGTTACTGTATCAGTCAATTGTATCCAGGATTTTCCTCTCCTGTACTGTCCCTCCACCCTTCTACACATGATATCCTTCTCCAAGGACCAGTCTCTGCTGGCCACATGCCCAAGGTATGTAAGATAGAGCTTCAAAATCCTAGGCTCCAAGGAGAAACTTGATTTTACTTTCTCCAAGACAGGCCTATTTGTTTTCTTCATGGACCACGTTATGTTCAAGACTCTTCTCAGCACCAAAGCATCAATTCTTCTTCTTTCATCCTTAATCTTTACCCAGCTCTCTGACATATAGCAAGTAATTGCTAAAATCATGACCTGGATTAGGTACACCTTAGTCTCTAGACTGACATTGTTGTGTCTTAGTACTCTGAAGAGTACTAAAAAAGCAGATTTTCCCAGTGCAATTCTTCTTTTTATTTCCTTAGTGCTGTTGCCAAGAGTGTTGATTGTGGAGCCGAGCAAGCTGTGTTAACATTCTCAGTCTTTTCTCCCTCTATCATTGTGCTGCCAATTGGCCAGTGATGCGAATCTTTATCTTCTTGATGTTAAGCTTCAATTCTTTTGGAAGACCACAGTCCTTGACATTCTACAGCAAGTGCTTCAGATCTTTCTCAGTTTCATCAAGCAAGTTTGTGTCATCTGCATTAAATACATGTACTAGATGAACCACTTTCCATCAAAGTAAGTGGTGGCCTGTGGATAGGGATTTGAGCTGCCAACCTGAAAGTACAGGGTACGCATCCACCAGCTACTGTGCAGGAGGGAAAAATGGGAATTTTCCTCCTGTGTGATTTACAGCCTCTGAAATCCTTCTGGAGGGTCAGCTATGAGTCAGTTCTGCCTTGATGGCACCTAATAAATTGGTTTCTCTTTACTTATGTCCTAGGTTTATTCTTTAATTTCTTAGAAATTAGAGAAGAACCTAAGTTGCAGTGTTTATTATTAAGGGAGGTATTTGCTATCTCGTGCTGACAGCTTTTCTAAGTTATATGATGCACTAACACTGAATTTTTAGGGCTTCACAACTTCCAGGTGCCTTAGAAAATTCCCAAGTCAGTGGTTTTACTTTATAGAAAAGTATGCTGAAGTCCAGAGACACAAGATCAATATGGATGTTCTCCTGACTGCATTGGGGGCATCTGGACTTCTAACGCATGATTTTCCAATGAACCATACTGCCTTTCTTCCCAATCTTTGCCAGGTTTTATGTGAAAAGAAAAAAAAATACAAATAATCATCTTAGAAAGAGTAGACTGTCTTTCAGGAAATACTTGCTCTTTTTCTGTAGCCTTTCTGTGTGATTTTAGGACACGATGTAAAATTTTAGGAGCCCTCCTCAGAGTTCTTCCCAAGACTTTCTTTAGTGAGTAAGAGATAGAGGACATAAACCTCTACTAGCTCATTGCCTTTCAGCTTTCTAATTCCACTCATCCTTTATAAAGTTGTATTTTTATTTTAGAAAACTTCATATTGAGTCCTCCACTAATTCCAGATAACTGTGTATGTTTTCTCCCTAACTGCTTGCCAGAATATACATTTTCCAAGGATAGAGGATGTCTGGTATACTAATATGAGGTATTAGCTCAATGTCTAGGATGTAGAAGATGCTTAATTAGCATTTCATTCATTCTTGCTCATGCAGTTCTACCTTTGGGCCTCTGCTCCTCCACCTAATTCCTCTTGACCTTTTTAGAAGATATATGATGCACTAACACTGAATTTTTAGGGTTTCACAACTTCCAGGTGCCTTAGAAAATACTCAAGTATTCTGTTTTATGAAAACAGAAGACTATAGTCCTTGACTTTCTGCAGCAAGTGCTTCAGTATTTCTCAGTTTCATCAAGCAAGGTTGTGTCATCTGCATTAAATACATGCACTAGATGTACCTATATTGAGTCTTCTGTTTTCACCCGCTTTGATGTCACGTCAACTCTTTAGCATCCTTTCCCTCTGCAGGTGTTATCTTTCCTAGTGGGATGTTTTCATACACACTTCATATCCACCCAAGTCCTTATAAACAGTAGAACTGAACAGGTCCATACTAAACATGTTTTGAGTTTTTCCATGTATTTTTAGAGTGTTACAGTGCCTTGTGAGAAAGATGAAGCATTCTGTTTCCCAAAGATTTACAGCCTCAGGAACCTGGAGGACAGATCTGCTCGGTCCTACAGGATCACTGGGAGTTGGAATTGACTTGACGACAGTTGGTTAAGTTTTTGTTTCTCTTTTGTGTGGGAGCACACACAGAGCAAGTTCTCAGTAATTATTTATTGATTACATCTCTCTACTCATGTCAGAGAGCTCTGGTGACCTAGCAAATAGGCTCTATTGTGCTGCCAACTAAAGGCAGGTGCTTCAAATCCACCAGCTGCCCTGCAGGGAAAAGATGGGCAATCCCCTCCTGTGTGGTTTTATTTTCAGACCTGCATTCAAGTCTGGACCAACTCATAGGTCACCCTCCAGTGGGTTTTCAGAGGCAGTAAATTGCAGAGGAGATTGTCTATCCTTCTCCCATGGAGCACCTGATGGAGTTGAGCCTCTGAAAACCTGCTGGAGTATCAGCTATGAGTCACTTCTGACTCAACAGCAATGAGTTTGAGTTTATTCATGTCACCCCTTACCGAGCCTGATGCGTGCTGTTACTAGATGCCACTGGCATACTGCCATGCTCCATTCTAGCTAAATTTCAGCAGAGGATGAGGTGTGTAGTTTGTAAATTGCTTTTGGAAACATTGCACAGGAAGTAATTTTCATTTCATTGCAGATCAACAGGAAATAAGACTTAGTTGCCAAACTAAAGCAAAAAGCAACTGAGCATATTATTCCTCCCTTACGGCCTTCCAAGAATCATTAGCTTTTCCTAAGAGAGTAGAAATTGTCCTAGCACATACAGAGAGAACTTTGGTACGAGGAAGATGTTCAGTATTTTGTTCCAGTTTAACTTTACATTGTCTTATGTGTTGCTTTTGAATTTCTTTTAATCACATCATATGTAATTTAGGAGAGATACACCTTCATTGTAGTGAAACGCATATGATTTCTTTGATCAAAACACTACTCCCATCTGTTACATTTATTTTCATCATTTCTATTATCCATTAATCTTTTCATTGGCAATAATGATGGTGGAAATGCAGATTACTTGCTTTAAAGTATAAGCCTTTTACAACTTGTTTTTATTCATTAGCTCTGGCCATCTTGTACCATTAGAATGCCCTTGCTGTGGCCCCATTATCAACCATATACCAGAAGGATTTCTAGAAGTGGATGACAGAATGGAAACTTTATGCAGATCCTTGGCATGTTCTAATTTCACATTGCTTTTTATATTAATCTAATTTCCTTCCAGAATGAAAGTTGGCAATCATTTAGGGAAGTGGTAGAGGAGGTTAGGATCATTGAGGTTGAAATGCCTACGAAGCCCCTTAATCCATAGATCATTGACATAATGAATTCTAAAGCCCTCAATAATCATTCCACTATGTAATGACAGCCTGCATCTAGGGAGCTTTGCCCTGTGGGTTCTGTGTGTATCACTGGCTTCAGTTGGTTGGGATGGCAGGAGTTAGCTTGTATCAGTTGTGCTAACCTATGCAAGGACATGCCAAATACTATTTCTTATCTTAAACAGCTGAAAGAAAAGGACAGACCAGGAGTACTTTATATCCACCTGTTTTATTTCCTCCTTTTAAACTGTGGAAATGTATCCAGTTATGATATTTTCCCCTCATAGTTTCTACCATAGTAGAGAATATTTTTGGATTTATAAGGCTGACCAATTCATTTGTCAACACTATTGGTTGCTTGCAGAGGAAAACAAAACAAAAACAGCTTCTCAGAACTCAACTATTTTTATTGCCTACGTTCTGCTGTCCATCAAAGCTGGCATATGGTGGGCAGTATGGTATTAAAGTGCACAGTTCTCTTTTGCTCATTGAAGGGTTCATGGCAATTGCAGGCATGCTACCCTCCACCAAGGCTGTATTTTTTTTCTTTATAGCCAGATCAAATGCTTCAGATTTATTATCAGATGTGGCACGGATGAGTCAAACAAAACCAAATACCCTTGAGTTAAAAATAGAAGCTAAAAAAACCTAAATATTTGCACTTAAAAAGGAGAACAAAATAACAGAAATCTCTGTGGCAAACCAGTCCTTGAAATTATCCTCACTAAATTATAATCATGCACTTTCCACTCCCTGTAATTAAACACTAGATTTCATTTATTCCAGATGCATTTGCTTAAGTAAATTCAGAATGCCCATCCTTATATTTTGGTCACTATAAATTTATTTCAAGTTTTCAGCTAGCACAGGATTGGGCACACGGGTAGTTTTAAAGTGTCTTCTTTTTTAAATTTCATAGTTTGCATGGCATACTTTATGCGGCATGAAATATCTCAGTCACACAGGGACAAATACTGCATAGTGCCACTGTTATAAAAGAGGACTGACATCGGGGTTAGAGGGAGTCCGAGAAAGATGGGATAAATAATCTATACTGCATTGAAACAGATGAGAGAGAAACTGTTTAAAAGGGATATGCGATTAGGTATTATTGTCATGACAGGAGTCCAGAACGAAGGCTGCATAGTGTAGTGGACAATGAAAGAATTTTTTCTTTTATTACTTTTCAAAGAGAAGAGTATACTGGGGAAGGGGCAGGGAGAAAAATGCAACAATGAATGAATGGAAATCCAAAGTCTCTGTAAATTTTCATTAAAATTAATAATAGAAAAAAGAAAAACAGATGTGAACCCTGGCCTATCTTGTGCCATCCTCATCATCTCTGACATATTTGAGCCAACTGCTACAGATACTGTGTCAATCCATCTGGTTGAGGATTTTTCTTTCAGCAGCCCTCCACTTTACAAGCATGGTATCCCTCTCCAAGGATTAGCCTCTCCTAACAACATGCCTAAATTATGTGACAAAACTTTGTTATTTTTATCTCCAAGGAGAATTTGTGGCTATACCTTCCTTATGATTTATCTTTTCTTTTGACAGTCCATGGGCTGTTTAGTACAATTCTTCAGGACCACAGCTCAAAGACGTCAATTATTCTTCTGTCATCCTTACTCCTTGTCCAGCTTCCTTACTTATTCCTTGTCTAGCTTTCAGCTGCACAGAAGTGATTGAAAAGACCATGGCAAAAAAAAAATAAAATAAAATAAAATAAAAAAGAAAAGACCATGGCCCAAATCAGGCAGACTTTATTCCTTAAACTGGCAAAATTGCTCCTCAATAACTTGGAGAAGTCCCTGACTGCAAACCTTTTCAGTGCAGTATGTCTCCTAATCTGCTGGTACTAACTGTGTTGATTGTGGCTCATCCATGGTGAACAGGTTTTAGTAGGGCTCCCAGATTAAATCAGAGTAGGAAGCAAGATTGGCCATCCACTTCTTAAATAGTAGGCCTCTGAAAACCTTATAAATAATAGAGGAAGAACCAAATCACTATACGCCCCCCCCCCCTTTCGTGGCATCATTTGGCAGGATCTGAAATGTACTGCAAGTATGAAGAAAGCCTTTGGCAACCTGAAAAATCTCGAGATTTTTAGATTATCATAGAGTATGTGTCATTCATCAGAGTATTTCTATTGAAACAGTCAATCTTCATAGTGATAGACTAAAACTACTTAGATTTTGTTTGGTTTGGATTTTTTCCCTAGGTTGTAACTGTACCATGTTGATTGATCTGCCTTGCAAAATAAAAAATATTGGCATTATCCTAGCAAATTTCTATTACTGTTTGAACCAGAGGCTTGACTGTGAAATGGAAGAAAAGACTATTTCTTCCTGCATTCCTAGATTACCCACCAGATGCTCATAATAACAAGCAATAGTCTCGAGATAAATGTTCTTTAAAGTTTAAATCTAGATAAGCCTTAGATACGTAGAACTAACAAAAAGAAATGAGAAGTAAAGTTATACCATTAGAGGGCACTTTTGTAATCTTCGAAGAAAAGTATTGCCTGATCTACCTAAGGCTTAGTCTTATGAAGAAAGTATTTGCAGCTGTTTATTTAAATTAATTTTTAAGAGGACTGTTTGAAAAAGAACATTTTCTGTTAATAAATATAAGTCTTAAAATCACTCTTTAAAGAATAAATGTTCATTTGTGCTCCATGATTATAAGTTATACAAATACATACAATTTCTCTGCACTGATAGTAATTATATTTTGTTAACTATAGTCAGTGTATGTTGTTAAAAAAATTCTTCTTGTAACCTGATCCTGTTGAAGAGATTATTAGCTTTCTATAATAGCTAAGTATGGAGGTTGTTTTCATTTCTCCAACAGTTGTTGTTGCTGTGCCAACAATCCAGGGAAGATCCATAGCGACCCTAGAAACAACAGATCTGAACCCTGGCCTACCTTGTGCCATCCTCACACTCTCTGAGACTCATGGGCCCATTGTAGCAGTTACTCTATCAGTCCACCTGCTTGAGGATTTCCTATTCTTTCGCCAACCCTGCACCTTTACAAGCATGATGTCCCTTTCCAAAGAATAGCCTCTTCTAGTAATATTTCCACAGAATGTGAGACAAAGCTTTGTCATCTTTGCCTCCAAAGGAGCACTTTGGCTGCAGCCTCTCCAAAACTCATTTGTTTGTCCTTTAGACAGTTCATGGGATATTCAGTTCTTTTCTCCAACACCTCAGCTCAATTGCATCAGTTCTTCTCTTTTTCTGTCATACTTATTCATTATCCCACTCTCAGATGCATGGCAAGTGATTAAAAAGACAATGGTCTGAATCAGGTGCACCTTCATCCTCAAAGTGAAATCATTGCTCTTCAATAATTTGGAGAGGTCCCTGACTGCTAGTGCCAAATAAGATTAAATCATTGAAAACTTCCCCCAACAGTAAGTGAATGTTATCAGACAGAAATTGTTTGTTATATTTTAAACAATAATCTGGAAAAATAAAGAATCCTGTTTAGAGAAGTCATACCCACTTTCAAAGCTCTTCATAAATGTGTCTCTTTTCGCCAAAATTGATTTGAAAATTAAGATGGTTCAGACTGTTTTAGAGAGGAAAGAAAAGGTGGCCTAATGTAATTTAACATAGAAATCTTTTGGCCTAGTGGATAGAAAGTGATGCTACCAAGCCAAAGGTGGGTGATTTTAATCTGCGGCCCTCAGGCCTCGTTTTAATTGTTTTTGGTCGAACATCCTTCTAAGTGGTATAGCACCGGTCTGTCCATTTGCTGTACAGAGGTAACTTGTGGTTGCTGTGATGCTGAACTCAGTGACACTGATATGTCAAATGTGATAATGGTTACCTATAGTGGACAGTGTTTGGTGAAGATGCCCGAGTAAAACAAACTTGGCAGCAGGAATGGCATCCACTTCCAAAAAAGTTGCCTCCGGAAACCCAATGAACTTGCGGAAATGATGTAAGTTATACAATTGTTCAGGTCTTTTGTTCATAGCATCGCTATGATTCATCTATGACTTGATGGCACTTAACAACAATGTAGTTTAAATTTGGAGAAGAGAAGATTTTAATAAAGATCTATCATTAAAGATCTACTATTTTTCCTAATAGAAACCTCGAGGTGGAGGACCCTAACTCACTGCCGTAAGGTCAGAACCAACTGTTTAAGTGTTAAACCTCCATTAAGTTCTCTAGCTTGGGAGGAAATCGCCCATCTTTCTCTCTCAGAGCCTCTGGTGGATTCAAGCCATCAGAGAGGCAAGGCCTATGGATTAAAAGCACAACTCTCTATGGATTATGCCCTGAGAAGTCTCCAGTATAATTAAAATGTCTGCTTAATCCAGCAACGTACCTAAAGAAGTAAAATAATTAAGTGAAAATTTATCATAAAGAACTCTGTAATGTTTGAGAGTTTATCCTTCTTGAAAAGTAGCAAGTTAGGCTACCATCACTTCATGGATTCTTTAGGAGTTCTGGTGGCACAGTGTTTAAGCACTTGGTTGCTAACCAGAATGTTAAAAAGGTTAAATTCAAGTTCACCAGCCATTCCTCAGGGGAAAGATGAGACAGTTTGGTTCCTTAAGGATTATAGTCTTGTAATTTGCACTTGAACTTCTCGTTATTGACTGCACTTAAATGTGAAAACTATGTCTTGGTTTTCCTAAAATGTATCAAATCAAAGAAAACAATTTCTTGCCAAGTTCTGTTAGGAAAGAAAATGTTCTAAATCTTCAAGGGGAGGCAAAGCCTGCCACTTGGACCTGACATGAACATAATTTGCTTACCTGTTGCATGCTTCTTGCTGTGGACACTGTGACATGGAGAATAAAGTTTCTGTGATAACATTTCTATGGTCAAGTATAGTGGAGAACGATTGCTAGTTATTATATAGAAAGCCCTTGGTGAAAGTTAGTGACAAATGCCAAAATGCAACTCAGTGAAAATACTCTGTTGGAGGCAAACACATATTCTCAAACATGTAATTTTCCAGTGGCCTGGCTTCAACTCTGAGTGGGAATTCAGGCCCACTTTCTAGTATGGTAGAAATTTGTACATAAATGCTTTGTTAAAGAGTCTGATGGTCTGTAACAATAACTGTTGTTATGTTCCCATCCTCAAGTTGGCTCTATAAAATAGCAACTTTATGTATAACAGAATGAAATATTGTTCAATGCTGCACCAGCCTCACAGTTGGTGTAAGGTTTGAGCCTAAGGGTGCAGTCACTGTGTCAGTCCATCACATTGTGGGTTTTTTCATGAAAACATGATGTCTTTCTCTAATGATTTGTTCTCCTTATTAGCATGGGCAAAATTAGCAAGAAAAAAAGTATCTCCTAATGAGGATTCTGGTATTACTACTTCTAAGGCACTTAAATGTTC
>NW_006399762.1:5764365-5815114 GCF_000299155.1 Elephantulus edwardii
TTTTAATGTGTAAATTCTTTTACAGTGTTTCTTTTCTCTTTGGCTAACTTGGTCGTCAAAGTGGTATCTGTACTTTGCTTCTTAACACTTTAAAAGTTATTTAGCAGCAAATTTGCCTCATGCAATAAATGAATCATGAGATTTTGACTATTGCTTCTACAGGCATGGAATGATAATCCAAGAAGAATGAAGTCTTTGACAACTTCAGTTTCTTCACTACTTAACATTATGCTGTTTATTGGTCCCATTGTAAGGATTTTCATTTTCTTTATGTTCAAGTGTAATTCAAATGGATAACTACAGCTCTTTAGATATCAAGAAATAATTCTGTGATTTTAAGCAAATTGGATACTCTGTGAGGATATTGAATGTTTTCGTTTCAAAAAAAAAATCTCTGATTTGTTAAGAATTGGATCTTGAAAATATATTTGATACAATATTGATTGTACAAAACATAGTCAAATTTTAAAGAATAAAAAATAAATGTACAGTGGAAATGTTATCACTCTGAGTAATCTTTAACAGCTTTATTAAATATAATAATAGTTTAAACATACCCATAATTAGTAACTTGATTGTTAAACAGTGATTCCAGTTAACCATTGACATAACTTTTATAAATGTTAAAAGAACTGACCCTAATTGGTCATTTTAGTGCACATTCTGGGATTCTGGTGATAAAGCTATATACAGTTAGCAAATACAGACTTCTTCCATAATGAAGTTAGAATATTCTCTGTAAATAGTCATGAATCAAGAGTCTTTCATACCACAATTATTGTAACATCTGAAATTCGTTTGAATTCATGGCAATTTCTTGAAATAATTTGAAGGAACAAAATTAGGAAAGATGCCTTCAAGATCATGGGCACATATTCAAGGTATGTGGCATATCTGTAAGTTCTTGTTAAAACTTAAGACAGTACTCACCCTTTAGAAAGTTTACAACTTACTCAAGTGTCTGCAAAACTAATGTTAGCAATCACTTCTGTTGTCCTAGGATGGTTCTCCTTTCCTGGTGTCTGCTGTGGCTTCTGCTACCACTCAGCTCAAGGACCCAGAAGCTACCTACTCGAGATGAAGAACTTTTTCAAATGCAGATTCGGGACAAAGCATTTTTTCATGATTCATCAGTGATTCCAGATGGAGCTGAAATTAACAGTTATCTCTTTAGAGACACACCTAAAAGGTATGCTCTCTGCATGCAGTAGTTTCTGTAATGATCTATTCATTAAGAATATCTCCAATAAATGGAGGACTTTTTGAGATGGAGTTTTGATCACTTGAAAATCAACCTGTAAGTAAAACAAAATTCACTGCCATCAAGTTTATTGTGATCTTAGCAACCTTATAGGACAAGGTATAAATGCCTCATAAGGTTTCTGAAGCTCTAAGGTTTAGTGAAATCATACTGACTTATCTTTCCCCTGTGGAGCAGCCAATGGATTTGAACTATTTTTTGGTTAATGGCCCAGGGCCTAGCTTACAGTGTTATCAGGGCTCTTCTTAACCTGAGAATAGCATTATTCATGTTTTCTGAGTAAGAGAAGAATGATGGTACAACCACAAATCATTAAATAGTGGCTACTTGAGTCTGATCATGATCGCCTTTTGGGTGGAGGGGAAATACTTAAATTTCTTACATTTTAGAATATTATTGTCAGGAAGTATCCAAGATAAATTGTGTAGGATTAAACGGAAATGAAATAGAATGCATATGATTCCTTAGGACTTTGTATTGAGTCTCAGATGTTTCATAAGGATAGTATTTCTTTAACTGATATGTTTGGATTCTGACAGAGTCAAACCAAGCAGCAGTAATAACTGGCTCTTAAGATTTACAATAAAAACAAAACATGGGACTTTAACCCTCTTCTGTTTAATGGCTCAATCATATCACCATCTGGTCAGCCTGAATCAGTGGATGATCAGTTTCCTATTTTGACTAAAATGACTTAGTGTTGGGGTATTGTTTCAGCACTGTGAGAATGAAAACATTCCCTTTTGTTTGCACGAATGTACTAGATTGGTAACTGAAATATGAATAACATAAAATAATTTTAAGTTTTTAAATTGTATTTATAAGCATAAAAGTAAAACCCAAAATATATGTAAGAATGGCTCCGTTGCAGGAGCTTAATGTCCTAGTTGCTACCAAGATCAAATCTTTGCAGTCAAGAAAGGATATATGAAGCAATATTACATTTAAATTTGTCTTTAATGTCAACTGAACCCTTACTGAATATGTTCCCCTTTTTATGTCATTTTGTCTTTACGTTTTCAAGTGAATAAAAATTAAAATTTTTCTTCAGAAAGTACTTTGATTTTGTAAATATGCTTGCTAATAGTCCATTAACTACAATACAATATTCCATGTGATGAATTCATATCTTAATCAATTAAAGACTTTATTCTTGGTCTCTCAAGATGTCAAAAATGAAATTTTATATGCTAGGCATTAAAAATTACATTTACCCCCCTCAAAACCAACATATTTTTATTACAGAATATTAGAAAACAATCAGCACTTTCTTTATTCCTTTCTCTCTTCTTAGTCCTTTAATTTTTACATTCCTTCTTTTTTTGTGGGTTTTTTTAAAAAAAAAATCTAATAATTGGGATCCTTGGCTCTATAAGCCATTAACTTACACAAAAGAGTAGCAAACAATAAAAGAATCATGAAGCACACAAAGACTTTGCTAATGTTTAACTTGCTGATAAAGTTCAACAACAGCAAAAGGAGAAGATGGGTAACAAATGCATTCATTACTGTTCTTGGAGAAACCCCCTGATTTTGCAGAGGTTTGTGGTGTGAATGTCTCTCAGTGTAGACTCTGTAATTTGGAATCATGTTTCTTAGTCATTCATTATATTCTTGTCTGCTCACTAGCAAGAGAATACCTTGATTATATTTTATTATCTCTGATTGCCACTGTTTTCCACAAGTACTTTCTGCATGGTCAACAATAAATGTTAAATTGCTAAAGTTTTTTCGGATTGTCATTTGTCCCAAATCCTAAATGCTTCCACATGAAGAATATGAAAATGTTAACTAAGAGAGACTCCCTGATGTTTTATATGTGTAAATGATTACCTTGTGGAATGCAAGCATTGTTTTATTTATTATTGCTCACTTATGGCTTGTATTTAGTTATTAAGACACAGTTGCTTGCTTTGGGAAATAAACTACTTAATTATTTTAAATAAGAACAGAAGTTTTACATTGATCAGTTTGTCGTGCCTTCAATTAACTGTGCTACCTACCCACATAAAACCCCAAAATCAATCCAAACAACAATTTTTGAAAATGTCATTTCTTTGCTCTCTTGATGCTACATAGACTCTTTTGTTGTACACATTTCTTTGTGAAATGAATGCAGTCAACTCTGTTTCCTATAACTAATATCTCTCAGGCCACATGGCTAAACAAAAAAAAAAATAAGTAAAATAAAATTCTTCTAAGAAGTAGACTTAATTGGAAATGAAACCATCTGATACCTTTCTTTATGAATATTTATGGTGGCCTGGTGGCTAAAGGCTGTGCCACAATCCTGAAAGCAATTCAGTTCAAATCCATCAGCAGCTCCTTGGAAAAGGATAGGCATTCTCTTCCTGTACAATTAACTGCCTCTGAAAATCCGCTGGAGGGTCAGCTATGGGCCGGTTCTAACTCTATGGTCCACAACAAGAAGCTTATCTTACAGGAAACCGTTCCCTGGATGATTCTCTGACTTCATTATTTTATAAATAGTTGGTTTGGTTTTTGTAGAGTCTTATCTTTATTTCTTTGCCTATCACTGTCCTTCTAACCTTGATCTTCAAATTAATCTTTAAATGGTCAGGAAGTGAGACTTTCTCTTTTTTTTTTCTGCTCAGATTCCATATCTTTGAAAAGAAAGGACTCTAGGTGTTAAGAACCCTCTAACTACAATAATAAAGTCAATGTTAGGATTCATCGGTTCTACTCATTAAGGATTTAATTCAGTCATTGAAAAGTACTTATTTGTATCTACCACCTGCAGCTATCTTAGATAGAGTGGCACATAAAATGATCTTGAAGTAGGCCCATCTGGGGAAAATTATAAGAATCCAATTATAATGCAGCTTTATAGCTATCAATTCTGCTAAGTGCCCAGAGTGAAAAGTACAGGACATACTGAGTATATAAGGAGAATTTGATCTAGAATTAGAAGTCTGAGAAGGCATCCTAAAGAAATAAAATTTGCATGAATATGTATTAAAAGGAAGTACCAAGGAGTGCAAGCCCAAGTCCATGACTATGGAGTCAGTTCAGTTCTAGCTCATAAAGATCCTCCACCATGTTCCTGAGCCTGTGGCCTTTATGGGAGGAGACTGTTCATCTTTCTCCTGTGGAATGGCTAGTGGGTTTGGACTGCTGATCTTTCACATATGAGTCTGATATACCAATAGAGAAAGACATCCATCTAAAAGCTCTAAATTAGGGTGAAGTTTGGGAGACTAGAAGATTTCTACATGGTTGGAACATAAGTAGAGGGAATGGTGATATGACAGGGAGCTTCTGAGATACACAGGGGGGACTCATCACGGAGGCCATTCCAGGCTATGTAAAGAATTCAAGACTTTATCCTAAAAGCAATCTAAATGCATGAAGGGGTTCTAATTACATAAATGATGTTGTTAAGGTCTATCAAATCCAGTATAACTCATAGCAACGTTATGAACAACAAATCTGAACTCCGTCCTATCCTGTGCCATCCTTATCATTCTCAGCACATTTGAACCCATTGCCAGAGGCACTGTATCAGTCCATCTCATTGAGGGTCTTCCTCTCTTTTGCTAACTCACCACCTTTCCAAGCATGATGTCTCTTTCCAAAGAATTAGCCATTCCTAACAGCAGGTCCAAAATATGTGAGATAAAATTTCACCATCTTTACCTCCAAAGAAAACTCTGGTTGTTCTTTCCCCAAGATATATCTGTTTGCTCTTTGTTCATGGGATATTTAGGAATCTTCTCTAACATCACACCTCAAGTGCATCAGATCTTCGCCTGTCATCCTTATTCATTGTCCAACTCTCAGATGTGTGGCAGGTGTTTAGAAAGACTGTGGCTTGAATCAGGCATACCTTAATCTTTAAACATCAGTCCTCTTCAGGACTTTGGAGAGGTCCATGACAGCAGACTTTCCATATATTACACATAATTGATGTGCTTTAATAAACCATTTCTCTGGCTACATTGTACGTAAGAATTTGAAGGTGGTGAACATGTTAGAAATAGCTACTCCTTATTCAATAAGCAGATATTATTGAGAAGTATGTCAGTCTCTGAAATTATATCCACTGAGATAGTTGTATATATCCATTGTGTGCCAAGCCCTCTTGAAGCTTTCATTTTAATTAGGGGATGTGAAAATATAATAATAATAAGAAGAATGTATTAGGCAGTGATGAGTGCGTTGAAGAACAGTGAAGCAGAATAAAAGAAAACTCATGAGACAAAACAGATACTTGGCACACAGGGCCAGAGTTTGTCAGTGACATACCTGAGAATAAAGCTGATGGAAGATTGAGCAAGAAAAGTGTGTATCAGGAGGAAAAGTATGTCAGACAAAGGAGCAACAAGTGCAGAAGCCCTGAGGCAAGAGTATATTTAATATATTCCAAGACAGCAAGAAAATGAGCTAAAAAAGGAGACAGAAGGAGGAAATTCATTTCAAGATTTGGTTGCAATCTCAATCATGAAGATTCTGAAAAGACATTGCAAGTTCTGTGGCTTTTACCCTGAATCTATAAGAAGCTCTTGGACAGATTTGAGCAGAAGGCATGTTGGGTTATGATATGGGATCACTCTTCCCGCAGAGGGAAGAATAAACAAAGAGGTCAAAGGTGGAAGTAGGTGCAACAGTGGATAGACGTAGGCGATCACAGTGATTTAGATCAGGTAAAGCGGCAGGAAGGCAGTAGATCCTGGATATGTTTTAAAAGTGGACCCCAAATTGTCTGATAATTTATTGTGTTAAGTCTAACACACATTGAAGTGAAAGAAGGCAAGAATATGTGTAACTGTTTGGCTTAATTCAATCACAGAGGCTGACAAGCCTCAGATTGATAGGTCAAGCAGCAGGCTGGAGACTTCCACTGACTAATGGGATTGTAAGAGCCAGTGAATCCAAAATCTGCAGGTTAGGCCACAGGCCCAAGGTGGCTGCTGTCTTAAATGCCAGGAAGTGGAAGTGAGCCTTTCAGAAGAGTTCAGGGACTAGGAAAAAACCCCAAAATAAAACAAAACAAAACACCAAAAACCTAAAGCATCTACTTAACACTGGAGGTAGGCCAATTCTCTAGGAAAGGCCTTACAACTGACTAAAAAATTGTGGAAAGGGATTCTATGACATTACATTATGGAAGAGTACCAGTCCCTTGTCTGCCAAGTCACTGGTAATCAGTGCTTAGCCAAGGTGACACACCACACTACCCACCCAACTAATCAACTGTAAGGGTGAACAGACTGTACAGGCAGCTGATTTATGATGGAAGAATCAGATATTTGGATTGGATGCCTTAAGTTTTAAATTCTCCTTAATGTCTGTATGAAACTGGTTAAGAAGACAGTAGCAACTATGCATCTGGTATTTAGACAAGAGTTTAGGCTGATTATTTTAATATGCCAGTTATTGACAGATCCAACTCTAAAATGCATTGCCATCAAGTTGAAGCTGACTCATAGCTAATTCTTCAGCAGGTTTCTGAGGCTGTATATTGCATGAGAGGAGTTGTTCTTCTTCCTCGCTTGGAACTACTGGTGGATTTGAAGCACCAAAGAGAATCAGCCTTTGGGTTAGCAGTGTAATTCTCGACAGACTATGTCGTCAGAATTCCCTGAGGTGAAGGTATTGCGTGCACCGTGGACTACCAGAACACATACACCTTGTAAGAAGTATAGCCAGGATACTCCTTGGAAGAGAAAAGGGCAAGACTCAGCTTTCATGTCATGGGAATGTCATGAGGAGGAGCAATTCTGTGGCAAAGGGCATCATGTTCGGTAAAGAAAAGATTCTAAAGAATCTTCTTATTTCTCCTAACCTAATTATGGGAAACTTCATCTTTTCAAAGAAAATTAGCTTTGTCACCATCCTGTCCTTGTCACCATGACTATCAAGAAGCATGCAATGGCTAAGATTTTGCTCTACTTTCAAGGAAACAAGTTATCCTGCTAGAGTTTCATGGGACGCTAGCAAATGACTTGAAATTCTTGAGTCGGAGACACAGGACTTTATAATGGTCACAACTTGACGTTGGCTTTTCGCGGTACACTTTGCTCTGCAAGTCACACTTGGATAATGCAAAGAGCCCCTTAATGGATGCCTGTACCCATAGACCTTCCAGGAGATGGATTACTACAGTGGCTACAACCGTGGACTCTGGCACAATAGCAATTGTGAGGATGGTGCAGGACCAGGCAAGAGTTCATTCTGTTGAGCATAAGGTTGCCATGAATCAGAACTGACCTAAATGGGGCCTAACAGCAACAATACAAATAGAGAAGGGATCTGAAGCCATGGGCATTGTGAGATCACACAGTGAGTGAGTGTAGGTAGAAAACAGATATCCAAGCATAGCCCCTGGTTCACTGCTGGGGTTGGGGTGGCGGCAGTGATGAGAAGGAAGCTGCAGAGGAGATTATTAAGGTAGAATGTCCTGACAGACACCTTGGCGAACATGACAGTAATGGATAGGCCAAGAATTGAGAAGCAAGATAGTCTCAGCAAGTAGAATCTACAAGAAGTCAAATCTGCTTACTTTTTGCTGTGAAGCTAGCAGACAGTTCAGAATCTGCCAGAACAGAAATCGTTGATTCCTCGTTTTCAAGAACATAGATAATTAAATGAGATCATTTCAATTATTCCAAATACCTAGTATTGTTATTCAATAGTTTCATTCACCTTTTAAAGTTTTTTGAGGCAGGCATACTTGATTGTGTTTTTTTTTAAATTTTGCTTTACAGTGGTTGTTGTTGTTGCTGGTTGCCATTGATTCTGACTTCCTGGTGACCCCACATGTGCAGAAGAGACCTCTGTAGAGTTTTCGAGCCTGTGTCTTGATGTGGCAGATCACAGTTGCCTTTCTTCCACAGAACCTGTGCATATGTCCAAACCATCATTTTTTAGGCTAACACTCAACTTTTTGCTTTCTACAGTGTCCTTAAAATTGTTAAGTTACTTAATTCTACAGAAAATCTTAGTGACAGAGAAATGTGTCTTCTCACTGACTAATAATGTGATCTTTACTTTTAAAAATATTTCTCAAATAGTGAATAGTTAACCTCTCCCAGAGATATGAAATTATAAAACTGGGAATAAAAGTCAGTGTTGTTTTGCAATGTAAAAATGTAAATGTGACTTCATTTTGCCAGAGACCAACTTGGAATTTTAGAATTTTTTTTTTAAATTTTAAATGTTTTACATTGTAGAATTAGTATGTTGTGAAAAATGACACCTTACCATAGTTCAAGGAGCCCTGGTAGAAGAGTAAATGAAATGTGGGCTGTTAACCTCCAGGTAAGTGGTTCAAATACACTAGATCCTTCATTTCAGGAAGGTAGGCAGCCTCTACTCCTAAATACTTAAACCCTTGGAAACCTCTGGAGTGTTGATAGGAGTAGGAATTGACTCAACAGCAATGGTTAGTTCTTGGTTATATCACAGTGCTTGGAGCCATCAGAGGTACTTTACAAATTACACTAAATTTAGGGAAGCAAAATGGCACACTTGGAATTTTAATTGGATTTACCACTTAATTTGCAGTAACATGATCTGTATTATATAGTAAAATCTAAGTGTTGATTCCTAGCTCAAAATCCTTTGTCCAGTGTCTTTCTGTTATTTCTCAGTGTTGATGGTAAATCTGCCTGCAGGACCTTGGGCTATTGAATTTCTACAGCTAATGCTTAAATGTCATGATTTGTGTCCAGTATCCAAATTTGTTCTCTATTAAATGAATAAGAAGTAAAACCCAATGATTCATGTAGTAAATCTTGATTCTAAGTGTTGGCATGCATTGTGTTGGTCTGAATTTGTCCTCTTTCCCACAGGTATTTCTTTGTGGTTGAAGAAGATAATACTCCCTTCTCTGTCACTGTGACTCCCTGTGATGCACCTTTAGAATGGAAACTGAGCCTCCAGGAACTGCCAGAGGAGGCTAGTGGGGAAGGTTCAGGTAAGAAGCAAGATAGATCTGGTTCTGGACTTCTGAATGGGTGGTTAATAGAGACATCCAACTTTTTGTTAGTAAGAAAAGACAACAAAGATGTGCAAGTTAAACTGGAGATATTGAAGGAAATAGAGAATGCCTTCAGGTGACTGTGAACATAGTAAAAGAAGAAGTTAAGGGAGACAGGTATGGGGCCTATTGAAGATTTGAGGAGAAGAGGAAAGGTTTGGAATAACCTTTATTCTTGTGGGTTACTATCTTACCTGGATACTGGAATCACCTACTGGTGTTTGGATTTCACCCAAGGCTTCTGGTTCAACCCCAGCTTGAGGATTTACATTTCTTCTCCAGATATACCGATCAGAATCTACATTTCAGCAAGATGTGTGAGAATCATGTGGGATTCTTACTGAAATACAGGTTTTAATTTAGCATATCTGGATGGAAATGCAAATTCTTTCCATGGACATGAACGTAAAACTAGGTTGTACACCCTGAGAGACCTGATTTATTTGTGTGTAAAACTGGGACTTCAGATTTCCCTGGGTAATTCTCTTAAAGGCTCAAAGTTGAGAACTTCTGATCCACAGGATTCTGGTAGCTTAGTGGTACAGAGTTATACTGCCAACCCAAAGGTACATAGTTCAAATTCACCAGCTTCTCCACAGGAGAAAAATGAGCATTCTCTTCCTGTATGATTTACTGGCTCTCAAGACCCATTGGAGGGTCGGCTATGAGGCAGTTTTGACTCAATGGTACATAAAACCAACAACAACATGGAAGATAAAAGACAGAAACAAAGAAAGGAGCAAAGAAACATTGAGCAACAATGAAAGGAGACAGGTGGTAGGAAGGATGGATTAGGCATTTAAAGAAGATGCAGATTGTCGTAAGAAACAAGGGTAATGATAACAGTGTGTGAGGCCTTGTGGTAACACTGCTGTCTGTAGGAGATGAGAAGGACATCATAGCTTAAAGTGAAAAACTTGACAGCCCATTCCATGCAAGAGATGTCACCAAGCAACAGCACTTTGGCTTGAAACTTTTATCCTAAGGAAGTAGCTTGAATGAAAAGCTTTACACAAATATAAGAATATTATTTCTTATAGTGAAAAAAATTGACCAGCATTATTATTGTTATAATATTAAGTGGGGAAAACAATATTGAAAATAGGAGTCTATCTAAGTATAATGTGTGAGGATAAATAGTAAGTTATAAAGAGAATTAAGAGAGAATAACAACAACAACAACAACATCAATTGCTTAAAAATAGGCAAAAGAAAATACAAGATGGAAATGTTATTGTTAGGTACCCTAGAGTCAAATAGAGCTCATAGCAACCCTGTGAACAACAGTCAAAACCTTGCCCTGTCCTGCTGCACCCTCAAGATCTTGCCATGCTCAATTCATGTTTCAATCACTGTGTCAGTCTATCTCATGGTAGTCTTCCTGTCTTTCACTATCTTTCTCTGCATGATGTTTCTTTTTCCTGTTTTTATTTTATTTTTTATTTTAATGAACATTTACAGAGATTTTGGATTTCCATTCATTCACTGTTGCATTTTTACATGATGTCATCTTCCATGAACTGGCCTCTTCTAACTAACATGCCCAAAGTATATGAGATGAGATTTCACCATCCTTGCCTCTAATGCATCCTTGCATTTCCTTCAAGACAGATTTATTTGCTCTTTGGCAGTCTGTGATATTTTTAATATTCTTCAGCAACACAATTTCATTAAAGTCACCAGAATATTTATACAAACTGCTGTCTCTACATAGGAGCTACTGGTGGCACAAACAGTTAAAAACTAATGAAAGTGTTGGCAGTCTCAGTCCATTCATAGGCACCTTGGAAAATACCTGGCAATGAAAAATCAACCACATAAAACCTTTGGGGACTTTGAGAACTTACATGGAGTCGTTGTGAGTCCAGGTCACCACAACAGGAGCCAGTATAAAGGATCAACTTTTTTTCTGAATCTATTTTTTAATTATAATGTGAGCAAAAGCTTACAGAGCCAAAGAAGGATTAGTGGAAATTATAATCATAGAAGTGAGGAAAGTGCAATTATATTGTACTTATTTAAATTTATGTGTATGAATAGTTGATTGGATGGTTTCTTATCTTGTTCTCTATTTTTTCATTTTTATACATTGTAATTGTTAAGTGCCGTTGAGTCACTGGAGACTCATAGCGACCCTATGAAGGAGTGTCCTCAACGCTTGTGTGTCTTTCATCCTCTCTCCAGGTTCATAGGGTTTCCCAAGGCAAATTATTAAGGAAGTGGATACCACTCCTGCTTCCAAGCTTGTTTTCATCGGGGAGCTCCACCCCACATTATCCGCATTGGGTAACCAAGCATTAATGCATTTGACACATCAGTGTCACAGTGTTCAGCCTCACAGCAAGCACAAGTTACCACTGTACGGCAAGTTGACACACACCGGGGCTATATGACCTAGAGGAATGTTTGAACAAAAACAATGAAAGACAGGCCTGAGGGCCACAGATTAAAAGTCACCCACCTTTGGTAGCATCGCTTTCTATCCACAGGGCCAACTGATCTCTATGTTGTTAAGTGCCATCAAGTTGCAGGCAACTTATAGCGACCCTATGGAGAGTCCTCAATGAGCATGTATTATTTTCATAATGGACAGAGAAATACCATAAAACTTGAAAAACATAATTTAAGATTATTAAAACACAACCTTCGTTCCTTGACATGTCACAGTTGGTTCTCTTGTGTTTTCTAGGCGACCCAGAACCTCTTGAACAGCAGAAGCAACATATCATCAGTGAGGAAGGCACAGAGTTGTTCTCTTACAAAGGCAATGATGTTGAATATTTCATATCTTCTAGTTCTCCATCTGGTTTGTACCAATTAGAGCTTCTTTCAACAGAGAAAGATACAAATTTCAAGGTGTATGCCACTACCACTCCAGAGTCAGATCAACCATATCCTGAATTGCCTTATGACCCAAGAGTAGATGTCACCTCCTTAGGACGCACCACAGTCACTTTGGCCTGGAAACCAAGCCCCACTTCCTCTTTGTTGAAACAGCCCATTCAGTACTGTGTAGTCATCAACAAAGAGCACAATTTCAAAAGTCTCTGTGCAGTGGAAGCAAAACTGAGCATGGACGATGCTTTCATGATGGCACCAAAACCTGGTGTGCACTTCAGCCCCTTTGACTTTGCTCATTTTGGATTTCATTCTGACAATTTGGGTAAAGATCGTGGGTTTCTAGCAAAGCCGCCTCCAAAACTGGGGCGTCCTGTCTACTCAAGGCCCAAGACTGACATTCAGAAAATCTGCATCGGCAATAAGAACATCTTCACTGTCTCTGACCTGAAACCTGACATGCAGTACTACTTCGATGTCTTCGTGGTCAACAGCCACAGTAACATGAGCACTGCTTATGTGGGCACCTTTGCCAGGACCAAGGAAGAAGCTAAGCAGAAGACAGTGGAGCTTAAAGATGGAAAGGTTACAGATGTATTCGTGAAAAGGAAGGGAGCAAAGTTTCTACGATTTGCTCCCGTCTCTTCTCACCAGAAAGTCACATTGTCTATTCATTCTTGCCTGGATGCTGTCCAAATCCAAGTGCGACGAGATGGAAAGCTCCTTCTGTCGCATAGTGTGGAAGGCATTCGGCAATTCCAGCTTAGAGGAAAACCTAAAGCAAAGTATCTCATCAGGCTGAAAGGAAATAAGAAAGGAGCTTCCATGTTGAAAATACTAGCTAGCACGAAGCCAACTAAACAGTCTTTCCCCTCTCTTCCAGAAGATACAAGAATCAAAGCCTTCGACAAGCTTCGCACTTGTTCTTCCGCCACTGTGGCTTGGCTAGGCACACAGGAAAGGAACAAGTTTTGCATTTACAAAAAAGAGGTAGATGATAACTACAATGAAGACCAGAAGAAAAGAGAACAAAACCAATGCCTGGGGCCAGATACACGAAAGAAATCAGAAAAGGTCCTCTGTAAATATTTTCACAGTGAAAACCTGCAAAAAGCAGTGACCACAGAAACGATCAGAGGTCTTCAGCCTGGCAAATCTTATCTGATAGATGTTTATGTCATAGGGCATGGGGGACACTCTGTGAAGTATCAGAGTAAAGTTGTGAAAACCAGGAAGTTCTGTTAGTTACCATGTGTAAAGATAAACTTAGAATTCCAGGAGAAACATTCAATCACTTTAAGTACAAACTGACTACTCCCACAGCTGAGAGAAGTTGTGACCTGCATTTGTACTGTGTAAGGAAATATGCCAACTTGTGTATATTTATGTTCATATATGTGATTGTTGGAGGAGACTTGGCCTAGTGTGCCCCGATGGCACCTAGTGTGCATCTGATGCCCGGTTGACGTCAAAGGCAGAGGGCATATTGAAGGACCTGCCACCCTTGCTTTGACCACTGCATGAACTGCTTCTAAATTATTTTATTACCTAAAAATTTAAAATATGACATTCATTGCACACATCCACAAATGCAAACAATTCCTTTCTATAGATACTAGGATATATCTATATATAAATTATTTTATTAAAGTCTTGTTTTAAATGTCAGTGTTTCTATGATTGTAAACTATTACATTCTCTTGTTAAAGTACAGATCTAATCTAAGTATTATTAAGTGGACAGCCTTCTAGTCAGTTATATTGCTATTGTAAATTCTATTTGTTGAGTAAAATGTTTAAATACTGTATGTATCTCCTGTACAAAGTTGACATACATTATATTCATGTATATAAAATTAAAGATAATAGATTATATATATATGCTCATTTCCTCAAGCAGTTAACTTAGTGTGCTGAATTTTTCATCCATCTCAAAAACTGTATCTTCTTGTAATTTGGTGCTAAAACTTTTTCATAGCAAAGAAACCATGCTACATCCCTCTAAAAGGACTTTACCAACAGAGAAAGTTCTTGAAATTTGCACCATGGTGTTGAGTAGGACCCAGCTCTTGTGCGAGTTGAGATTGCTGCCATGTACTTTCATTCAAAGGATAAGAAAAGCCAAACACTGCAGCTCAGTGAGTGTTAAATGAACTGTCTTTAGTTTAAAAAATATAGTACAATTTAAGTTTTATTACAAGCTCAAAATTTGGCTCTTTCAAGCATTTTCCATTTGCTTGAATGTGAATGATGTCATCAAGCCAGTTAAGACGCATACAGACAACAGAGCAAAATAGTGCTTGAACCTGCACCATGCTTACAGTGATTGCTTTGATTGAGCCCATTGCTGCAGCCACTCTGCCACTCCATCTAGTTCATTCTTCCCCCTTTTCACTGCTGCTCTACTTTTAACTGGTAATGACCTTGTCCAGGGGATGTCCCTCCTACTAACATGCCCAAAGTAAATGAGAAGATGCCTCACTAGTCTCATATCTAAAGAGAATTCTGGCTGTTCTTCCTCCAGGACAGACTTGTTAACTTTTTCTGACAGTTCATTGGAGAGCCAGTTTCCTTTGCCAGCACCATAATTATACTGAAGGAATTTAACAATTGTCAGAACAGCTGATAATAGCAAAACTACAGAGGTATCTGTTATGTAATATTAGCAATCTGTTACATTTAACGTAAATTTTCAGTTTATTTTACAAAAGTATGTTTACTTTTCAAAAGATAAAATTTAGGCTAATAATAGCAGAAACCTTTTATCAGACCCTGCAGAAAGGTCCGTTTTCATCAGCTTCATTTTTCCATAACTAGTGATACGCTTTGTAGGGACTTGTGCTGCTAATCCAAATGTTGTGCTTCTCTGGTGGTTTGAAGCTACCAAGGACTCAGAGGGAGAAAGATGAGCAATCTCCTCCTGTGCAACTTAGAGCCTTGGAAAGCTAACAGAGTCATCTATAGCAGTTCAAACTCAATGACAGTGAAAGGGGGAAACAGAAATCATGCCGTGAATGGAAATTTAAAACAAGATTCTGAAGAATCCTCACCTAACCGATTTGGTTTTAAATAAATCTGCTTTCCCACTTATAAAATTAGACAGTGATAGGTCTCCAAGAGAAGATTGTACACTTATCATCTGTTATAACAGCCTGTCTTCCGTAGAATTTCATAATTCTAAATTACAAAGTATCTTTAAGTCTTTAAATGGGGACAAATGTAATCTCTCAACCTCTGCACTGTCCCCTGCATGTTGTGCCCAAATTTTTTACTGTTTGCATGCATAAGTATCATTTGCATAATGATGTAGATAATTAATAAGGTAATACAGGATGACAGCAGAAGAATGAATGCCCTTGAGTTGTGCTGAAGGAGAATATTGAGTATACCATATCTTGACAAAAGAAGAAATAAGTCTTGCAGAAACAGCCAGAGTGCTTCTTAGAGGCAAGAATTGGGAAAGCTTCATCTCACACACTTTGGGCATGTTGCTAAAAGGGGCTATTCCTTGGAAAGGGACATCATGCTTAGAAAAGTGGAGGGCCAATGAAAGAAAGAAAGATCTTCAATGGATTGACACAGTGACTACAGCAAAAATGTTTAAGTATGTCAGAGATTATGAGAATGGCACAGGATAGGACAGGATTCAGGTCTGTTGAACTCAACAGCACATAACAAAAAACAACAATATATAAACCAATTCTTGGAAAAGATGTTCTGCCTAACTTCAGGCAAAACTTTCCAACACCTCAGTGTTAAGATAGCCAAACAAAATTGATCACACCTCTAGAAAGAAATTGTGATATAAAAAAATTTTAAAAACAAAAAGATAAGAGCAAGGACATAACATGGAGAGACTTTAAACTTGACAACATGTTATGTCTTAAATTACGAATGTGGTGCTGTTGAAAGGAAAATAAAATTTCTCATATGACTTGTATATATGTCATTACACAGCAGTGTGCTAAATGAGACTATAGTGAATCAAAATGTTGCTACAGCTTCTAAAGGTGAAGAACTTAACTCCCAAAAATAGCTGACTGCCTGGGAAACCCTGGGAACCAGGCCAAATGATTTAACCAACATTTTCATTTTCAACCAGCCGGGATGGTGGTTTCTATATAATCTAGATAAACACAGGAATTCTTTCATGGCCCCAAGTGAAAATTGACCTTTTAAAATTATAGGAAGATGAAATGTACATTGTGAGCATAATATTACTTATAAAGAAAGGAGGGAAATCTGTTAAAATGAAGCTTTCTGATTATAAATATGCTTAGGCTTTAGGAGCATTAAGTGAACTGGGAGCAAGTCAGAAAAGTTGCTCTTAACTAAAAAAAGAAGTAGGAAGTTTCTAATATGAAAGAATGACCAGGACACTTGGAATCCCACCCATAGCCAACAATCTTGAAGAGGAGGGCTTGCATCATAGAAGATAGGTAGAGCTCATTATTTTTAAGATCCAGGGAAAAATTTGAAGATTAGAAAAATTAAGCAACAATAATACACACACATAATAAAGTCTTCATAATTAAAAGAACCGAGTCATGAATATTGCACTAACTCTAAAATCATCACAAGAATCCTATCTTCCCTCCAGGGAAAAGGGCAAACCATTGTGCATTTTATTAAAAAAATATTAAACTTTTTGCATTATTTATATTTACAACACAGCATATTCTTTTTAGAAAGATATTTGTGTGTGTTTTGGTGAATTTTTACCTAGCAAATTATGTTCATATATAACAATTTCTATACATATTCACTGACATTAGTTTCATTTTTCAGTGTGTCAGCATTCTCTCAATTCTGATAAACTTTTCAATTAATCTGCCTTGTCTGCTTTCCCCTTTCTCATTTAATTTGGGATACATGTTGATCATTTGGTTTCACAAAAATTCTTTTAAGAAACTTACTCTACCAAATTTGTATGTTACCCACTAACTGCTTCAAACTTGTAAGAAATAATTTTTATGGTCATTATAGTTGTTTTTAAAAGCACTAGCTGGGTTTACATGTTTGCACAATTAAACACTGCAATATCAATCATTTGCTTTCATAATAAATCTTGTTTTGTGTATAAAACTACTCAGAATCTATTCATTTATAGCAGATGATTTTCTAGGTTGGATTCTTCACATCAAGGTCTAGAGTAATTTTTGAAGCATTCATTAAAAGGTTTAAAGGAATAGTGCAAAGAATGTTTGTGTTCCTTTTTTGTTATTCAGAATATTTTAAAAAATAATATAATATGGATATACTTAAAGACCAAAAGAAGTGTCAATGAAAAAAATTCTAAAACACATACTTGATGTCAAAGGCACACAGTTCAAATCCACTAGATGCTCCACTGGAGAAGGAAGGGCAGTCTCCTCCTGTGCCAGTCAGATCTGACTTGACAATACACAACAAGAAAACAAACATACAAACAAACAAAAAATACAAAACACATACTTGAAGTCTTGCAGTTGAAAATTATGGTTCTCAATGATGGGGATTACATATTCTAAATGAAACCATACACATACACACACATATATAAACACATTTTTATGTATCATTCAAGACACTTGAACCCCATGGATGTACTTTGCATTATTTTACTAACCCCTCTAGAGATTATCTTATTACACTACCCTAATAGCAAAAAATAAAGCCCCAGGAATAGATGGTATACCAATTGAAGTATTTCAGATAACAGATGTTGCCCTGGATGTGCTCACCAAGTTGTGCCAAGAAATCTGGAGAACAACCACTTGGCCAACTGACTGGAAGAGATCTATATTTGTTCCCATTCCAAAGAAAGGTGACCCAACTGAGTGTGGAAACTACAGAACAGTGTCATTGATTTCACATGCAAGCAAGATTCTGCTGAAGATCATCCAAAAACGATTAGAACAGCACATCAGCAGAGAACTGCCGGAAGTCCAGGCTGGGTTTAGAAGGGGTCGTGGTACTAGGGATATCGTTGCTGATGTTAGATGGATCTTGGCTGAAAGCAAGGAATACCAGAAGAATGTCTATCTGTGTTTCATTGATTATGCAAAGGCATTTGACTGTGTGGATCATAACAAACTGTGGCTGACTCTGAGAAGAATGGGAATCCCAGAACATTTAATTGTGCTAATACGAAACCTATACTTGGACCAAGAGGCAGTAGTCAGAACAGAGCAGGGTAACACTGCATGGTTCAAAGTAGGGAAGGGTGTACGCCAGGGATGCATCCTGTCTCCATACCTTTTCAACATGTATGCAGAGCAGATTATCCGAGAGGCTGGGCTCTATGAGGAGAATTGTGGCATCAGGATTGGTGGAAGATCTATCAACAATCTCCGTTATGCAGATGACACAACCTTGCTTGCTGAAACTGAGGAGGACCTCATGCACTTGCTGCGAAGGGTCAAGGACTGCAGCCTTCAGTATGGACTAAGGCTCAACGTCAAGAAGACAAAGATTCTCGCCACTGGACTAATTGGCAGCATCAGGATGGATGATGAAGAGATTGAGAGTGTTCACAGCTTCACTTTGCTCGGCTCCACAGTTAACACTCTTGGTACCAGCAGTCAGGAAATCAAAAAGCGTATTGCGATGGGAAAGTCTGCCGTTAGGGACCTCTCAAACGTACTCAGGAGCAACAGTGTCTCTCTGGAGACTAAGGTGCGCCTGATACAGGTCATGGTATTTGCAATCGCTTGTTATGCATCAGAGAGTTGGACAATGACTAGGGAGGACAGAAGGAGAGTGGATGCTTTTGAGCTGTGGTGCTGGAGAAGGGTACTGAATGTACCCTGGACTGCCAGGAAAACAAACAGATCCATCTTGGAGAGGATTAAACCAAGCTGCTCCTTGGAGGCAAGGATTCTGGGGCTTCGTCTGACATACTTTGGACATGTTGCCAGGAGGGACGGGTCCTTGGAGAGGGACATCATGCTTGGGAGGGTGGAGGGACAGCGCAGGAGGGGAAGACCCTCTATGAGATGGATTGATTCGGTGACTGGTGTAATCAGGATGGGTGTGTCAGAGGCGGTGCGGTTGGCGCGGGATAGAGCAGGGTTTAGAGCTGTTGTGCATAGGGTCGCTATGAGTCGGAAACGACTCGATGGCACATAACAACAACAACATTTTGAAGATTAGGAATATGAGGCCCAATTATTATTAAAAGCCATACTGTTTCCAGTTCATTATTCAGTAATTTTTTGAGATTTTTTTTCTACTGTGATGGATGGACAATGTCCTGTGCAATTAACTGCCTCCAGAACCCACTGGAGGGTCAACAGTGGATCGATTCTATAACACCACAACAACTGATGTTAATGAGAAATTACAGAAAGGTTGAGTTTTCATTCATTCACTTATACACATTTTTCTCTTTCCTTCCTTTACCTTCCTCCCATTTATTTCTTGTTTCAGATTATTAATTGTCCTACATAGAATGCCTACTCAGACATCCTTGTCAGACAGCCCTTTTCTTCATCTGTTCCAGTGCAGTCTTCATTATCTATCCACTCTTCTCCTGTTCTCCTGCCAATCTGTGTGTGCATTCTATTTAAAATAGTCATGCTACCCAGTATTTGCCCTTTTTGGACTGAGATACTTGATACAGCATAATACTATGTTCATGAATGTTATTGGTATATGCCGTTGAGCTGCCTACGATTCATAGTGACCCCATGTACAACCCTGCCCATCCTGAGCAGATTTTACTGTCTCTGACATACTTAACCCCATTACCTCAGCCACTGAGTCAATCATTTTTATCCAGGGTCATCTTCCCTCTCACTGTCCCTCCATCCTTCCAAGCATGATGTCCCTCTCCAAGAACCAGTCCCTCCTGGCAACTAGGAAGACTTGTTCATAAGTCGGAAGACTCAATATCATGAAAATGGCAACTCTACCAAAAGCAATCTACAAGTTCAATGCAAACCCAATACAGATACCAATTTCTTTCTTCAATGAAATGGAAAAGGCAATTTCCAATTTTGTCTGGAATGGAAAGAAACTCAGAATAAGCAAAGCACTACTGTAAAAGAAAACCAAAGTAGGGGGCATTACACTCCCTGTTCTCAGATCCTGCTACACAGCTGTAGTAACAACAAGATGTTACAGTGACTGACACATAGATCATAGGAACAGAATAAAGAACCCAGAAGTCAACTCAGTAGTTTATTTTAAACACTCCTTCACCTAACATTTCAGAAAAAGCAAACCTTTGTCTCTGTTCACGGACTAGCTTGAAAGCAAAACCAAACACAAAACTTGCCTCTAACTTGGAGAACAAGGTCACTTGGAGCATCTCCAGCCTCTTCCTTCCCCATGATAGAGTGTGACAGAGATAAAACTCCCTGGAAATTTGTGAAGTGACCACTGCCAGACTTCAGCTGTCCATTGTTTGTAGATGTCCACAAGACCTGGGAGCCATCAACACCCACTCATCATTGTGCTTTCTCCAGAGAGATTGAGCCAGAAAATATAGAGTAGAATGAGGTTTTGTTCTTTGTTGTTATTTTCTAGGTGGGAAGCGGGAGAGAGAACAGGGAGAAGAAATTGAGCATGGAGAATACCTAGTATATCAAATTTCTCTCTGGTAGTTTAGTCCACAAGGAATTGCACTGTAGTCCAATTGTGGCTCTTCAAGAGAAAGATAGCAGTCTCATCCTATGCAATTTACAGCCTCCAAAAACCTGCTGGAAGGTTAAATAGGAGTCCATTCTATCTCAAAAGCAATGAGTTGAATGAAATCTGATGCCAGCTCTTTTGTTTATATTTTTCATTCTGACCTACACACAACCTTCAGCCTGGAAAATCTAAAATAATCACCTACACATTCTATGAAAATTATGAAATAGACATTTCATTTCTAAGGAGGGGTTGACATCATGTCTGAGTAAGGTTTCTTCATTTCTCTTCATTAACATTCTTCCTTCTTAATGTATGACAAACAAATTTAATATGAGAAAGTTAAGAGATGAAGTCACTGAGGATGACTTTTTAGACTTTTTAGAGTTATCCTGACACTTCTTTCAAAGGTGTTTTTAGATAGTCTGTAAAATAAAAACCTATTGATCACTCTCACAGTTAAGAATTCAAGAACTCAAAAATGACTATCGTATTACTTAGACACTAACAGAAGTAGGGTCACTATGAATCTGAGAAGCCTCATTATTAACTTAGAAGAAAAGATCAGCTTTGAGGGTAAATGGCAAATGTGTAAAAGAAGCTAGTACAGGAAGGACACTAAATTCTAAGCAAACTAAAATTCAACTCATTGCCATTGAGTCAGGATAGACTCAGAGCTGACCTTCCAGTGGGTTTCCAAAGCTGTAAAATGCATGGAAGAAATAGGTCACCTTTCTCCTAAGGAGCTGCTGATAGCGTCAAACACCTCAAGGGGGAAATCTTTGGGTTAGCACACTGCTTCCTGCATACTATGTCACTAGAACTCCATTAGTCCTAATGAAAAGACCCTTTAAAAAAAATCAGAAATAAGAATGGAGCACCAAGAATGTGACTGACCGATCATTCCATTATGCTACAAAGAGATAAGAGCTTCAGGAAAAATGTAAGGTTTTCTTAAATTATTATCTAGAGATTTGGGCCATAGACCCATCAAGCTACCTCCCTGTATCAAGACTCTTCAGAACTTGAAACAAGTTTTCAAATTGAGACAAAGATGTAAAAGAGAGGGTTCAGAAAGGACAGTGATGACAATTAGTCAGAAAATCCAAATAAAACAATCTAGAAGGGGGAAAAATGAACAACTGTATTACAAGTAAGAAAAGATTAAAGAGTTGTTTTATTTTTTAGTCTGGTATTACTGTCAGAAATCAGTATGTTTTAAGCAACATTTCCAGATGTTTCTGGTCTCTCTCTTCTGGTGTAAATATCCGCCCAAATTATATCCAAATTTTCATAATTCAGAAATAAACAAATATTCATCCCTTATTATGATCCTCCCAACTTGAGTGAATCAGGCAGCACAAAACAACATAAACAATTGTATTTTATAAAGAATGTCTTTCAAGCCCCAGAATATTTTTATTTAAGAGTAATTCTGACACAAAGGTTTTGCTTCTGAGAAAAATGGTAATAATCAGAACCAAGCACCTTAATAAGAAAAGAAATAAAGGTTTGAGTGTTCACGTTCGCCTCTTTCTATACTCAGAGCTATTAAACAATAAAGACGTGCAGCCAAACTAATTCTAGAATAGAGTTTTTAGAAGCAGCCTTTGTAAGTTTAGTGGTTCAAATCCATTTTTAGCCTCAGAAACTCAATGAAGGATCATTATGAGTATGAATCATCTTGACAGCAGTGGATTTACGTGTCATATATGTTTTCTACTGAATAATTTCTCAGATGAAGATGTGAAGAGCTAAGTTGCATGTTGCTGAATTTTGCCTGTTTCCATTATCCACATAAACTCAGATTCTCTTGGGCTTTCTACAGACACTTCTCAAGGCACACTACAAAGAACTAGCAGAGATATGGAAGCAGGCGGGGTACAAATGACAACATTAACATCTAAATTCTCTTACTTTCCATGTATGTCCCATTGACTTATGGCAGAGAGCTGTGCTTCAAACACAGCTGTGTGCTGAGCAAACTCGACTGCTCCAAAGACAGAATGCCAAGTCCTCTGCCAATTCCATGGGCAAGCATTCCGGGAGGCCTGAGTTGAAATGTGTAGATAAATACTCAGTCCTGGACTTTTTGGTGCCAAAGCATACAGAATTCTTATGTTCTGCTATGGAAATCTTGGAAGAACAGAACTTCTGTTTTTAATATCTCGGAGGATTTAAATCAGTTCTTAGACTACTTATTACCTTTAATAAAACTCACTCCTGCTTTAAAAGTCTCCTGGTAGCTTACCTATATTAAAAAGAGGAAAAGAATATTTTTTTCAATTCCACTGAGTTTTCTTAAGCTAATAAGAGAAAGGACAGCCATGGAAAAAGTCAGAATGGGACATTGGGCCTAATTTTTAAGCTTCATGGACATGAACTTTCTCATTTTTCAAATGAGAAAGGTGCTGATATCTTAGATCCCATTTGGGGGGAAAAACAGATAACTAACAACCTTTTGTCACACACTATGTTCCACACATTTGAAATACAGTTCTTTAGTCCTAATTAAAAATCTTGAAATAAAGATAGCATTGGGCAGATGAGAGATGCAAAGCACAAAATAATTACACAATGAGCATAAGGTCACAAAATTAATAAATGGAGAAACTGGAATTGAAACTCAGATATATCCGGCTCTAAACACACATCTTCCCACTGTCTCCTGAATATCTGTAGGTTTCTTTTGAGTTTCACTAGAATGAAAGTCATGAAGTGTGGATTTGTTGAAAATACAGACTCAACTCCAACTAATTGCCATCAAGTCAGGACCATCTATGAACTGGCCCTGCAATTGTTTTTGGAAGGCTGTAAAACTGAACTGGTCAGAGATTGCACATCTTACTCCTTAGGAGTTGCTGGTGAATTTGTAGCATCAGAGAGACACTGCCTTTGAGTTAACAGTGCAACTCCCAACCAGAGCCACAAGAGTGCCCTAAAAAATACAAAAGGTATAAATGCACTCGATCTTAACCTAGCCGTTTATAAACAAAGTACCTTTCACTTGGATAACAATTCAAAGAAAACGGACAAAGATTTGCTTACTTCATTCTAATGTGTAGACTTTTTCATTTTAATTAATTTCTCTTGCTGTTAGGTGCCGTTGAGTCGAGTACAGCTCACCTGAACCTTGTTCTATTCTGCACCATCCTCATCATTTCTGACATACTTGAGTCCATCGCAGCAGTCACTGTCAACCCATCTCATTGGGCGTCTTCCCTTTGGCTGACCTTCCACCTTTCTACGTATGATGTCACTTTCCCTCTGAACAACATGCCCAAAGCATGGGAGACAAAGCTTCACCATCCATGCCACCAAGGAGCACTCTGGTTAAATTTTTCTCCAAGACATACCTGTTTAACTGGCAGTCTATGAGATATTCAATACTCTTCTCCAACACCCCAAAAACTTTGCTTGGTATTATCTATTATAAAAATTACTATAATTCGTTATTGTTGCTATTGCATGCTGCTGAGTCAGAATTGACTCATAGCTACTGACCCTCCAGCAGCTTTTCAGGGGCAGAAAATCACATGCAAGGAGATTGCCCATTTTTTCCCCAGTGGAGCAGGTGGTACATATGAACTAAAAGCCTGTATGATATTCAGGAGTATAGAATAAGTTTATGATGCCAAAAACTTTTGTTTTCTAATTTTTTAATTCAAAAAACAAAACTTGAAAGTAACTGCCAGAGACTCCAAACTGACCCATATGTAAGTTCCCAGAAGAATTTCCAAAGTTGTAAATTGCACAGAGGAGATTGCTCATCTTTCTCCCATAGACAGAGATTGGCTCAGGAATGGGCAGGGTTCAGAGCTATTGTTCATAGGGTTGCTGTGAATCATAGTGAATTCATAGTGTAGGAACATAACAACAACTACAACAACAACAAGGTGCTTTGAAACTGGTAAGAAGCTGCACTGCAAACTCAAAGGCACACAGTTCAAATCCACCAGCTGCTCTGCAGGAGAAAGACAGATAATCTCTTCCCATGAAATTAATCACCTCTGAAAACCTACCAGAAAGTCAACTACGGGCTGATTCAGATTCAATGGTAAAAAACAAGGCCATTAGAGCTTTCTTGCTTTTCCATTACAACTTATAAAAAGATAGAAAATTATATTTGCATATATTTTCTCTTTTTTAACTTTATACATTTTTCACTATTTTCTGATAACAATTTTCATAATAGCTAGTTATTGATCATTTGACATATTCCAACATTGACCTAAAAGTTGTTGTTAGATATTGTCAGGTTAGTTCTAATTTATTGCCACCATAGACACAACAAACAAAACACTACCTGATCCTGTGGTCAACCTCACAATCACTACTATGAATGAGTCCATGTTTTGCAGCCGCTGGGTCAGTGTCTCTCTGAGTCTTCAAAAGGCTGCTCACTGGCCCTCTACTTCACCAAGCATTGTCTTAGAGAAGGGACTTATCCTTTCTGATAATATGTCTAAATTATGTGAGATGACATCTCACTGTCCTTACTTCCAAAGGAGCATGCTGGCCACACTTTCCAAAGACATGTTCATTTTCCAGCAGCTCATACCACATTTCACTGTAATTCAAAGGCCTCAAATTCTCTACAGTCTTCCTAATTCATTGTTCAGCTTTCACATGAGCAATGGAGGGTCAGCTAAGAGACTATGAGTTTGAGATAGGTACATTTAAGAATATTTATTTTAACAATTTTTATCAAGTATGAGATTATACTACTCTTTTCCCATTGAAGTTAATATCTTGGCCAGCATTTCATGGTACTTGACTTGATTTTGTCTTTTGATAAGATTGGTTCTTTTCAGACATTTCTCCTCAAATTAAGGAAGGTAGATACCAGCATAAATCTACAACAATGTTCTGTAACAGTTTATCTTAAACTGTCCTGAAACTCGGTGTTAAATCCTCATCTTTTCTTACTCACAGTTGCACATAGGCCTTCTTTCCAAATAATTAAAATATTCCCAGGACCTCTTTTTAAGAGTTTAGCTTCACCAGTAGGAATGTCTCTTTACAATGTGGATCAATGGAGAAGGGTTAATGTGCATGTCATTCTAAAAATCAGACAAATATATTCCAATGTAAGTTCAAATAAAAGAAAACATTTCTAAAGTTCAGTTTGAGTAATTTTTATATTACTAGTTCTATTAAACACTACTTGTGGTGATGAATGTTTCTGCTCCACACTAAGCAAGTTGACATTTGAGAAATAAACCCAACATTCTCTGTAAATATTGTCCCTAAACTCATGTGGTATAAAGGTTTATAAAGGTTCTATTAGAAGCAGATCATTCTTGGGTTTCTCTTTTACTTTTCTCCTCACAAACCACCCTCATCTACTTGATTCATAAGAACAAAGAACCAAGTGCTTTCAAAATAGGTCACTGCTTTATGTGTTTCTTGATATCTTGAAGAAGTTTGAAAGTTTCCTATTTGAGAATGGAGTCAATGGGCAAGACCCTTTTTATCCCTTCATTTCATTGTTTCCACCACTTGCCATGTCATTGTTGTTAAGTGTCATTAAGTCTGACTTCTAGTGATTTTATTATGTGTAACAGAACAAAACTCTTCCAAATAACTTATGAAAATTAACAAGATTTTTAGTTACCTGGAATTGTTCACCTCTGCAGGCTCCTCTTTAGAGTCTTCAGAGTGGCAGATTGGGGGGTAGTCTCTAAGTAATCAGAAGGTTCAATGTCATAACATACGTCTTCGGCAGGAGTTTGGCCAAACATCTTTAACATTCTCATTTCATGCTCATTCCAAATTCTGGTTAAATGAAGTAACCACAGGAAAATGTAAAATGAAACCATTCACAAGGGATCTACAGAGAACTGAGCTAAGTAAGACTTAAATAATATGTTTAAAGAGCATATAATAAAAATAATTATTACATCTGGATTTGTGAGAAGATAAATGCAGTTAATGCCAACATCTGTTTTGATGTACAATTTCTGATTAATATGAATTGATGGAAAAAAGTATTTGTATCACATGTAAATACACAAAGAATATAAACGTGTTTATGAAAGTCATATACCATTTATGATATACAAAAAAAACCTTAAATTTATGTTTTCATATTCCAGAATCAGAATGCCTTCTAATTTTTCTTTCTCATATCATCTTTGTCTAGTTTTCCGATAAAGATTTTCCCTTCCTCCACAAAAATTAAATGAGAAGTTTTCTTTCTCTTTGTCCTAAGAAACACTTTGTATAATATTAAGGGTTATTGGTTCCTTGAAAATTTGATAAAACACACATGTGAGACATCTGTTTTTATTATCTTTTGGGGAATTATGAACGCTGATTCCATTTATCTACTGATTCCATTCTATTCCTTCCTAGCCTGAATTCTACTGATTTTTATTTTGTCTTGATATAAAACTTTAGTTGATACATTTTTTAAATTAGCCATTACTCCCCAATTTTCAAATTTATTGCTTTAAATATATACCTAGTATGATTTTATTATGGCTAAATAGTCTACACATGTATACTTGTATTGCCTTCATTATTTAAAAAATCACTTGTCTTACTCTTTCCTTAAAATTTTCATAACACCTTAACTATTATTTTAGTTTTTCAAAGAAAACACTTTGAGTTCCATCAATTTTCTAAAAGTGTTTTTCTATTTTGTGATTTCATTTCAAATCTTTATTATTTTAATATTTATTAAATTTCATTAAATTATATTTTAATATTTATTAAAATATTAACATTTTAATTTGGGGGGTTTTGCATTTTTATTGCTTACCAATTATATAAGTTGATCTCTAAGTTTGTTTTTTTAAAATTTTCTAATATCTACATTTCTGGTCATACATTTCCCTCAACTGATTGTTCCTTTAAGTATTACACAATCATTCTTTAACAGGTTTCATATGTTGTATTTTGTTGTTAAGTTCTAAGATCTTAATTCCCACTATGATTTATGACTTCTTCTAGGAACTATGAATTGAGATGCGATTTTCTTTTGGCTATTGATGTGCATATGTGTGTATCAACTTATATCATTGGTATCAAGTCAAAATCAACTTACAGCTTACCCTCTGACAAGTTTCTGAGACTGTAAATTATACAAGAGGAGATTACCCAATTTCCCTTCATGGAGAAACTAGTGGATTCTAACTGCTAGCCTTCACATTGGCAGAGCAATCTCTTACTCACTATGCCACTGGATTTCCCTTATATATAAAACTTTATTTTAGTCAGAGAATGTGATCTGCGTACAATTAACTACTTGGGCCCCCTAAAGATTAGTTAAATCTCCAATTTGTAAGATATTTCACATAAGCTTATAAAAAAATTTGTATTTTCAAGCTATTAGGTGACTACAAACAGAATGTGTATTTACACAGCTGTTAATTTTGTGGTTTGAACTTTTTATATGCTTTCCCTCCTATTTAATTCTTCAGCTTCTAAGGAGAGTTTATTAAAACCTCCAACAATTGTGGATGTGTCTAGTTTTTAATTTAATTCTGTTCAATTTTGTTTAATAGGTTATGAACTAATGTTGTTAGGTACATACAAACTCAAGATTTCATAACCTGTTAATGAATTTCTCTTATATATGTAGATGGTAATATTCACACTTAATGGTTGTTTCCTTAATCAGTTTATTGTACAATTTTATTTCTGTTCCAAAAATTTAAAGTTAGGATTTTTTTTTCCAAAGCTTTGTCTATCCCTGTGCTAATATATTTAAATTGTATTTCTTTTGAGCAGCAAAATGGTTAAATACAAATGAGACCAGAGTAATGTATTACATATACAAAGACCAGCTAGTTTTTTTCATGTTAAACTTCAAATTCTAAGTACTCTTTGAGGGCAAAGTAGAAAGGGAGACATGACTGCTTGCATGGGTCTTATTTGTCAAGGAAGAAATGTAACAGCCATTTCTAATCAATGTTATGTAGCACTAAGTTTTAAATAAAACTGGATGTGAAAGTGATCTGAGAGTCACTTTGAACCCTTCTACTTACAGACTTCATTATGTGATTTGACTTCAAGACCTATGTCCAACCCACCTCTCTCCTGTCTCTGCAAAACTGAAGACTCTATTGATGAGAAAACACCTGCCTAACTTTCATCTGATAAGAATAATGTATAATTGTTATTATTGTTGCTGTTGTGTACTGTCGAGTCAAAACCGACTCATAGCTGACTCTCTGATGGGTTTTCAGAGACAGTAATACAGAGGAGATTATCCATCCTTCTCCCCAGAGAGCAACTGGTGGCCTTGAACCATGTGCCTTTGGGGTTGCAGTGCAGTTTCTTGCCACTAGGCCATCAGAGCTCCAAATGTATAATTACACTTCACTAAACAAGTCTGGAAGTAGGAGCGGCATCCACTTCCGAAATGGCTTGCCTCTGGAAACGTTATGAACAATGCCTTTCGTTCATAGGGTCACTATGAGTGGTCTACGACTCGACAGCACCAAACAACAACAATCAAATCTCTAAGAAGCCTGGCTGGCCTAGTGGTTTGGGAGTTGTGCTGCCAATTGAAGGCAGGAAGTTTGACTTTACCTGTAGATCCTTGGGAGGTGAGTGGTTTATAGCCTCTGAAAACTCACTGGAGGGCCAGCTATGAATTGGTTGCAATTTGATAGCAATGAAAATTAAATCTTTAGAAAACCCTTTAACAACAACAAAAAAGGCTACTTGTAGCTCTACAATGATAAGTAGAGAAAGGTTGTAATGTTTTCACCAACATCCCTGAATAGCTTTGATGAGGCTTTAGGCAAAACTGTCTCACTCTCAATAAAAAGTGAACAGCATGGCTAAAAATATAGGGTTTGAGTAGGTAATTTGTTAGTGGCTAACATAAAATCACAGCAATGTGTACTTGATAATCTTGTTTGAAAGAATTCTAGAAAACCTAGTGGAAGGAGTCAATGTTTCATAAAGCATAGCCTTGATTTCATCCAATTACACATAGCATTCTCCTAAAATTGGCCTTTATAAAAAGTAAAAGACATAATGAAAAAGTATACATACTGTATTATAGAATTTGTGTAAATATTTTAAAACAGTAATTGTAGATATTAACAATACATTGCTGTATTTTGTCTTATCCAAAGCCTAGGTTGGAAGTCACTCCCAGAGAGTGTCATGGAGACAAGGGGAGGTGCTGTGCTGGAGGAGAGCAGCTGTGACTGCCATGGGCTTTGTGCTCTGCTAAACCCTTGTTGTTTTTCCTAAGTGTTGTCAGGTTGCCTAAGACTCAGCAATTCTGTGAACAGAGAACGAAACCTTGCCCTGTGGTGTGCGAGCCCACTGTTACCCCATCCCTCTGAGGGTCTACCTCTCTTTCATTGCCCCTCTATCTCCAAGCATGGTGTCTTCTGCTAAAAACTGGCACCTCCTGACAACATGCTCCAAGTACATGAGGCTAAGTTTCACCTTCCTTTGCTTCAAGGAGCACCTTTTGTGTTTTCTCCAAGACAGACATATTTGTTCTTTTGGCAACTCAGCAGATCTTCCTTGCAAACCACGGCAATTCAAACGCAATTCAGTTTTCCTTTGCTCACTCTTATTCATAGTCCAAATTTCACACGTATGTGAAGCAATTGGAATAAAAATAATGGTTTAAGTCGGCCACACCTTACACTTTAAAGTGACATTTCTTCTCCACAGCACTTTACAGAGGTCCATGATGGAAGATTTTCCAATTCAACATGGTTTGGGGTTGTGGTTTTGTGTGTTTTTAACTGCTGCTACCATGGATGTTGATTATAGATCTACATAAAATGAAATCTTAGACAACTTCAATGTTTTTTCATCTGGTGTGATGTTGGCATAGCTGTTGAACAGTTTTATTTTCTTGATGTTGAAATATAACCCATATTGAAAGTTGTAACTTTTATTATCTTCTTCACTAAGTGCTTCAATTCTGCCATACCCTCTCTCCCACTTTTAGCACCAGCAGTCTGAGATGACCTGAGTTCATAGGCCAAGACTTTGGTCGCTGACCAAGATGTTCCTGTCCTGCATGATGAGCTTCATTGGGCTCATGGGAAGCTTAACACCACTAGCTGACTGCGTAATTGAATCCTCTGGTGCAGGTCTTCAAAATAAAAATGTCTGAAAGGAATGTATGATTAGACATTATATGTATGACGATCAACAATCTGGAACAAGAGGTGGATTATAAAGCAGACTGGGGGAAGAAAGGAGGAAAGGAGGAAACTACACAGCAATGAATGAATGAAAACCCAACCTTTCTGTGAACTTTCATTAAAATCACAATTAACAAGAAGGAAAATGAAAAAAAAAAGACATAATGACATGAGATTGACTTTTCTGGTGAGGTCAGAACGTAGTTTTGCGTTGCTTTGTGAGCTTTGCTTCATATGCTTTAAAAACCCAAATAAAACCCGTCAGTGTTAAGTCAATACTTCTTTATAGTGGCCCTGTAGGATAAAGTAGAACTTCCCGATACAGTTTCAAAGGCTGTAAATCTTCATGGAAATCAACTGCTGCTTCTTGCTCTCACAGAGCAGCTTGTAGCTATTAAGTTTTTGTTTGCTCTGGTTGTGCATTTTGTTTTTGTGGGGGTTTTGTTTGTTTGTTTTTTACCATTAAGTCAGAACCAACCCATAGCTGACCCTCCAGATGGTTTTTAGAGGCAGTAAATGACACATGAGAGATTGTCCATCTTTCTCCCATGAAGAACCTGGTGGATTCAAACAACATGCCTTTGGGTTGGCAGCCAACTCCTTACCAGTAAGCCAATGGTTTCAAATTGCTGACTTTTTCATTAACAACCAAGCTCTTAACTACTGCACACCACTGGAGTCATTATTAATAGACCTTAGAAAACCATCTTTTCATGGCAGTGAAGAAGTAAAGCATGACTTATGTACAGGACAGAAGGATATCTCACTTCTGCACAAAGTGTACTATGGAAAACATGCAATTTTTTTAAAAAAATTAAGAAACCCATGTTACATATTATAAATGATCACTTTTTAGGTGTCTTTGAGTCACCTCTGACATAGTACAATATGCCCAACAGAACAAAAGCCTGTGCCATCTTCACAATCTCTCTGAAAAACCATTTCTGCAACTACAGAATACAGACATAGCAATTTTGGCTTTAACAAAGAAATGTTCCACTGTAAGCAATTTTTTCCCACACAGAATAAACATTAGAGCACAAGAAAAAGCTAAACCCATGAAAATTTTTAAAAAAATTTAAGAGCTCGGAGCATCCCAATGCAAGATGTGATAAATTATATTACAAAAGTATGAAACAATTTTACTGTAGAGAATTAAGGGAAGCTTTTGATGTAACAACTTTGGAAATTAATATAATTTTAAGGCTAAAAGGCAAAATAAATAGTACATAAACAATGCAGTGTAGTTGCTGAAATTATTCTCCATGGAGCTATAGGTTAATAATTCTAATGCTGTATCTTGACTGAAAGCAGGGAGTACCAGAGGAATGTCTATATGTGTTTCATTGACTGTATGGATCACATAAACTGTGGCTGACTCTGAGAAGAATGGGAATCCCAGAACACTTGCAAAACCTATACGTGGACCAGGAGGCAGTCATCAGAACAGAACAAGGAAACACTGCTTGATTCACAATTAGGAAGGGTATAAGGTAGGGGTGTGTCCTATCTTCATACGTTTTCAATCTTTACGCAGAACAGATCATCCAGGAGGCTGGGCTCTATGAGGAGAAATGTAACCTGAGGATTGGAGGAAGATTTATCAACAATCTGCATTATGGTGATGACACAACTCTGCTTGCTGAAACTGAGGAGGACCTGAAGTGCTTGCTGGGGAAGGTCAGGGACTGCAGCCTTTAGTATGAGTTGTACTGAATGAAGAGTATCGAGTATACCATGGACTGCTAAGAAAACAAACACATTTGTCCTGGAGAGGGTGAAGCTAGGATGTTCCTTGGAGGCAAGGATTCTGAAGCTTTGTCTGAAATACTTTGGACATGTTGCAAGAAGGGACTAGTCCTTGGAGAGGGACGTCATGCTTGGGAGGTTGGAGGGATAACACAGGAGAGGAAGACCCTCGATGAGATGGATTGATTCAGTGACTGGGGTAATGGGGATAGGTGTGTCAGAGACAGTGAGATTGGCAGAAGATAGGGCAGGGTTTAGGGCTGTTGTACATAGGGTCACTATTAGTTGCAGGCAACTCGACGGCACATAACAACAACAACATTATTCATTAGGTAAATGAATTGTGAATGTTGAGTGGTGAGATAGTTTTCTTACTGTTGGAAAGAGTTCTTATGATTAAGCAAATGAAAAAGGCTAAATGATCCATGAAGTGACATACTAAAATATAGCAGTTACCGAGGCAGAAATTGGGAATCTCAATACCAACAGGAAAGAGGAAGCTGTGACCGTCCTTCTGGGCCAGAGAGTCTTCCACTAGCCAGACCAAGATTTAGATAAAAACAATAGCAGCCACAGCAGAGAACAGGAGACTGAGACGAGTCAGAACTGACTTGGAACTGCTGCCCCACAGGACCAGAGACCTTCACCCTAAGCTTGCTGGAGGACTGAGGGAAGATGTCATAAATGTCAGGACTGAAAGAACTTTGCAACATTGGCCTAAACCATGAGACTAAAGGTGTGTCTGTGTGCATGCTTGAGAAGCTGTCTGGACTGTGGGATTATATCCTGTTGCCTACCAGCATTAGTCTGTTAACTTCCTAAATACGCATACACACAGAAAGAGAACCATGATTAAGATTCTGTGAAGTCTGTATGATCACTGCAATGAATATCAGTAGATAATAGTAGCAGATGCAGGAGCATGGGAGACCATGTCTGACCTTAAAGGAATTAATTTTGTACTGTGCATGTTGTTGATGGGAATAATTCTCTTTTATAGTTAGTAGAAGTCAGACTAAGTCGTCCCCACATTACCTACACCCTTTTTACATACTCTCAATAAGATGGACTAAGAGTGGTTGCAACAATGGGCTCAGCAACAACTTTGAAGCGGTGCAGGATTGGGAGGAGGGTTTCCTTCTTTTGTACACAGGATTGCTATGAGTCAGAGCCAACCCAAGGGCTCCTAACAACAACAACAGTGGGTCAGGAAGTTAAGTGAACATTTACTTTCATAATGGGAAAAGTATACAACAGCATATGAATTTCTGCACTGCTCATCATTTTGCTTTTCCAGATCCTATGTCTGGCAGTTTATGGGATGGATTAGTTTCCCACTTAATCAAAGATCACAAGTATCTGTATACTCACTGGATTCAGATGCTGCAAAGAAATTTGAGATCAGCACACGTAACCAAATTAAAGGCTCCCTGTTTTCCCTTGTGTGTTTTTGTTGATTGCTTGGAGAGCCAACATTTCCAGCCCATTTACTTCACATTCATTCCATTCTAAGGTGTTATTTTGCATGGCCAGCACTCCTGTGTTACCCCTGGCACAGCTGTTGATTTCTCCATAATTACAGTCCTTGTGGGGAGAACAGAAAGTTGGCCTTTTACATCATTTTCTCATTAGTTTGGTTTTTCATTCCTATTGGATCATTGTTTAGGCTTGTCAGAGGGAACCTTTCATTAGAGTCTTTTGGCTGCAATGTTGTTTTAACACAGAAAATGGAATTTGGAAACTCAAACAAATATCTTTTCATCATTTTATTTGATAAAAGGAAGACGCTGCTAAACAAAACAACCTGTTTAAAAAGTACTATTTCAGCTGTCAGTAGTGTATGATTTTAAAGTATAGGTAAAACATTATATAATTTTAAAGAAAGATTTCACAAAGGTTAAGTAAAATAATTAAAGGAATGAGTGGAGTTTTCTGCTAGCTATAGCACTTAACTACCAAAAATCTAAAAAAAAAGAAAAAGTGGAAATCCTATTTGTACTGTCTACTTTTATTCCTTGATTATGAGCATTAGTCTTGTTTGGAGAATCGAAGATACAACTAAAGTTACTGCATTGAGACCATTGTAATCCTTTTTATCACTTTTGTCCTTAGCTATCTGTTCACAAACTAGACTTAGCAGACCATATCTGAATGCCCACTTAGATCCATGTATACTGTGGTTAAGTTCTTTGGCTACTAACCCAATGTCAGCTATTTAAACTTGCCAACTATTCCAAAGGAAAAAAAGGTAACTTTGTTTGCTTCTGTGAAGATTTACAACTTTGGAACGCCTGTGGGATAGTTCTACTCTGTCATAAAGGGTAGCAGAGTTGGAACTTATTTGTGGTATTGGACTTGGATGCTTTTGTGTATTTCTATAAAATACAATGGGGCAGCAAAAGAGTGGAAGATCTTCAAATGGGTGAGATGTCCCAGTGACTTCAGAAATGGACTTGGATGTATCAAAGGTTGTGAAGATGACACAGGATAGGACAGTGTTCAGATTGATTGTTAATAGGGTCACTAAGAGGTGTACTAACTTGACAGTACCTACCAACAATAACAACAACAAATATACAAGGGAGCTCCAGGGAGTTAATAGTAAGGAATTATGCTGTCAAACCCAAAAGCAGGTGGTTGAAACCCACTAGCTGTTTCATGGGAGAAATATGGACAATCTTCGTTCTTGTATGATTTCCAGTTTCTGAAAATCCACTGGAGGGTCAATTATGAGTTAAGTTCCCACTTTTGTTGTTTTTGTTAGGTACAGTCAAGTCAAGTACAACTCACAGCAAACCTATGAATGGCGGATATGTACTCCATCCTTTCCTGTGCCATTCTCACACTTCCAACACACTAGAGCCCATCGTGGCAGTCACTGTGCCAATCCACTTGATTGTGGGTCTTCCTCTCCTTCACTGATCCTCCACCTTACCAAGCGTCATGTCTCTCTACAAAGAATAGCCCTTCCTAATAACATACATGAAACATGTGAGGTGAATCCTCATCATCTTTGTCTCTAAAGAACACTATAGCTGCACCCTCAAGACATATGTCTTTGTTCTTTTGGCAGCCCATGGAATGCTGAATGTTCATATCCAGCACCACAGTTCAAAGGCATTCATTCTTCTTGTCATACCTATTTATTGTCCAGTTTTCAGATGCATAGCAAGTGATTAGAAAATACCATGGCCTGAAGCAGACACACCTTACTCCTTAAACTGACATCATTACTCCTCAATAATTTAGAGAGGTCTCTACCTACAGACTTTCCCAGTGAAATGCATCTTCTTATTTCCTGACTGCTGGTATCAAGGGTGTTAATTGTGTACACATGTAAGATGAAGTTTTGACAGTTTCAATCTCTTCTCCAATGGTGTTGCATTCACCATCAAAAAGTCAATTTCAAATACAATCTTGAAATGCAATGCTGTGACTGATAAGATATTATCAATATACATTTAAGGAAGACCTGTTAACAAGGCTATTATTCAAATATATGCTCCTACATCTAGAGTCAAAGAGGAAGAAATTGATAATTTTTACCAAATCTTGCAGTCTGAATTTGTCCAAACATGCAATCAAGATGCGTTAATGATTGGTGACCAGAATGCAAAAATTTGAAGCAGTGAAGATGGATAGTAGTTGGAAAGAATAGGCTTGATTATAGAAATTATATTTAAAACAGAATGATCATATTTTGTATTGTCAATGATTTATTCATTACAAATAGTTTTTAAAAAAGACACAGATGACAACTTTACAAGTGGATCTCACCCAATGGGCTGCACAGGTTTCCCAATAATTACATCTGTGGAAGAAATAGTTGGAGAAGCTTGATATCAGCAGTCAAAACTAGGCCAGAGGTGGACTGTTGGTCAGGCCATCACTTATTCATATACAAGTTCAAACTGAGGCTGAAGAAAATGAAAATAAATCTACAGGAAACAAGATATGATCTTGAATCTATTCCATATGAATTTCAAGATCATTTTAGGAATAGGTTTGAGGCACTAAACATCAGTGATCAAAGACCAGATGAGTTGTGGGTTAATATCAAGTATATCATCCATAAGAGAGCTCTGGTGGCCTAGTGGCAAGAAGCTGCACTACAATCCTGAAGGCATGCGGTTCAAATCCATCAGATACTCCACTGGAGAAGGAGGAGCAATCTCCTCCTATGCCAATCAGATCTGATTGGATGATACACAGCAACAACAACAAAGAAATAAAAATAAAGTTTAAACATGAAAAAAGAAGGATATCGTCCATGAAAAGAGCGAAGGAGAAAGAAAAAAATTGAAATAGATGTCAGAAGAGGCTGAAAATTTCACTAGAGCATCACGAAGTCAAAACAAAGGAAAACATAAAGCGAGATAGAAGTTCCAACTAGAGGATATATAATAACAACAACAATTATAAGTCTACATATTCACCTTCAGATTTTTCTCTCTATTTAGCCTAGGACAGAGCGGAGTTTAGGGCTGATGTACATAGGGTCGCTATGAGTCGCAGGCGACTCGACGGCACAAAACAACAACAACAACAACAGATATGTAATTATACAGTCAAACAGAATAGAATAAAGATAGATTCTTCCTCTCATAGTTCTGCTCTGGACTGACTTTTATCACCATGGTATTTAGGGTAGCCTGGTACGAGGCTTTCACACATAGCTAGATTATACCAAAGGACCATAAATAAACTCAAGGTTGCTGACACTATTGCAGACATCAGGATCAAAGGAAGAAATTGCGTTGAAACTAAACCTGATTCCAGATAAACAAAAGCCTTAGCCTTCATATTTTTCTTTTTGTTGACATTGGTCTTACTAAAGTTTCCTTTTACACTGCTTCGCTTACACATAAAGCATAACAGAATTCCTGGAAAACACAGTTAAAACAGAGTCTTGGAAAGCACATGTATTTTGAAACTGCTAAAATCCAGTGACTTCCCATGACTATATTACAAACTAACCATGAAGAATTTATCACTTTGATAAAAGTGGGAAAAGTGTGTGTGTTAATGATAACCCATCTATAAGAAGCTGGGAAATGCTGCCCTTTAAATTTATTATACAAACATTACACTTTTCTAAGAGCCAACTGAAAATGGCTGTTTGCAATATAGGGTAAATGTCCTTCCTTTACGTCTGCTTAATGTTATGACTTAGGCTTCTGTGATTACTTTCTTTAACACATGCCTTTTCTGAGAAGCATATGTAGTGTTCCTGCCGCTTCAGCTCCATCTTATTAAAAACATTCTATGACCCTCCACTTTTGCAATATAGATAATAATACTAATGCTTTGAAACAAGAGCTGTAAATTTGCAATGTTGTGAAACACATGTGCTCAAATGATGAGAAATGAACAAAATACATTGTCAACAAATCAGAAATAGGATAAAATCAATCACACCTCAGCATGCTGTGGGATTTCTAGTTAGTCATACAGTCATAGAGACATAGAGATGGAGTCTAGTATAAATAACCCTGAGCAGCCCTCATAGCACAATGATTAAACACCAACCCTAAAGTAGGTGTTGGAAGGAGGAGTGGCATCCACTTCCATAATAGTTTGCCTCTGGAAACCCTATGAACCTTGACAGAGGATGAATGGCACCCAAGCGTCGAGGACTCTCCTTCATAGGGTCGCTATGAATCGCCTGCGACTTGACGGCACTTAACAACAACAACAACAAAGCAGGTGAGCCAGCTATACCAGCCATTTCCCAGGAAAAAAGACATGGTAATTAGTTCTCGGGAAATTGCAGTCTTGGAAACCCAGTGAGGCTGCTCTACTCTGTCTTACAAGGTCAAAATGAATCTAACACGCAACAGCACACAGTAACAACAAAACATAATTAATCCTGGAGACACTCTTTTACAGATAATCTAGCTAAAACCACCTCACTATAAGTTTACAAAGAATTTCAGTGAGAAGTAGGTTGTTGAGCAATCCATAAGTCTTTCATTAACATAAACTTTGTTTGATTTAATTTATGAGGAAATGTTCGAAGTTAGCACCCTACGTCACGTCCTACAGGTACAGTGAGGGATAAAAAGGATCTAAAGAATTTTCCAGTGATTTATCTTGTAAACTATTCATATACTTGCTATTTCACTTCTCATAGTAAAACCATGGCATACTGTGGTCTTTTATTCTTATTGTTTAGATAAGATGCAGAGGCTCTGAGAAGTTAGTCAACTTCTTGAAAGTCATATTGCTGCAAGGGGGAGAAAGCCTCAATCTATATTCAGCTCTACTACGTATTTGACTAGGAAGCTCTGGTGGCCTAGTGGCAAGAAGCTGTTCTGCAATCCTGAAGGCACACAGTTCGAGGCCACCAGCTGCTCCACCAGAGAAGGATGGGCAATCTCCTCCCGTGTGATTAACTGCCTCTAAAAACCCGATGGAGGGTCTGCTATAGGTCAGTTCTGACTCTATATTACACAACAACAGATTGGACTATTCTATCATCAAATCCAGGGCAACTACTTGCTTCACTATTGGTAAACTGTCTTTTGTAAAGGTCTTTTGTTCATAGGGTCACTAGTCACTATGAGTCATATTTGACTTGATGACACTTAACCACTAAGTGAGACTAGTGTTATATTTGGGGAAACATTCTTCTACTTTGTACATTGCTCTTCATCAATTTGCTGAGGTAATCTGGGTTTGCTGTGATGCTAAACCTTGTGCCACTGAGTATCAATTACCATAGTGGTCTCCCAGTGTGGGCAGTTTTTGGTGGAGCTCCCAGATGTAAAACAAATTTGGAAGCAGGAGTGGCATCCACTTCCTAAACCACATGCCTCTGGAAACTATGAACTTGGAGAAATGATGACAATTATAGAAAGACATTAGGTCTTTTGTTCATAAGCCACTGAGTCATACTCGACTCGATGATAATCAACAACAATAAAAACAGCAAACTATACAAGGGCAGAAAGTTTTGCTTACTTCTCTAACTCTGATGTGTAGAAGAGTGCTTGGTTAGTCGTTGTTGTTATGTGCCACCGAGTCGCTTGCGACTCATAGAGACCCTATGTACAAGAGCTCTAAATGCTGTTCTATCCTGTGCCAACCTAGCCATCTCAAACGCAATTATTCCCACTGCTCCAGTCACAGAATCGATCCATCTCACCAAAGGTCTTCCTCTCCTTCGCCGCCCCTCCACTCTGCCAAACATGATGTCCCTTTCCAAGGACCAGTCCCTCCTTGCAACATGCCCAAAATATGTCAGACGAAGCTTCAGAATCCTTGACTCCAGGGAACACTCTAGCTTCACCCTCTCCAGGACAAACCTGTTTGTTCTCCTAGCAGTCCATGATATATTTAACACTCTTTTCCAGCACCACAGCTCAAAGGCATCAATCCTCTTTCTATAAACCCTATTCACTGTCCAACTCTCTGATGCATAGCACATAATTGCGAAGACTATAGCCCGGATCAGGGGTTTATAGCAAATATGTGTTGCTTTCACAATAATAAAATATAAACAAAATAACAAAAAATTAAAAAAGTAAGACTTGGAGAAAAAGTACTTGTACTCAGCCATTTTAATATAACAACTGTTACATTTTTTAATGCATTTACCTTCATTTTCTTTTTCATGCTTTTTTTACAAACTTGGATTTATAGTGTACAGTAGTGTGCTGAGATTTGAATACCTAAATGTATATGCCAAACAAACACACAAAATTTATTTTTGTTTCTAGAACTCGAAAGTACATGTTGTGTGCTATTGAGTTGGAATTGGACCCTTTAGAGGGTTTGCAGAAGCAGTTAATCACTTGGGGATAGATTGCCCATCCTTCCCTACAGAGCAGCTGGTAAATTCGAACCACGTGCTTTTGGGGTTGCAGAGCAGTTTCTTATCACTAGACCACCAGAGTTTCCTACTGAAAGTACATAAAAACATTTTTTTCTCCTTCAGAGACATTTGCTCCTAATAATAATGATGTCATAAAAATCAAGAGCAGCTAGCAATAATAGATATTATTATTCAATGCACACTATGTTCCAGGAACTCTAATAAACATGTATTAATGATTTACTTGGATAATCTCATTTAACCTCAAAACAATTTCATAAAGTAGTAAATATTTTTATCCTCAATTTGAAAATGAAGAAACTGTAACACAGAAAAGAAACAAAACTTTGAATAAATCAAACAAGTATATGAGATTTAAATTTGAGCAATCCTCCTAGGAAATCCTAGTGGAAAACAAACAATTGCTAATAGGTCAGTGCTTCAAACCCATAAGCCATTCCACTGGAGAAAGTTTTGTCAATCTACTTCTGTAAAGATTAAAAGTTTGGAATCCCAATGGTACACTTTTATACTGTCCTATAAGTACATTGGGAAAATCTGAAGTCAGGAAGCTCCCCAGAGTACTAAAGAGCACCAATGTCAGCCTAGAAACTGACGTGCACCTGTTATAGGCCATTGTCTTCGCAATTACTTGTTATGCATCAGAAACCTGGTTAATGAGTAGGAATTATAGGAGAATTGATGCCTTTGAGCTGTGGTGCTGGAGAAGAGTATTGAGTATAGCATGGACTGCTAGGAGAACAAACAGTTATGTCCTAGAGAGAGTGAAATCAGGATGCTCCTTGGAGGCAATGACTTTGACGCTCCATCTGACATACTTTGGGAATATTGCAAAAAGGGACCAGTTCTTGGAGAGAGACCTCATGCTTGAAAGGGTGGGCAGATAGCACAAAAGAGGAAGACCTTCAATGAGATGGATTAACCTAGCACAGTGACTGGTGTAATGGGGGTAGGTGTGTCAGAAACAATGGGGTTGGCTCAAGGTAGAACAGGGTTCCAAGCTGTTGTACGTAGGGGTGCTATTAGTCACAAGCAACTCAATGGCACATAACAACCACAACAACAATATTGTTGTTGAGCGTATTGCTTTGAAGGAGATTACCCATCTTTCTGTCTCAGAACAGCTGGTGGACTCAAAACGCACAACTTAGATTGACAGTGTAGCTTCTTACCACTAGGCCACCAGTACTCCCCCAGAAGGAAGAGTCAATTCACTGGCAATGGTCTTTGTTGTTGTTATTTTGGTTTTTTTACCCTGTCAGACAATGTGGGAAGACTTGTTTTCGCAGTCAAGTCGTTCCAGAAAGGAGAGGAGCTGAAGATTGACAGGTTTTCTGCTAATAATTTTGAACCCCAGATCCAGAAAGCCTGAAGGCTTTTCTATTAGTTTCCAATAGACAAGTAGCTAACACATGAGTAAAATATTTGAGACTTTTTGTTCTTTGAGTAGTAAAAGACTAGGAAATGTCCAAACATCTACAAATGTTGTTCTGATTGTGTGCCATGAGTCAGAACCAACTCATAGCTGACCCTCCAGTGGGTTTTCAGAGGCAGTAAATTGCAGGTGAGGAGATTGCCCATCCTTCTACCACAGAGCAGCTGGTGTTTTCAAATTGCAGGTCTTTGGGATTGCAGCTCACTTTGTTTTACTTTGTTGGTTTTGTTTTTTGTTTTTTTTTAAACCAGTAGGCCACCAGAGATCTCTACAAATAGAGGACTAGAAAATAAATATTGTGTATACAATGGATATATGTGTCATTACAAAGAATGTATTTACCCTGATATGCAGAGACAATTAAAGAAAGGGAAAAGTAAGATGCACAACAGAATGTATAGACTGCTATTTAATGTGTGAATATGTCCTATTCTATACATCAGCAATGATTTAGATGAATCGGGGTGGAATAACTTATTCATTTGGTTCTTCATAAGCTTGCTATAAACAAGAGCCAACTAGATGGCGGCTAACAACAATGACATTCACAGAACATCTCTGAAAGCGAGTATAAAACACTAATAACAATGTTTTCCAAGTGACCGGAGAAGAGCTTAGAGGGGAAACTTGCTCTTCACCACATAGGTTTTGTTCCTTTTAAACGTGTGTAATGGGCCTGTTATGACCTATTCAAAAGAATAACAACAACAAGGATAATCCGATCAAATGGAGAGAGGCTCAGAAAGCAAATGAAGGGGGAAATTTTATTAGAATTAGCTAAGAGGTTATGGATAGTACAGGTGATAATGGAAGAACTGAAGAACAGAGGAGTAAGAGAAATTTTTGCAGAATTCAAAATGTTATTTTATCTCAAACTGTCAAATCAAAGCAGAATTCAACTCAGCAAATAGGTATTCAATTCCAACTATGTGTCAGAAATTGTCCCAATTGTAAATATTCAATACTATGGAACAAATTATTAACTTCAAAAGCTCTTGCCTTTGCTAGGATCCAGGAATGAAGACAGATGTTGCTGCTGCTGCTGCTATCTATAGCTGCATTCTGACAACAAAACAAGTCACTGGAGAGTGGACCATTGATGAAGGAAAAATTTCAAAACTGTGAAGGCCGTGTTAATGAAAAGAAAAGCTGAACATCAGGCAGGTAACTTCAGGCTCTCACAGGCCCTCCAAATCTTACATAACTCTTCCTGAGTGCCTGAACCTTAAACCACTCAGTGTACTTATCAGTCCTTGTGTTTCATATACCTGTCACCAATCTACAAAATCGTTCCCTTCAAAGGTGCTTTATTTCAGGTGACCATAAATGATAATGTGAATCGTTATTATTCCTGTCACTATCCTGCTCAAAACACATTTTCATTATCTTCTGCAGGATTTTACCTGTGTTTGATATTAGTTATGGTGTGTAATGTTGTTGCTAGCTGCATCAAGTTGAGCACGACTCCTAGCAACTCTATGAACAACAGATCTAACCCTTTTCATATCCTGTCTTACTCTTATTATCTCTAGCATACTTAAGCCCATAGCTTCAGTGACTGTGTCAATCATCTTGTTGACGGTCTTCCTTTCCTTGCTGACCCTTTATGTTTCCAAAACATAATGTCCTTTTCCAAGGAATAGCCCCTCTTCACAACATCCTCATAAAATAGTATGTGAGATGAAGCTCCTCTATCCTTGCCTCCACTGAGCACTCCTGACGTACCTTTCCAAAGACATACCTGTTTGTTCTTTTGGCAGTTCATGGGATATTCAGTATTCTCTAACACCACAATTCAAAGGCATCTATTCTTCCTCTGTCATCCTTACTCATTGTTCAGCTCTCAGATGCACAGCAAGTGATTAAAAAGACTATAGCCTGGAACAGGTACACCTTAATATTTAAACTGACATCATTACTCCTTAATGTTTTAAAGCAGATTTTCCCAATGAAATTCTTTTGATTTCTTCACTGAAGTTACCAAAGGTGTTAACTGTAGATCCAAATAAGAAGAAATCATGGACAAATTAAACCTTTTATCCATCCATCTTGATGCTACCTAATAGCCCAGTAGAGATTTATTTTTGCTATTAACACATGATCTGTATTGTAGGCCATAGTCTTTTATCTTCTCCAGCAAGTGTCTCAAGTCCCCTTCACTTTCAGAAAAAACTAAAAATTCAGCTAGATGTTGAGAAACCAAAACAAAATGGAATATTTCAAAGGGTAACTCAAGAAGACAAAGTGTTTTAATAGAATGTGCAAAGAGCAACAGTTTGAGAATAAGTAGAGAAAAAATTCACCTTGGTGTTTTTCAAGCTGAAAAAATGGAAAGCAAATCCAAGCCTCAAGTTGCAAATATTAAGAAATACTATGGTAAAAGTCTTGAATGATCTACAAAGCATCAAAATAAAATAGAAAGAATACAGGGATCATTGTACCAAAAAGAATTGGTTGACACTGAAGCATTTCAGGAAGTTGTATGTGATAAAGAGCCAAAGGTAATGAAGGAAGAAGTTCAAACTGCATCTTCTTGTTGTTGTTAAGTGCCGTCGAGTCGCAGGCGACTCATAGCGACCCTATGAAGGAGAGTCCTCGATGCTTGGATGCCTTTCATCCTCTCTCCAGGTTCATAGGGTTTCCAGAGGCAAGCTATTATGGAAGTGGATGCCACTCCTCCTTCCGCACTTGTTCAATCGGGGAGCTCCACCCCACTCTCAGTCCGCATTGGGTAGCCAACCATTAATGCATTTGACACATCCGTGTCACAGTGTTCAGCCTCACAGCAACCACAAGTGACCGCGGGACCGCAACTTGTACACCAGGGCTATACGACCTAGAGGAATGTCTCAACAAAAACAATGAAAGACTGGCCTGAGGGCCACACCCACCTTTGTCTTGGTCACATCGTTTTCTCTTCACTGGGCCAGCTGATAGCTCTCTCTCTCTCTCTTTCTCAAACTGCATAGAAGGCATTAATAAAAAATAAGGCCCCAAGAATCAATGGGAAACCAGTTGACCTGTTTCAACAGAAGCAGCTCTGGTATCAATCTGTGCCAGGAACTTCGCAAGACAGCTACACGGAGACAGATTAGAAGAGATATTTTTGTTCTCACTCAAAAAAGGTGACCCAACAAAATGTGGAAATTATCAAACATCATTAATATTATATGCAAGCAAAATATTGCGGAAGATCATCCAAAAATGACTAAGACAATGCATTGACAAGGAACTGACAGAAGTTAAAGCTAGATTTAGAAAAGGAGCTGGTACCATCATAGCTAAAAATAGAGAATACCATAAAAATATCTGTGTTTTACTGATGAGGCAAAGGCATTTGACTGTGGATCATAATAAATTATGACTAACATTGAGACAAACGGAAATCCTAGAACACTAAATTATGCTTCTAAGAAACATAGACTAAAGAGCTATTGTACAAGTACAGCAGGTACTTGGTTTAAAATAAGGCAAAGTGTGCATTAGGACAGAATATATTTTCAATATGCCCAGCTCCACAATCAACACTCTTGGCATCAGCACTCAGGAAGCCAAAAGATGAATTGCATGGAAGTGTGCTGTCAGAGGCCTTTCCAAAGTGCTAAAGAGCAATGATGTCAGTCTAGAGACTAAGGTATGCCTGATCAAGGCTCTGGTCTTCACAATTACTTGTTATGCATCAGAAAGCTGGGCAATGACAAAGGATGACAGAAGAATATATGTCTTTAGGTTGTGGTGCCGGAAAAGAGTATTGAACATACCATGGACCACGAAGTGAACGAATAGTTCTCTATTGGAGAGGCTGATGCCAGGTCCGTCTTACATACTTTGAGTATGTGGCCAGGAGGGACTAGTCCTTGGAGAAGGGCATCATGCTTGAAAGGGTGAAGGGACAGCACAGGAGAGGAAGATCCAGGATGCAATGGATTGATATGGTAACTGGGACAATGGGGTTGGGTGTGTCAAAGTCTGTGAGATTGGTTCAGGACAGGGCATCCATTTTTGGTTACATTTCTATTAGTACTTTGTCAACTCCTAAAGCCTTATTTTTGCCCATTTCCTTCAGAGTAGTTTGTACTTCCTCCTCTTGTATCATGGGTTCTCATTCAGATGATATTTCCTGAAATTGTTGAGCACTGACACATCACTTTTTGGTACACTGACTTATATTTCTATCACCTTGTTGTGACACTTTCTGTGTCATTCAATGTTTTTCTCACAGAGTTTTTTTATATTGTAAATCAAGGCTAGACTTTTCCCCTTAGTTTCAATTTGAGAAACACTGAACAAGTAATTCCTTTCTTGTTTTATAAGAGTTCCTTAACTTGTTTTCTAAGTCTTTGCACATTTTATTATTTTGTTTTCCTTTTATTATTATTATTTTGTTTTCTAGAGCTAGTCTTTGAAATATACTCAGTTCAGATCTCTTCATTATGTCTTTCACTTCATAATTTCTTTCTTTCATATAAGGGAGGATTTTTTTAATTTAAGAAATTTTAAGTTATCTTCTTGATTGTGACTTACAGTGACCCTATAAATCACAGCTGTTGCACCATATCCACTATCTCTGTCATACTCAGGCCTATTGTGGCAGTTACTGGGCGAATCCATTTTATTCTCTTTTACTAATTCACAATTTTTTTTTTAAGAAGAATGTCTTTTACAAAAGACTGACACGTCTTGAAAACATGCCCAAAGTATGTGAGTTGAAGTCACCATCTTTATCTCTACTGCACATCTTGGTTGCAGTTCTTCCAAGATAGATTTGTTTGTTCTTTTGGCAGTCTGAAACATTCAAAACTCTTCATCAACAGCACAACTCAAAGGGCTTACCATTTCCCCAGTCTTCTTTTCCACTTTCATATTATAGGAAGTAATAGAAAATACTGTCTTGGGTGAGTCACACCATAGTCTTAAAGTGATATCCTTACTCTTTAAAGATGTTCTTAGAAGTTGCATTTCCCAGTGCAATAGAGGGGTTTTTTTTTATTTCTTAACTGTAGTTGTGGTTCGCTTTGTTGTTATTGTGGGTTGTTTTGGGTTGAGGATTTGTGGTGGGTGTGTGTTTGTTTTGAGGTGGTTTTGTTGTGGGTTTTTTTTTATGGTGTTGTACAATAGGCAGTAAGACAACATGAACTCTTTATCAAATAAAATACTGAGTTGTTCCAAATTTCCTGGTTTCCCAAGCTCTTGGAAAAAAAGTACTGTTTTGTTTTTTCTGAATAGCTAGTTAAAAAGTAGGGGAGAGTTTTTTAATATAATCCAATGAATTAGATTGTGAGGACAACCAATATGCATGCCACAAGACAGAAAAGTCATTTTTGCAATTGGATTATTTGTTAGAACTGAACTCAGTAAAAATAGTGAAGGTTTTTTCCTGCCTTTTGCATTAGTTTTAGCAAGAAGAGAAAGAGAATTGGACCTCTGAGATTCCTTAGTAGTAAATGACAGACAAATCTTAGCATTGGGGATAATTCTATTTCTACTTCCCAAGTCTGATACTACAGAGTGATATGGCCTCCTTCCCAATCTATTGCATGGAATTACCTTTGGGAGCTACTTTATCCAAGTTTACTATAGAACACCCCATTACTCATGAGCAACACCTATTAAAAAGCCAGATTCTTAAAATTCCTCTGTAAAATTATTCATCTCAGAAGTTTCTACTTGACATTCAGAATATATTTTTAGGAATACAACTTCCAGGCCAATACTAAATCCCTGTGATTTGATTCATTCAACTCCCTGGGAAATTATATTCGTAGCTTCTCTTTACTGTTTATTGGAATTCCACTGGCCTGGATGCTTGCTTCTCATGGCTCAAACTACCACTGGCAGGTGAGACGAATAATGATATAAGTCATTGGCCACAAAGGTCTGCTTGGAGAAGATGTAAAAATTTAGTCCAAATATGGAGTGTTAAAGAACTTAATTATTGCCATATGAAAGAAAAATAAATCCATAAATGTGTGTACTAGATGAGAAAAACATGATTTCACCACACACTGTACGACTAGTACTGGAAATTGCAATCTTGATGGTTTGCTCTTCAAAAGACCGGTCAGCGTTTCAGTTCACAGCAGGATGTGTTCAAATAATGAAGCTGCCAACTATGCAAGCCAAAGTCCTATGAAATAGCTAAGGAAAATACACTTAAAGCTTGCTTAAATTTTCCTTTCAGCTTTAAGAAGACGGGGGCGGGGGGCGGTTTAATATGATAAATCTGAGTTTTGAGTTTATGTTTTTAAAGTTATATTTTTGGGTTTAAAATAATATTTTAGTTATTATCCCAGTAATTGGAAACTAATACTTTTTAAGAGAATATATAGTATATATGTTAATCGTGTGTGTGTGTGTGTAAAGAGAGAAAGAGAGAAGAAAAGGAGGGGAGGGGAAAAGAGAAGAGGAAAGGAAAGGAGAGAGAAGAGAGACAGAGAAGATGGGCAATTTCCTCCCATACAATTTACTGCATCTACAAACCTGGTGGAGGGTCAGGAATGGGTCAGTTCTGACTCAAGGATACATAACAACAACCACCTACATATGTACATACTCAAACTACCTTTCTATATGTAACCAAATTTACAATTGATGTTATACTTACATCTAATTTTTTTGTTTATCCCTCAGTTAAATCCAAATACCACAAAAATGGAATTATTATAAACATATTCTGTGCTTAAATGAGCAAAACCCATACTACCATAGTGCACCTAAGAGAGAAATTTTGTATAAAACAAAAAGACCACTGAGTATCCATTAATTGGAGTATTTAATATGATATTTGTTTATCTGCGCAATGTATAGCTCTGTGGTGGCAGAGGTTAATGTACAGATTTTACCTATTAAAAATGTAAGTAATTTCCATTTGGAAAAACAGATAACTGCAAAAGTTTGTTGTTGCCTGGAAGCCATTAACTAGTTTTGTATTTTATACAGCAATAATATCTTAACATTTTTTTGAAATTGTAGATATATCAGTAAATAAATATATTGTTGTTATTGTTAGGTGCCATCGAGTTGAGTCATAGCAACCCTAGGAACAACATATTTGAACACTGTCCTATCTTGTGCCTTCCTCACAATACAGATATATTGTTGTTGTTATGTGCTATCAAGTTGCCTGTGACTCATAGTGACCCTCCATATAATAGTTCTGAACCCTGTTCTATCCTGAGCCAGAATCACTGTCTCTGACACACCTAGCCTTGTTACCTCTGTTACTGTCTCAATCCATCTTATCTGGAGTCTTCCTCTCTTCTGCTGTTCCTCTACCATGTCAAACATGATGTCTTCTCCAAGGACTGGTCCTTTCTAGTGTTGTGCTTACAGTATGTGAGATGGAGCTTCAATAATCCTTGCATCCAAGGAGCAACTTGATTTAACCTTCTCTAAGACAGACCTATTTGTTCTCTTGGCAGTCCGTGGTATGTTCAATACTCCTTAGCACCACAGCTTAAAGGCATAGATTCTTGTTCTGTCATCTTTAGTCATTGTCCAGCTCTCTGATGCATAGCAAGTAATTGTGAAGACCATGGTCTGAATCAGGTGTACCTTAGTCTTTATATTGACATCATTGCTCTTGAGCACTTTGGCTAGGCCTCTGGCAGAGATTTCCCTAATGCAATTTGTTTTTTTATTTCTTCGCTTCTGGTACCAAGAGTGTTGATTGTGGAGCTGAGCAAGCTGAAATTATTAATAATGTCAATCTCTTCCCCATATGTCGTGCTGACAATCTTTGTCTTCTTGATATTGAGCTTCAATCCATATTGAAGACTACGGTCCTTGATCTTCTGCAGCACATACTGCAGGTCCTCCTCAGTTTCTGCAAGCAAAGTTGTGCCATCTGCTTAACAGGTTTTTGATGAGTCTTCTTCCAATCCTGATGCCACATTCTTCTTTATAAAGTCCGGCTTCCTAAATGATCCGTTCCACATACAGATTGAAAAGCTATGGAGATAGGACACATCCTTGATGCACTCATTTCCTGATTTTGAACCATGCAGTGTTTCCTTGCTCTGTTCTGACAACTGCTTCCTAGTCTAATTATAGGTTTCACATGAGCACAGTCAACTGTTCTAGAATTCTCATTTTTCTCAAGGTTAGCTACAATTTGTTGTGATCCACACAGTCATACCTTTGCATAGTCAGTGAAACACAGACTTTCTTGAGATATTTTTTTTTTCAATCAAGATCCATCTGACATTGGCAATAATGTCCATAGTTCCATGGCTTCCTCTAAAATTGGCTTGCATTTCTTGTAGTTCTCTGTTGGTTTACTACTGTCCCAGTCAGTTATTTTATAATTTTCAGCGGAATTTTGCTTATATGTGATATTGTTGTTGTTATTGTTGTTGTTATGTGCCACCGAGTCGCTTGCGACTCATAGCGACCCTATGTACAAGAGCTCTATACACTCTTCTATCCTGTGCCAACCTAGCCATCTCAAACACACTTATTCCCACTGCTCCAGTCACAGAATCGATGCATCTCATGGAAGGTCTTCCTCTCCTTCACCACCCCTCCATTCCTCCAAACATGATGTCCCTCTCCAAGGACCAGTCCCTCCTTGCAACATGCCCAAAGTATGTCAGACGAAGCTTCAGAATCCTTGACTCCAAATAGCCTTCCGGCTTCACCTTCTCCAGGACAAATCTGTTTGTTCTCCTAGCAGTCCATGGTATATTCAACACTCTTCTCCAGTACCACCGCTCAAAGGCATCAATTCTCTATCAACCCTATTCACTGCCCAACTCTCTGATGCATAGCCCGTAATTGCAAAGACTATAGCCCGGATCAGGCACACCTTAGTCTCCAGTCAGGCGTCGTTCTCTTCAGTACTCTTGAGAGGTCCCACATAGCTGACTTTCCCAATGCAA